>NC_080744.1:18206865-18514615 GCF_020826845.1 Diceros bicornis minor
TCTCATAATATGCGTGGTTTTGTCAGGCTAGCAGTGTGGCTTCAGAATCAGGAACCAATACAGATCTTCTGTGAGCCTGCCAACTCAGAGCAATGATGATCCACAGAGAGGTGCATCCTATGTACCTGGGTACCAGCCATAGATTTAGAGCAAAAGATTGTGGATCAGGGTAACAGATAGGAACTGATGGGAGATTGGCGTTGATCCCAAGACATCTTCAATTTCTCAGTTTGAAGAGACTGAAGGAAACATTGGTCATTGCCTGGAAATGTGGGCTGGGCAGAGGCACATGCAGGGCTAGTGTTGGACCATGCCTTGTGTTGGGATTTGTGAGGCTAAGATAAACAATAAACCTCCCAACTGCTGTGCAACCCTGAAATGTGAAATTTCTAATGTTAACAATCATTCTTAAAGCTCTTTTTGTACAGTTAACAGGCTTAAGGCATTATGATATGTAATAAGAAAATTTGTTAGAAAGAATCTTTTGCATTATCTGGATTCAAATATTTTGCTCATTCAAGTAAGAGAATTGAAATCTAGAGGTGCAGGATTTCAAGGGAATAGCAGATAAATGTGTTGATGGGATAGAGAGAAGCAACCTTTGAGTGGTGTTCAGATCCATGGCTGCTGAGTTGAGGTAGTTGAAGTACCTGAACCTTAAGGATGCTGAGACAGTGTCTGATGGTGATTCTAAAAGGACAGTGGCAGAAGGAAAAATTGACCAAAGATAAACTGTCCTTCATAGGTTTTCAGGGGACAAGGGGGGGGGGTGGGAGGTGATAGAGCAATTCAGTTTAGCAGTTTGCTCTTTGAGAAATGCCTTTGTCTAATCCTCAGCCTTATGTTCACCATATACCTGTTGTTTGTCTCCATCCCCCACAATTCTCTAGGGAAGCTCCAAACAGAATTTTTTACAATTAGGTAAGAACCAAATCAAGGGAGCCACAGGTACACCAACAAGATGCCTTAGCCTATTTTCATCTTACTTGCTTCTTCCCTGCCCTCTCTTCCTAAATTAGGCATCCTAAAGCCTAATTATTTACATTAACTTGAAATGTGTTGCTTACCTGATTTGCAATTTCAACATTGTCTTGAATGTTAATTTGCTCTGTGGATCTGCTGCCCTAATGTAATCTCTGGACTTGGTATAACAACTGCTCTCCAAAGGCAGATTAGGAGGCAAGGCAAAACAGTAAGGCAGCACTTTCCAGAAGATTTCTGCATTTAGATGGAAATATCTATATATGTTCTGATATATATACACACACACACACTGATACATATCAGATTATTTAATTGCAATGTAGAAGTTGGCATGTGAACCCTTGAGGACAGGGTCTGTGTTTATTTCATCTTTTATCTCAAGTACTAGCTCACTGCCTGGCACACTGGAGAGGCCAAATAAATGTTGATCTGAACAGTTTTATTCAATTCACTGATAAAGAAGTACCTACTATGTTCCAGGTAGTGGGGAGGAAGCAAAGGTAAGCCAGACCTAGTCATTGTGTTCAAGGGGTTTACAAATGCTAGTGAGTGAAATGCAAATTATAATAAAGGTTTGAAGGAAATGCTGCAGGAGAATGAAAATGGTAGGTATTAAATCAGACAGAGGACAGGGGAAGGTTTCATGGAGGAGACATCTGAGCTGAGCCTTGAAGGATGAATAGGAGTTGGAGAGGAGATGGAGTTGGGAAAGAGGAGAAAGGAATAAGATGAGCCTAGCCAGGACTTAGGAAAGTGCTAGGCCATAATTAAAAAGTGTCCTGGGGGAGGAGGGGTGTGTGTGTGTGTGCACATGTGCACATGTGTGTGAGTGTGTATGTGTGATAAATTCTTGAGGATATATGGGAGAAAAGCTTAGATGATTTGATTTCAGTAAATAATGAGAATGACTCAGTCACAGTTGTGCTTTAGTATAGTACCTGCCAGCAGTACACCAAATAAATTAGAGAGGGAAATCAGTTATGAAGCTAATGCAAAAATTTAGGCTGGAGGTAATAAAAGCTTGAAAAATGGTATAGCAGCTGGAAATGTAAAGGAAGAAATGGATTCAAGAGATAACATAGGGATACATTTAAAAAATATTTGTAGGCCCATTGAAAGAAGGTGATGAGGAAGAGCTATCAAAAATGACTGACATTTTATACCAGAACAATATGAGATCCTAATGACATGAACTGACATAAGTAAAAAAAAGGAAAAGAAAGTTTCAGGGCTTGAAGAAATTGAACACCTATCCAATTCTGGAAGGGTGGAGCTTGAATCAATAGGCACTGCCCTCCTTGTCCACCTCCACTCTAAGTCCCAGTCACCTCTGCCACACTGAGGAGTTGCTTGGCTACATGCGGGATATGGAAGCTGTGAACAAGGCCTCTACCAGAGTTAGAGGGGAGCAAGACAAAATCTTGTGCTCTCTGGGCCTGAGGAGAGTCTGAGCCTGCAGACTGCAGCAGACACTCAGGTCTGAGGACCAGAATGCTGTGTGTCCCAGAGAGGGCTCGGCTTGTGGACATCCTTGGGTCACCTCACCCACCTCCCAAGGAAGAGCAGTATCCCCAAGGAAGTGGTCGCACTGGCTCCCAGGAGCTGAAGGAAGCCGAGCAGGTGAATGTAGGCCCCCTACTCAGGAGGCTAGAGGAACTCTAACCTTCACTGCAGGAGAGAGTGGGGAAATGAGGGTCTTCCTTCCAACGCCCAGGTAGCAAACTGACAAATTGACTGCTGGAGATAGTCTGTGGAACTGGAGTGCTTCTCTCCAGGGTACCCCAAACTTTAGATGTGAGGTCAGAGAATGAGTCAGAAGTTGGCAAAGAAAACTAGGGGATCTAGCAATGATAGGAGAAGAACAGTATCCAGAATATATAGTTCCTAAAAGAAAGAGAACTGCTAGTGGAGACCGAAAATGAGCTGAACAAAAATTAATGAGAGAGCTTGAGGTTCAAATACAGTATAAAATCTCTCAAATTCTTGGAACTAAAGAACTCATAACTTTTGAATTAAAAAAATCAGTACACGAATTGAAGGAGAAGATAGTTACTATTAAATTCTGAATCAGTGGCTTGGAAAATTAAATGGGAAAAGAACCCACCTCAGAATAGAAAAAGGAAGAGAGAAAACAGGAGGGAAAAGATAAGTGATTTTGGAGGACAGATACGGGGTCCTCAAGATAGAAATAATAGGAGAACTAGGAATTAATGGAGAAGAGTCAATAACTAGACAAATAATAGAAGGCAGTTTTCCTGCATTGAAGGAAGATTTGAGCCAGAGATTCAAAGGGCTCACTGAGTTCCAGCATGATTGTCAAGAAAAAGCAACCTAGGCCTAGCCTGAGAATCTCTATGAACTCAAAGGATAAAAGGAATAGTGTATAGACTCCCAGAAAGAGGCAACAAACTGTTTTTTTAAAAAATAAGAATCAAACTGGCAATCAGACCTCTCGTCTATAACACTGGAAAATAGAAGACAACAGAATGAAATCTAAAGGCTACCAAGAGAAAAAGAAGGCAATTCAAGAATCCTACATCCAGCTGAGATACCCTTCACTTGTTTGGGCAAAAGAAAAGTATCTGAGGATGCATAAGAATTCAGAGAATGTATTATCTACACACCATATTCAAGAGAATATTCAAGAAAACCTCTAACAAACAATAATTGAATGAGAAAGGATGATGAATGTATATGCATAAGCATGTGTGTGTGTGTATGTGTATGCGTGTATGGAAAGGATAGCAAGGTGGGGACATGTAATATATGTGCTAAATAAAGATTCTGGAAATAGAAGTAATAGAACTAATGATGCAAACTTTAGGATTTGGGCATGGCATGGTGGGGTGGGGAAAGAGGGAAGTAAAAATGTTCTAATGGATAATGACTTCATCTAATCAGCGTGGATCCTGTTTTATTTATAATTTTGACATTTTGTTCATCATTTAATTTTGATTTTTAAAATATATTGCATTAAAATATCATTTATGTTGATTACCGAGTTTTTGGCACTCCCTTAAACTTTGTGCCCAAGGCAAGTGCCTCATTTGCCTTACCCTAGTCCCAGGCCTACCAGCAAAAATAAGGAAACAGAAGAAGAGGAAACAGCAGAGTCACAAAGCCAAGTGAAAAGAAAGGTTTAAGAAGGACATCAACAAAGGTAGCGTAGGATAAGGTCTGAGCAGAGTTCACTGGGTCTGGTGCTAAGCAAGCTCTGGTACCAGTTGCAGTACTCTAGTTGAGGTGAAGTCTAAATGGGAGGTCAGGAAGCAGAGGCCACAGATAGAGACAACAAGTAAGCAAGGTATTGCTTTTGTAAATGAGAAAGTGAATTGTTAACAATTCCAATAAGCTTTTGTCCTTGAGGATGACATCATGAAAATTTCTGTGAAGAGAACTCACTTGGAGTTAGAGCATCACCTAGAAGCAAATAGCTCCCTCTCATCTTTGGCTATTGAGGCAGCTCTGAGATGAAAATGGTCTTTAAAGGGAACTTTCTAGGGAGTCCACGTCTCCTCAGATGTCTCATAGCCAGGAAAACAACACAGGCTTTCAAAAACCATTGTTATCTCACTCTCACATCGGTAGCCATGACAGTGGGAAATGGTGTGTTCTCCTTTCTTGTACATCCTTTATTACACACACGCACTTCTGGAGGAATGAAAATAGAGAACTTAGACTCTTTTTTTTTTTAAAGGCCCTCTTCAGACCAGACTCCATTTAGGACCTGCTCTTCCTGTACACACTTTGAGAAGGGTTGCCAAGGAAACCCGAAACAAAGAAGACTTCATGCACTCAAAGCAGGGAAATGCATCAGCGCCTCAAATCTTTATACATTACTGCGGATTGACACCCTCCTTCCTTTCTCTACCAGGAGTTTTAAAGAACAGCCTTTAAGCACTTCACATTTCTTTTTAAATCTGGCATACAGTGATAAGGAGTTATTCCTCTTATCTTCTGGCTACTTTTCAAGTGTTTTTGCCATCATTTCACAGTTGATGTCTTCCAAAGTAAACATTATAATAATAGCAACTCTTCATTTGAAAAAATGAAAGGCTTAAGTAAAGAAAATATAGTTTTCATTCCATATTGACTTCTGTAGCACCACCTTTAAGAAAGATTGCTAAGGCTTACTTATTAATTTTAGAACTCCTAAGGCTAGTGTTGCTATGAGTGAAACAGATCTTCTGTTGATACTTGTCAGAGTGTATAACCCAATAACCTGTTAACGCCTCAAAATCTTTTGTATACGAATTGGCTGGTTGTAGGAGGGGAGAAATAAAACATCTGAAGGTGATTGGGTGGCAATGACGTGGTAAAAATTAAGGAGGAATGAAGGCATATAGAGTAAAAGTGTCCATCTGGGGTTTGGAAAGGATGGTCACTGAAATAGGATCTGAATGTGTGTGTGTGCGTGTATTTTCCGAAAAACCGAGTTTAATTTTCCCTGTGATCATCTTGTTCTGAAGGGCACTATTTTCTTGACTGTATCTTACCCCGAGGTCTTATTTTTGAGAAACCTCACAACCTCCAGGGAAAAGATGAATGTGATGTGAGAAGCGGAGGGACTCCATACCAGCCAGAGAGGGAGCGCAGCCCAGAGAGGTATAGCGCTTTAGGAGGTGTGGCAGCTATCATGTGATAATCATATCCTTGGAGAATCGCATTTCCAGAGTAGTACCTCTTGCCTCACAATGCCCTAGGGTGTGATTATCTTATGATAACCATCTTAAAGATGTCTTTTTTGCTCAATTAACACATACTTCCATGAAAATTAGCTATCAAGATGAGTTACAAAATACAGATATTTAACATGACAGGTTAAAATAGTGCAGATGTCTTCATCCAATTATTGCAATTTGCACTCTGGACAAGGAAAACTACTTGGATGAGTGATTCAACTTGCTAACATTTATAGGTTTTGTAATTGTGTACGATTACCAGATTTCTTTATGTTGGGCAAACTGTATTTTCACCGACAGAGCCGTCTTTTTGAAAGGCAGACCCAGGCAGGTTTACATGAGTGTCTTCAGCTCTCATCAATTTGTTCTGTTTGGACCTGCCCTTTTACAAAACTTCCCCAGGGATCCCAATACGTTTTCTCATCCATTCTGTGGCATGCAATGAGAAGGAGCCAGGCCATTTGCTTTTTGAGCGTTTGCTGGCAGAGAGTAAAACACACTTGTCATGAATGCACATGGGCTGGGAATATTTCTTGAGAATAAATGGGGCAGCAAAATGAGGAAAAGTTTGTGCATTGTAGAAGAAGTTGGTATTGATCTGAATTCCCCCTGGTTCCTGGTGGAGTGCTGAAACACCTCTATGGGCTGTGGGTTCCTTATCTGAAAGTGAGCAAATTCATTTGGATAATCTCTTTCTTTCCAGCTTTAACATTATGTGCTACTGAAGTAAAATTATGCATGACTCCTGATAAATGAGGATGCTAAATGGTTAGGCATTTCCTAAACTGTATGTCTAGGGCAGCAGTTCTCAACCAGAGGTGGGAACAGTTGGCAATGGACACATTTTTGATTGTCACACTGAGGGAGAGTGCTAATGATATGGTCTCTAATGGATAGAGGCCAGGGATGCTGCTAACTATCCTACAATACACAGGACAGTTCCCCCAGCAAAGAATTATCCAGCCCCAAATGTCAAGTGCTTGGATTGAGAAAACTTGGCTAAGGCAAGTTCTTAACATCTCTAATCCTTGGTTTCCCAAGGATTGTAAAATGGAAATAATAATACCAACCTAATTGAGTTTCTGAGAGGATCCGTTGAAGTAATGCATGTCAAGCAGCTACCACTGCCGGGCACGTAATAAAGACTCACTAATGTCAGCAATAATCATTATTGTTATAATTAATAGTGCCAAAAATATTTTAAAAATACATTTGCCATACACTTGGAAGAAAAATTCTTTCAAATCAATTTTTCAATAACTATTTAATCAAGTATGCCAGCAACTGGAGAGACTTCCTGGACCTCTGAAACGATCCGTCACAGTGGTTCTCACGATATGGTCCTGGACCTGCGGTATCAACATCACTTGGGAACACATGAGAAATGCAAATTCTTGAGCCCCATCCCAGATCTATTGAACCAGAAACGCTGATGGTGGGGCCCAGGAAACTGTGTTTTAGTAAACTTTCTAGGTGATTCTGATGCAAGCTAAAGTTTGAGAACCACTACTCTAACATATACCTCGGGAACAATTCCTCAACGTGGGAACTGGGTCTCATCCTTTTAATTATTCTAAACACCTGGTTGAGTGCCTTGTATGTGGTAGGTACTTGGTAACATGACTGAATGGAATGAAAAGCGAATTCATGAGCAGGACCTGATCCTATGTTTTCGACAGTTGTCCCCGCAGCTTGGCACTGACTGATGTTGACAGACACAACTGAGTTACACCCACGGGCCCTAATCTCTCTCTGTCTGCCTGTACCAGGTGTAAGGCAGGACGCCTGTGGGCTAAAGAGGCCACTTGTGCTTACAAGTTGAGACCTGCCGGCACAGCTCAAGTGATCCTACACCTTAGTTAGGGCCAAACAGAGGGAGAGGTTTCATTAGAAATAATTACGCTCAAATGAAACAAACCCAGGAGTGCAACACAACCGCAGCTGTGGCTGTCATCAAATCATTCCTCTATTGTTTTTATTGGAGGGATTCTGAAACTCATGGGCAAGTGTTTTGGGGATCTTTGTATATATATTTGGATTAATGATGTAAATGTCATTTTCTGAGTCTCCTTTTCAGTGTTCAAAATTGAATCACCCTGAAAATATAAATCACATTATATAAATATGGAACCAAGAAGAAAACATATTAATTTGAACTTAAAGTCATCCCCTACTATAGTTGCATAAATCTAGAAGGGGGATTCAGATAATTACTCATGGTAAGACTTGTTAAAACCCCAGCAATATGTGGGTCAACAGATCTAGTGATAGTTTTTAAATTATACACGTGGAAAGTAAATACGAGAGAGTCAGTATATGTATTTGGGACACAGTTTTTATTTTTTATTTTATTTATTTTATTTTTTTATTGGTTTATAACATTGTAAAAATTTCAGGTGTACATCATTGTACTTCTCTTTCTGCATAGATTACATCATGTGCACCACCAAAATACTAATTATAACCCATCACCACACACATGTACCAAATTATCCCTTTCACCCTCCTCCCTCCCCCCTTCCCCTCTGGTAACCACCAATCCAATCTCTGTCCCTATGTGTTTGTTTATTGTTGTTATTATCTACTACTTAATGAAGGAAATCATACGGTATTTGACCTTCTCCCTCTGACTTATTTCACTTTGCATTATACCCTCAATGTCCATCCATGTTGTCACAAATGGCTGGATTTCATCGTTTCTTATGGCTGAGTAGTATTCCATAGTGTGTATATACCACAGCTTCTTTATCCATTCCTCCCTTGATGGGCACTTAGGTTGCTTCCAAGTCTTGGCTATTGTGAATAACGCTGCAATGAACACAGGGGTGCATGTACCTTTGCAAATTGGTGTTTTCAAGTTCTTTGGATAAATACCCAACAGTGGAATAGCTGGATCATATGGTAGTTCTATCCTTGCTTTTTTGAGGAATCTCCATACTGTTTTCCATAGTGGCTGCACCAGTTTGCACTCCCACCAGCAGTGTATGAGAGTTCCCTTCTCTCCACATCCTCTCCAACACGTTGTTTCCTGTCTTGTTAATTATAGCCATTCTGACGGGCGTGAGGTGATATCTCATTGTAGTTTTGATTTGCATTTCCCTGATAGTTAGTGATTTTGAACATCTTTTCATGTGTCTGTTGGCCACCTGTATATCTTCTTTGGAGAAATGTCTGTTCAGGTCTTTTGCCCATTTTTTAATTGGGTTGGTAGTTTTTTTGTTGTTGAGATGCATGAGTTCTTTATATATTTTGGAGATTAAGCCCTTATCAGAAGTATGGTTTGCAAATATCTTCTCCCAATTGTTAGGTTGTCTTTTCGTTTTGTTGATGGTTTCCTTTGCTGTGCAGAAGCTTTTTAGTTTGATGTAGTCCCATTTGTTTATTTTTTCTATTGTTTCTCTTGCCCGGTCAGATGTGGTGTTTGAAAAGATGTTGCTAAGACCGATGTCGAAGAGCGTACTGCCTATGTTTTCTTCTAGAAGTTTCACAGTTTCAGGTCTTACATTCAAGTCTTTAATCCATTTGAAGTTAATTTTTGTGCATGGTGTAAGGCAAGGGTCTACTTTCATTTTTTTGCATGTGGCTATCCAGTTTTCCCAACACCATTTGTTGAAGAGACTTTCTTTTCCCCATTGTATGTTCTTGGCTCTTTTGTCAAAGATTAGCTGTCCATAGATGTGTGGGTTTATTTCTGGGCTTTCGATTCTATTCCATTGATCTGTGTGTCTGTTTTTGTGCCAGTACCATGCTGTTTTGGTTACTATAGCTTTGTAGTATATTTTGAAATCAGGAAGTGTGATACCTCCAGCTTTGTTCTTTTTTCTCAGGATTCCTTTAGCTATTCGGGGTCTTTTGTTGTTCCATATAAATTTTAGGATTCTTTATTCCATTTCTGTGAAAACTGTTGTTGGAACTTTGATAGGGATTGCATTGAATCTATAGATGGCTTTAGGAAGTATGGACATCTTAACTATGTTAATTCTTCCAATCCAAGAGCACGGAATATCTTTCCATTTCTTTGCGTCTTCTTCAATTTCTTTCAGAAATGTTTTATAGTTTTCGGTGTACAGATCTTTCACCTCTTTGGTTAAGTTTATTCCTAGGTATTTTATTCTTTTTGTTGCAATTGTAAATGGGATGGTATTCTTAATTTCTCTTTCTGCTACTTCGTTGTTAGTGTGCAGAAATGCAACTGATTTTTGTATGTTGATTTTGTATCCTGCAACTTTACCATATTCGTTTATTACTTCTAAAAGTTTTCTGGTGGATTCTTTAGGATTTTCTATATATAAAATCATGTCATCTGCAAATAGTGACAGTTTCACTTCTTCCTTTCCAATTTGGATCCCTTTTATTTCTTTCTCTTGCCTGATTGCTCTGGCTAGGACTTCCAGTACTATGTTAAATAGGAGTGGTGACAGTGGGCATCCTTGTCTGGTTCCTGTTCTTAGAGGGATAGCTTTCAGTTTTTCACCATTGAGGATGATATTAGCTGTGGGTTTCTCATATATGGTCTTTATTATGTTGAGGTACTTTCCTTCTATCTCCATTTTATTCAGAGTTTTTATCATAAATGGATGCTGTATCTGGTCAAATGCTTTCTCTGCATCTATTGAGATGATCATGTGATTTTTGTTCTTCATTTTATTAATGTGGTGTATTACGTTGATTGATTTGCAAATGTTAAAGCATCCCTGCATACCTGGAATAAATCCCACTTGATCATGGTGTATAATCTTTTTAACGTATTGTTGTATGCGATTTGCTAGTATTTTGTTGAGGATTTTTGCATCGATGTTCATCAGTGATATTGGCCTGTAATTTTCTTTTTTTGTGTTGTCGTTGTCTGGTTTTGGTATCAGGGTAATGTCAGCTTCGTAGAATGAGTTAGGGAGCTTCCCCCCCTCCTCAATTTTTTGGAAGAGTTTGAGAAGGATAGGTATTAAGTCTTCTTTGAATGTTTGGTAGAATTCACCAGGGAAGCCGTCTGGTCCTGGACTTTTATTTTTGGGGAGGTTTGTGATTACTGTTTCGATCTCCTTACTGGTGATTGGTCTATTCAAATTCTCTACTTCTTCTTGATCCAGTTTTGGAAGGTTGTATGATTCTAAGAATTTATCCATTTCTTCCAGATTGTCGAATTGGTTGGCATATAGCCTTTCATAGTATTCTCTTATAGTCTTTTGTATTTCTGAGGTGTCTGTTGTAACCTCTCCTCTTTCATTTCTGATTTTACTTATTTGTGCCTTCTCTCTTTTTTTCTTGGTGAGTCTAGCTAAAGGTTTGTCAATTTTTTTGATCTTTTCAAAGAACCAGCTCTTGGTTTTATTAATTTTTTCTATTGTTTTTTTGGTCTCTATTTCATTAATTTCTGCTCTGATTTTTATTATTTCCCTTCTTCTACTGATTTTGGGCTTTGTTTGTTCTTCTTTTTCCAATTCCTTTAGGTGCATTGTTAGATTGTTTATTTGAGATTTTTCTTGTTTGTTGAGATAGGCCTGTATCGCTAAAAACTTCCCTCTTAGAACCGCTTTTGCTGTATCCCATAAATTCTGGCATGTCGTATTTTCATTTTCATTTGTCTCCAGGTATTTTTTGATTTCTTCTTTGATTTCTTCGTTAACCCAGTCGTTGTTCAGTAGCATTTTGTTTGATCTCCATGTATTTGTGGCTTTTCTGATTTTCTTCCTATAGTTGATTTCTAGTTTCATACCGTTGTGGTCAGAAAAGATGCTTGGTATTATTTCAATCTTCTTAAATTTATGGAGACTTGTTTTGTGGCCTAATATGTGATCAATCCTGGAGAATGTTCCATGTGCATTTGAAAAGAACGTGTATTCTTCGGTTTTTGGATGGAATGCTCTGTATATATCTACTAGGTCCATCTGTTCTAGTGTGTCGTTTAAGGCCAATGTTTCCTTATTGATCTTCTGTTTGGATGATCTATCCGTTGGTGTAAGTGGAGTGTTAAAGTCCCCTACTATTATTGTTTTACTGTCTATTTCTGTTTTTATGTCTATTAATAATTGCTTTATATATTTAGGTGCACCTACATTGGGTGCGTAGATATTTACAAGTGTTATATCCTCTTGTTGGATTGTTCCCTTGATCATTATGTAATGCCCTTCTTTGTCTCTGTTTACAGTTTTTGTTTTAAAGTCTATTTTGTCTGATATGAGTACTGCTACCCCAGCTTTCTTTTCATTGCCATTTGCGTGGAGTATCTTTTTCCATCCCTTCACTTTCAGTTTGTGAGTGTCTTTAGGTCTGAAGTGTGTCTCTTGTATGCAGCATATATATGGGTCTTGTTTTTTATTCAGTCAGCCACCTATGCCTTTTAATTGGAGCATTTAGTCCATTGACGTTTAAAGTAGCTATTGATAAGTATGTACTTACTGCCATTTTTAAAATTTTTTTTTTTTCCTCAGTGTTGTAGTAGTCCTTCTCTGTTCCTTACTTCTTCTATACAGAATTGATGGTCACTTTAGTTTGACCTCTGTCTGAAAGCTGTACTCTTTAACTCCTCTCCTCCCTCCTTTTATGTTTTTGATATCATATCTAACCTCTTTTTTGTGCATTTGTATTCATTACGTTCTAATCATGGAAATAGATAATTTTTCCTATTTGTGGTCTTCTCTTTTCCCCTTAAATCAGTCCCTTTAACATTTCTTGTAGCACTGGTTTCTTGGTGACAAACTCCTTTAATTTTTGCTTATCTGGGAAAATTTTGATCTCTCCTTCCATTTTGAATGATAACCTTGCTGGGTAGAGTATTCTTGGCTGTAAGTTTTTTTCTTTTAGTACTTTAAATATATCGTGCCATTCTCTTCTAGCCTGTAAGGTTTCTGCTGAGAAGTCAGCTGATAGACTTATGGGGTTTCCTTTGTATGTAACTTGACATTCTCTTGTGGCTTTTAGGATTCTCTCTTTATCTTTAATTCTGGACATTTTGGTTATGATGTGTCTTGGTGTGGGCCTCTTTGGGTTTATCTTGTTTGGGGCTCTCTGTGCCTCCTGTACCTGGATGTCTGTTTCCTTCCTTAGGTTAGGGAAGTTTTCATCTATTATTTCTTGAAATAGATTCTCTGCCCCCTTGTCTCGCTCTTCTCCTTCCGGGACACCTATAACACGGATGTTAGTGCGCTTGATGTTGTCCCAGAGGTCCCTTAGACTGCCCTCACTCTTTTAAATTCTTTTCTCTTTTACCTGTTCACCTTGGGTAATTTCTTCTAGTCTTTCTTCCAGCTCACAGATCCGTTCTTCTGTATCCTCTACTCTGCTTTTGAGTCCCTCTAATGAATTTTTCATTTCCAGTATTGTATTCTTCATTTCTGATTGGTTCTTTTTTATATCTTCCATTTCTTTGTTGACATTCTCACTGAGTTCATCTATTCTTCTCCCCAGATCAGTGAGCATCCTTAACACTCTTAGTTTGAACTCTCTGTCGGGTAGGTTGCTCATTTCTGTTTCACTTAGTTCCTTTTCTGGGGTTTTGTCCTGTTCCCTTACTTGGAATGTATTCTTTTGCCTCCTCATTTTGCCTCTTTCCCTGTGCTTGTGTCTACGTATTAGGTAGGTCAGCTATGTCTCCTGCTCTTGGATAGGTGACCTTATGTAAGTGATGCCTTAGGAGGTTTCCAGTGTGCTTCCCTCAGTTCTCAATGTTCCAGGGGTGACCCCTATGTGGGCTACGTGTGTCCTTCTATTGTGGCCTGTTAGCTCTCCCTATAGGCGCCCACGGAGGCTGAGTTATGCTCCTGGCCAGCTGTTGTAATGCTCAGCTGTTTGTAGTTGTTGTGGGCCCTTCAGTCTCTTTATCAGGTGTGGGGAGCCCCAGCACAGTTGGCTGTAAGTTCTAATACCACATTTGTGTTGCAGTATTTCTTTTAACTGAGTAGGCCCCCAGCGTGGCAGGTTGTTAGGCTCAGGGCCTTACAATTGCTGTAAGCCTCTAGCCTATTAGGTCTCTTGTCAGCTCGCTGAGGATTGCAGCTGGGTGGGGCTGGCCTCAGGCACAGGAGCACCCAATTGTTTCAGGCTTTGGAAGGTGGGGCAAACCTCCTATGTGGGTCTTTGAGAAGCACAAGTCTTCTGCAGCTGACAAGCCCTGTTGCCCACAGGTCCACACACACACAGTCAACACAGTCCTGCCCCGTGTGAGCGCCCCGACCCCCAAGTGGACCCAGTCTCTCCACGGCGGGAGCCCCACACACTCCGCCACCACCCTACACTCTCCACCCGCTCCTTGTGCACACCCTGCCCCGCTCAAGTCGGCTCAGTTGCCAGGCTGCAGAGAATCCAGTCACCAATCTATGCAGGCCCACACGTTGCCTGAGGGCTTGTTGTTGGGTGGGGCCAGTCTCTAGGGTGGGCTCCCTGCCCTGGCTGAGCTGGATTAAATCGGTGCTCTAGCGGGTGGAGCAGACCCTGGGCTAGCAGGCCTCAGGGAGAACTCCAATGGCGTCTGTGTCAGCACGCTCACACCAGGCCACAACAATGGCTGCCGCCAATGTCCCAGTCCCTGGAGAGGTCTCACCCCTCACCGAGATGCACTCAGGGCCTATTAGGTGAGTCTCTTGTCACCAAAGCACTGTGCACCTTTCTTTCTGGTGATTTTAGGATGCTTTCTGGAACGGGTGAGTTTGCGCGCGGGCCCTTTAAGAGCCAGTTTTAGTTTCTTTGTGAACCGGGTTTTCTGGGGGTCCTCCCCAGTGCTTTAGCAGCAGGCAAAGTCAGATATTATGCCTCTGGTCTCGATTGTGCTGGGTCCACAAAATGCCCACAGCGGGGGCGCTCCCCGGCTCAGGACCCCGCGCCTCCAGGGAGGCTGCGTACCTGTGAGCTGCTCCCGGCGGCCGTGAAGCTGGCGGCTTGTGAAGGCGGCGTTTTTCCTCTCCAGAAGGGAGTCTCTGCCTCTTCCACCTCAGTTAGGATTGTCCGTTGTTGTAGGAGTTCCTCTCATCCAGTTTTCAGTTCTGTCTCACGGGTAATTTTTCCACGAGTAGTTGTAAATTGGCTGTGTCCACGGGAGGAGGTGAGTTCAGAGTCTGCCTATGCCGCCATCTTGACTCCGCCTCCCGGGACACAGTTTTTAAAAGCATATTTTTAAAAAGTATTTGCTACATAAAAGTATATATTATGTGTAAGTGATAAAGCATAACTATAAACTGGACACCCAAGAGGCCACCATTACACTTAAGCAGTGGAATATTACCTATGTTATTGAGGCTCTCTCTAGGTCACTTGTTCGTTACAAACCCCTGGTTGCTCTCCACCCATCACTCAGGTAACCATTATCTTGAATTGTACTTGAAAAAATAATTTTAATACATATATATTTATCCATAACTTACTTATTTTTAGAGTTTGCTTGTTTTTGAACTTTGTTATAAATGGTATCATACTGTACATATTCTTTTGTGATCATCTACTTTTTTCATTCAGTGTTATTTACATAGTTGTGAATTCTATGCTGAATTATAGTTCATTTTACGTCTGTATTACAGTTTATGCATTCTCCTGTCCAGTTTGGGGTTTGTTTATTTATTTTTACATTTTTGATGGAATGGGATCAATTGGGAAAACTCCCTTGCATGTGAATACACCCCAAGCTCTTCACCTGGAAAACAAAATAGTTCAACCAGTTCTTTAAACCTTGGAGTCCAAAGTGTCTTTTAGTCCTTGCTTTGTGGTAATTTATGATCTTTATATACGTCTATTTTATCAACTACATTGTGAATTCTTTGTGGGCAGAAATACTTCTATTTCATTTCTATTTCTCTAGCACCTAAGAAGGTGCTTGACCCATAGTAGATGCATCAGTAGCAGTGGTTGTAAGTGACAGAAAACCAACTCAAGCTAGATTCATTTTTTTTAAAGGAATATATTGATTGGTTTACGTGAAAATCTCAGGGATGACTCTAAGAAACTTTAGACTACTATCATCACAGCATCCAACCCCTAAGAAGAGAGAGACTCTCTTTGTAGCTCCCACAGAAGTTCTTGGATCCACTCTCATTGGCCTGAATTGGTTCATTTGCTCATCCCTGTACCAATGATTGTGGTTCCAGGTTATGAAATATCGATTGCCTTATGCCCAGGTCACATATTCCACCCCTGGGACACTATCCAAACTGCCTCTACTAAGAGTGGGAATGAAGTGGTTCTCTGAGAGCAAAATTAGGGGGCACAAAAGAGAAGAAATAGATATAAAAACAATAAATGTCTACTACAATAGGTGCTTAATAAATTCCGGTTGAATAAAAATGAAAGAGTAAACATAGAAAAGTAAATAACAAATTACACAAATAGGAATTGATCAAAGGTAATGGGGTATGAGCAAGGATTTAGTTTATCAGATGATCCAAGGGACACATTAAAATGAAAAGTCTCTTTCTGATAGTAAAAAGGAGAAAAGGAAAGGGAAAAAAACAAAACTTATGGTTATTTCAGCATAAATTCTGGGGCTGTGGGTTGAGTGCTTCAGAGATGCTAGAGGTAACGAGGCAATGAAAACAAGTGGTCTGGGATGGCAGATAGGCATTGGTGGGATCTGGAGAGAGGTTAATAGGAAGCCCCAGGTATTAGGATCAATTTTAGTGTCAGGAAAAAAGTTGAATATGTGGAGCGAGGGAGATAGAGGGAATGCAGGGGCTATCAATGCCAGTTTGGAGTTGACATGTCCAATTTGGTTTCCTTGAAGAAAGGATTTTTATCAATTTCATGTTCCCTTAGTTCTACAGACTCTACTTTGGGGATGTGGGAACTTTCTTCATATTAAAAGGCAGAATATTAAAGTATAGGAAGTATTTTCTTGAAAGGTACTATACAGTGACTATGAAAAGTGATGCATGCAAGCCACAGATAGTTATCTCTCTAGATACTATTATCATCATCATCATCATTATTAATAAACTTCAGTCAGGGCCGGCCCCGTGGCTTAGCAGTTAAGTGCGTGCGCTCAGCTACTGGCGGCCCGGGTTCAGATCCCAGGCCTGCACCGACGCACCGCTTCTCCGGCCATGCTGAGGCCGCGTCCCACATACAGCAACTAGAAGGATGTGCAGCTATGACATGCAACTATCTACTGGGGCTTTGGGGGGAGAAAAAAAAAAAAGGAGGAAGATTGGCAATAGATGTTAGCTCAGAGCCGGTCTTCCTCAGCAAAAAGAGGAGGATTAGCACGGATGTTAGCTCAGGGCTGATCTTCCTCACAAAAAAAAAAAAAACAAAAAAACTTCAGTCAGAGCAGAGAGAGCGATCTCTATGTTCTTAAGCATAAATGTAAGAGATGCGTCTATAATTTGGTTTTCAGAGGTTCAGAGTGTGAACTTGAGACCAAGTTAAGTCCCCCATTCACGGAGGGTATTCATGACTTCTCCATAGTGAAAAAAAGTCCTGGAAAGCATAGCAACTTAGGGAAGAATATTTCTCTTTTTTTAAAGCTGTGGAATTTTCAGTGAGGTGGGATGGTTTCCACAGGAATTAAGGTGGTGATGAAGAATTGATGCCTATCATGCTTGGGTGACCCCACACATGATCTTGTCCACTTCTCGTGCCATTGGTCCCTGCTGACTTTCTAGGTGTTGGTGCTTCTTACACAATGGGATTTCTTACAGATTTCATTCTTGGAGTCATTTCCCTTTCTCTCCTTCTCTTTCCCAGAGACCTTATGATTCTTGTTTCTTCAATTATTATCTCTATGCAGATAATTTCAGAGTTTTGTCTCCAGGAACATGGTTTTCAGTGCTGGTAAGATGTCATCTAGACTCCTTAAACTCAACATATCCAAAGGCAAGCTGCTCATCATCACTGCATGAGAGTTTCTTATCCTGACTTGTCTATTTTATTTAATGACATCAAAGTCTCCTAGACCTTAAACAGAGTCATCAGTAACATTTTAGAAATTCTCCTTGATTTCTAAGTTATTTTTTATCATGAGCAGATGAGAGAATCTGTCTTCTCTTTTCCGTGCCTACTGCTGCTCCCCTAGCTTAGTCTCTCATTACTTCTAGTCTGCTTTCTGCAATAGCTTTTCCTCACATCATGTCTTTCCCACCACCAATCCATCCTTTGCACCAAGGCCAGATTAATCCTCCTAATGTGCAACTCTAATTTAACCAGGTCCTCAGGTTAAAAGCAAAAACAAAAACAAAAACAAAACTCCATTGACTCCCTACTTCCTATATATTTAGAATAAATTCCTCTCTGATGCTCTCTATAGTAGACTATCCAATTTATCCTTCTAATGTTGTCTTTTACTACTCCCCTGTTTATGCCTTCCCCTCCAGCCAATTGTTCATCATTCTATACACATTTTCCTTTAACCATGCCTTCACTCTACACAGAATGACAATAGCTAATTCCTTTACAGAATTTACTGTGTTCCAGACAGTAATCTAAGCACTTCATGTATAGTAATTTATTTAATTATTACAACTATCCTAAGAGGTGTGTATTATTACTAACTCCACTTTATAATAAGGATATCATAAATTGCACAGCTGACTGACAGTAGAAACTGAATTGGAATCCAGTCAGAGTCCATGCTCTTAGTCACTATCTTTTTTTTGCTTCTCTTCTTGACAAATTCCTAACCATACCTCAGGGCCCATCAAAATCCTCACCATCCATCAGGACCCATGTAAGTGCTGCCTTCAATGATGCCTATTTTGGTCTTCACAAATAGTGGTGATTTTCCCCTGCTTTGAACAGCATAGCAATTTGTTTTCTACATTTCTCCTAGTATATATACCACGCATGGTAATTTAGTTTCTCTATTCTTTTATTCCTCAACTAACTAAATAAGGCCCTGTTCTTTCTCTCAAGGAGGTCACAGTCCTGTGTCTTGAAGCATCTAGCAAAGAGATGTCCAATATTTAATTAATGTTTATTGGAATTAATATTATTGAAATCAATAACAGACTCATTCCCAAACCCAGAAATCAAGTCAGATAAACTAAAATGTTTAATGCACTTTTTAAAAAATTCTGAAATTATTTGTAATAGAGCATAGTTGCCATCTGTTTAAGAAAGGCAGCCTTTGGGGCCAGCCCGGTGGCATAGTGGTTAAGTTTGCGTGCTCTGCTTTGGCGGCCCAGGATTCGTGGGGATCCCAGATGCAGACATATGCACTGCTCATCAAGCCATGCTGTTGCTGCCTCCCATATACAAAATGGAGGAAGATTGGCGTGGATGTTAGCTCGGGGACAATCTTCCTCAAGCAAAAAGAGGAAGATTGGCAACAGACGTTAGCTCAGGGCCTATCTTACTCACCAAAAGAAAAAAAAAAAGATAGTCAGCCTTTTAGCATTACTTTATATTGAACTTCATCGCATGTTTTGATTTTTAATTCCATACCAGAGTTATATAGCAGTTCAAAATTATGAATAAAATAACAAGGGTGGATTTACTATGGTTTTTGCTAAAGCTTGCTCAACTTTGCACCTTCACATGTACTTCAAATAAAGCATCTTGGAACCCCTTCGAGGAAAGGGTCGAGAATGGATTAAGTATTTGATTTGTTCATTGCTTCAAGGTATTCCATTCCTTTACTTTATAATACTTACCTAAGCTCTTGTTCATATCTTCTAGTTCCTTGAGACACACTGTTTTTTAGAGGGATCTAGTAAAGCAAGTATTTGTACTTGTTTGAATATAGAACAAACCCAAAGGTTTTAAAATTCATTTTTCTACATCAGGTGTCACCATTCACATAATGAACTCCTACAAACCCATTACCAGTGTGGGCCCCAAATCTTCAGGTTCAATTTAAGCCCTCACTCTGAGACAAAGATAAAAAATGGCAGAGAAACAAGAATCATAGTTTCTCAGAAGAGAATGCCTAATCTCCCAAACGGTAAGCCTTCGTTTTGTGGGATTTGCCCCAATCAGGTCTTCATCCTGTCTCTCCATGTCTTCCCTGCATTTCTCTTATTACAAAAATTAATATTCAGCTGTGGATTTTCTTCCTGGGACTGTTTTTCCAGGTAACCAGAATACGTATATGTCTGTTTGTCACACTATCTACAATGAAAGTGGCAAACATTTGGAATGTTGCCAGAATAAGTGAGGTCGTTTCCCCAGTCCCATGCTGCACTCTGTGGATCACGAAGTTAGCCTTAGATGCACAGTGAGCAGAGAAGACAGTCACTAATGTAGGATGTGTAGTCATACTAATAAGATTGCCATTAACACAAGTTGAAGTTGAGATTTCTGCATATAAATAAAGTGAGAGGCAATCAGGCAGCATCTACTTGAAATCAATTGCTATAGGCTCGGGGTATCTAGTGGAATTTTATTCTTTTATCAATAGATTTTAATTTATAATTTTTCTAATTCCTTTTCATAGTGGAGTATGTATGTGAACTCTGGTTATAATGAACCAGGTAACATTCATTATAGAGGGTGAGTCTACTTCCTCGAAGTTGTGTTATTGACCTATAGTTTTAAAATCGAATATTATTTTATAGTCTTTCAGCCACAGAATTTTTTGGCTGAAGTTGCACCAATCTCTGATATTGGGGGGAGAAGGGGAAGAGACCTTTAAAAATTAAGACCTGTAAGAGATCAAAGTGAGGGGTAAGTTTATGGCCAGGAATAGTTCTTTGTTGACTAATCCGCCTGTCTGGGGAAATCATCCTTTACAATGGAGTCCATAGACTGCAGTGTGATATGCATTTAATTCTGGATAAAGGACTCCTTGGCCAGCTAGATCAGTAGAATCAAATTAGATCATCAGTAAGTAACAGATGTCATACCCAGTTCAGAATGCCACTTGGTTGATGGTCTGTATGCCATTATAATATTTGAACACTCCAGTACCCTACAACGGAACTTCATGGTATTCTACATTATCAAATTAAATGTGTTAGTTTCTTTACTAATGTACTTTATTAGTTAATTATAATGTCAACTCCTATCTTTCCTAAAAGGGTATTTGTTGGAATAAATGAAATATCATAAGAAGATGGTGCGTCTTAAAAAAAAGTTATGTGGATCCAAAAGATTACCTAAATATTTTAATCATAAATACTAATGCTTCCTAAGAACAATGATTCCATTTCATTCAAGTCAATTTAGCACATATTTATTGAGTTCTGACTAAGTGCCAGACAGTGTATTAAGTAGTACTGTGATGCTGAGCAAATGAGGTGTAGTCTCTGCCATCAGCAACTGTGCAGTAGGGAGAGAGGCAAACATTTGTAAAGCGTAGGAGTGATGCACCAAGAATTTGTTATCATTGTATATAATTGAATTAAATATCCATGAGTCTCTGAACCCCTTGACGTGGAGGGGATTTTAGTTATCATTGTAGCAAATATAAGGTTTAGTACATGGCAGGTTCTCAATCAGTGTTTGCCAAATGAAAGAATGAATAAATGTCAATTAACTACCTAGTGGACATATTTAGCCTCAGTCATTTGTAAAACCAAAAATTGTCATATCTTTGTGAACCCTGGCACTCTTTATAGAAAAATAAACACAATAGTTATTATTAATTTGGTGTTCATCCAATGCCAGGCACTATGCTAATAGCTTTACATGTATGGTCTTATTTAATCTTCACAATAACCCTGAAAGGCAGATGTTATTTTCCAGATGATGAGGTTTAGCAAAGTCCAGTAACTTGTCTAAGATCCCATAGCAAATAAATGGAAGATTTAGGATTTAAATCCAGGGTTGTCAAACTCCAAAGCCCATTCTCTTGACTGCTACACAGAATAGTGGTTAAAACTCTCTTTAAAAGGCCAATAACTTTGAAGAAACAGTTTATTAAGTTTTCAAAGTTTTACTTCTAGACTGAAAAAATTACTAAGAATAATGTTGAAAGTATTTTAGTCAGTGGTACAAAATAGTGTTGGTGTTGACAGAGACTCTCAACCCATCTGGTCAGACAGGACAGGCTGCGGTCTCCTTCCCACAGTCCTGGACAGGAGTGTAAATTTAACTGGGGAGCAGAGGAGTTGTGGTGGGGGTGGTGAGTCCAGGCACATTTGCTGAAGAGCAGGGCTCATCGTGGGCGCTCAGGTTTGCATGGAGACATGAGCACGAGGAAGACAGTTGCGTTTTTTTTTAACCTCCTCGCAGCCTTGCTATACCTTTTCTTCTTGCCATACGTCTTCAAGTGGTGGCTCCCTCTGCGTTAATGTAGGGCTGTGGAGGTGCTGCTAGGGACTAACATTTCATGGGGGTGGTAGTGGCAGAGAGGGTGCTGGTTGTAGTACTAGTTCTTTCCTAATACACTTGCATCTTTAGCGTCATTGGGAGAAGCCCAAAAAGATGTCATAGGACTGAGGGTGAGACATGTTCACACCCAAACACTTGTCCCTCAGGGTGGAACTCTAAGGCAATGAATTACCAAATTAGCAGCATTTTATACTTTCTCTCATAATAGGATGCCCTCAACATGAGTTAATATGGTCTAGTGACAAAATGTTCCAAAGGCAGGAAACTTTGATTTCTGTGACTTTACGACTAACTGGTCAATAACCTTGGATTAGTCACTGTACCTCTGTGGAGCTGTTTCTTCATCTGTGATGTGTAGGAATTGGATTAGATGATTTTTCTAAAATTCCTCATGGCCATTAGAAAGATAAACATCCTGTGGAAACAAGCTTTGCTTAAAGCAGTTTTAAGTGGCTTTGCCACTTTATTAGCTGTGTAAATCCGGGCAATCACTGTACAAATACACACATGCACAAACACACATAATATTGGAATATGAATCCTACTCCCTCTACCTTATAGGGTTGTTGTGATAATCAAATTGAAATAACATTTATGAAAGTATTTCATAAACTGTGAAGTGTTTTGCAAAATTAAGATGCTATTAAAATTTTACATTTATTCTCCTAACCACACATTCATATTTGTGTAACTGGAATGTGATATTAGATAGTATTTGAGAAGCTAAGATTCAACCATTCTCACTTTATCATATGTTCATTTTAAAACAACAAGTTCATGACAACAAGGTGTCAAGCAACCCGCCTGACAAATAGTGAAATACCACTCCTATGCAACATAAGGTACAATAAATCCATGCAAAGTCTGATGAAAAGAGATTTAAGGAACTGAGAGTTTAACACTGATATTCTACTAAGCTATTTACATGTATAAAATGATCTTAAATAAAGTGTACCTTTTTTTGGAAATCATAAAAGAATTTCCATTTTAAAAATAAGGCATTATGTTAGAGGAATGAGAGGTAAAAAATTAAAATGATTTCTACAGGGTGACAGAATCAGTAAGATTTGCAACTCAACTCACATGAAACTGAGGCATATGCAGGTGATAACTTCTTATCTCTTTCATTGTGTTGGGCATATTCTTGATTTTATGTTGGCTCAGCAATAGTGTTATTTACTCATTTTTATTATAAATCTGTATGTTATTTTATTCATGCATTAAACTTAATTGTCCTGGTAGCCCACAGATTAATTTGGTACCTGTATGTGCACTCGTGTGAGCATGTCTAAATGGCAAGTCTCAGATTCTTGGCCATCTGCTGTAGAATCTGCTGCCTTTTTTTCCAGGAGGCTCTGTCTTGCCATGAAGAACAGCTGGAGTGCAGTCACCCAGGACATGGAGGTAACAGCAGGTGGTCCACAATTAGAGTGACTTGTTATCAGTTCCTCCTAGGTTTTGAGGGAAACAAGGCAATATGATAGCAGGAAACATGGTCTGGGAATGAGACCTGAGCAAGTCTCTGGGCCCCAGTGTCCACATCCATATAATAAGGGGGTCGTTGTTCCAAGAGGTCTTCAAACTTGATTAGGAAGAGAATGTCATGGCAGTGGTGGGAGTGAGGTAGGTGATGGGGTTGGGATTGTTGAGCCGAATGGTTTTGTCTCCTGGCCCCCCCACTTATTGCAGTGGGGGCTTGTTATTAATCTATTTACCCCCCCATTCCCTCGCCTCTATAGGATATAGCAATAACTCCTTCACAAAGTTGTTTTGAGTAGTAAGTAAACCAACTCTGTAAAGCAGTTGGTTCTTAACAAATTGGAGCCTTTATTGTTGTATGACCTAGAGCAAGTTATTTAACCTTGCCATGTGTCACTTACTTCATCTGTAAAATAGGACCAATATTGATACTTATCTAAAGTGGTTGTTTTGAGAATTAAATGTGTCAATACATGTAAAGGATTTAGAACATTGCCTGGCGTGTAGTAAATGCAATACGTATTAGAGGAAGATGGGAAAAACTAATTGGCAGCATCAGGTAGGGTGGCATTTAGATGAAATCAATTAAAGAATAATTAGGATTTTGACAGACTGGAAAAAAGAAGAACATTCAACCCACAGGAAAGAGCACCAGCAGAATAATCCCATGAAAATTCGCGGTGTGTTGGGTCACTCTTGGTTTTTCATGTAGCAGGAACGTCGTATTTACGGGCACATGCAGTAGGAGATGAGATTGGAAACAGAGCTTGGGGCTAGTGTGGGGAAGATTTTGAGTGTCATGCTCTTACATTAGCACATTTTGAATTGTTTCTTGGTTAAGTAGTTTGATTTCCAGCCTCATCATAAGATGTTGGGCATCTTTTCAAGGAAATGTCTTCTATCCTTTCCCCTGAAGATAGCTCTTCCTTCTTCTGTGCACCCTTGGCATGTTGTACACAGAATATTTTAATTGTATAGAATGATATAGAATTGTCATAGGATATTTTACTTATTTGTTTTACATATATATTTCTTCTCCACTAGACCGTAGGTGACTTGGGGGCAAGAACTACCACCGAGTCATATTTGTGTAAATAGCATATAACAAGCACTTGGCCCAATGCTTACTGTTGGGTAAACAACTGCTTCTCTGAAGCAAGAGAGCGAGGGATGAGGCAGCTCGCTCTCAGTGAGACCTCTGTGCTGACTGAGGCCTGGGGCTGCTTTGCAGGATTTCAGTGGGAGACTGTGTGAGCTAGGTCTTCAAGGTTTGATTGTTAGGCAGTGAATAAACACATTTTAAATTAGCCGGGTCATACATGATCTATACCTAGGTGGTTTTATTACTTCATTATTCCTTTAAATGGTCATTTTCTTAATTTAAAAAATCTGTACCTTGGGGCCGTCCCGGTGGCGTAGCATTAAGTGCATGTGCTCCGCATCGGCGGCCCGAGGATTTGCAGGTTTGGATCCTGGGTGCGCACTGATGCACCACTTGTCAAGCCATGCTGTGGCAGCGTCCCATATAAAGTAGAGGAAGATGGGCATGGATGTTAGCCCAGGGCCAATCTTCCTCAGCACAAAGAGGAGGATTGGCATCAGATGTTAGCTCAGGGCTGATCTTCCTCACAAAGCAAAAAAAAAATAATCTGTGCCTTACTTCTTTATTAAAAGGAATATTAGTTTCTTCAATAAAAAAATATAAAGAAGATATTGAAAATATACTCCACAAATTTGAGTATATTTGAGTATCTCCACAAGAAAAATAGAAATTGTAGATGTACATGTTTAGAAATTTCAAAGTGATCTGAAAGGCACAAAATAAAAAATGACATCGTTTCCCTACTTCCTCTACCCGAACCATAATCATTTCTCCCAAAATTAACTATTGTTAATTTTTTGTGATTCCTTGATTTACTTTAAATAATAATGTACAACATGTGTAATTTGTGTTTCAATAATATGGATTCTGTTATTTTAATAAAGAACTTTTTTCCAGGCAAATAAAATATGTTCAAAATTAAAGTGTTCATTTTAATTTTTATGACTCTAGCTAGAATGACAGGCAAATCTGTCGATGGACATAAGTTATTTTAATTGACTATTGCCTGCATGCTATTACTTGGGTTGGAAGAATAGTCTCAGGAGGAAATAATTATCTTCAGTGCTTGCCTTGTAAATCTAGACCATTCAGTGGACATAAAGTCACAATGGGCCCCTTTCTAACCCGTGTTATTCTGCTTAAACTGACTTTAAAAATGACATGTAGAATTCGAGTTAAATATGATTTTTATACACACAAACAAGTTGGAAGCATTGAAGACTATCTTGAGCCAAATCAGAATGGCTAAGTTTGAGCAGGCGGGTTTCTCTGGTGACCACAATGATTACTGCCTGTGGGGGCAGCAGAGAGTTAGACCCCGAGAGGCTGGGGAAAACCTCCCATGGGAAGGTTAGTAAGCCACAAGGGCCAAAAGTAGAGAGGTGAGAGGAAGCAGAGTCTGGGGAAAGGTGTCACCAAAATGTTCCTAAACCAAGGTGGGCTGGATCCTAGAAATCAAGACAGAAACAAGGAAGGAGGACAGATGTGGAAGTGAAAACTGTTGCTGACTCTGGAGGCCAGGTGAACACTTTTGTGGCAATGTCTCAGGACTCCCTGCCTGAGACCCTGCCCAACCTTCAATAGCCTTGTTCCAGGGGCCTTGTGCTCTGACAGAGACTTTTCACCTAAGGCCATGTCCCCCTCTCTCTTCCTTTCATTCTCTCCAGTTAATCCTTAAGTGCTAGGCGCTGTGTTGGGCCCAAAGAGAAGTAAGATCTAACCTCTATCATTGAGAAGCTTATAGATTTTTATTATTTATGAAAAAAAAGGAAATAAATGGAAATACACTCCAGTAATGATGCATTACTTCATTGATTCATTCATACCAAGCACTGGAGAAACAATGGGCCTGTAATCTAGTGGACAGATTTAATAATTATTATCCAAAGAAATATGATATTAGATAATACTGTGAAGGAAAAATATGCAGCTATGTAAACATATATCAGAGGGATCAGATCTAGGCTGATGAATCAGGGAAGGCTTCTCAGAGACAGCGATGTTGACATTTCTTAATTTATGCAAATATTTGACATAAATCCACATTTTGATAATTGCTCTGTAAATCATAGTGCTATAAGACAATAGTGTGCAACTTGGTAAACGCAAATAAGTGCATATCAAAGATATCTAGGAATTAATCCTGAGAATATTGTTTTTCATTAATATAACACTGTTTAAATAATTCCATTAAGTGGAAAGTTTTTCTTATGATAGAGATAATTAAATGTTGGAAAGCAAGTAATCTGTTTAACATCAAGGGAAAAAATTGTGCTGATCTCTGATCTTTAAATAGCGAAAACACTATTTAAGAGAGAATTCAAAAAAAATTTGAATTTGAAATAAAAGGCAATATAATAAAGCAGACAGCTACTTGAATCAGTCCTCAGAAAAATTTCACATCAGCTTAAAACCTTATGTAGCTTTGGTCACAGAATCTGAAAGTTAGGAATTTTATCATTGAAAGGGATTTTATAGTCATGCTCTTTAATCCTCTCAATTTACAAATGATGAAATTGAGGAGCAAAGATTTTAACTGACATGATTCCAGCAAAAACACAAGTCTAAAAATATTTCAAGAAGATTACTTGGTGAGTTATTTAAAAATATATCCCTGATTTACATAAAAACTCTCATCTTTTAAAATATACAGAAAAATGTTTAGAGGTTGAGTCTGAGTTCTAGTTCTGCATTAAAAATAAATTGAGTTAGTTTTAAAGAAAATTTTCTTTTATCTAGCTTGGAAATTAAAAAAATAACTTTTCTACATTAATCACAATGCAGAATCATCAATTGTACATATAAGGGAGGCAAGGAGTTGATTTCTTCAACAATATTTGGTGGGTATACATGAGAAAAAGCTTCATATATTTTAGGACTAATAAGCAATTATCTCTTTGCATAAAGTGTTGCATTTTCTAAAGCGTTTCTTACATTTGTTCACATGATTCTCACAGAGAGGTAGCAGGAGCCAGGCCCAGTATCTTCAATTTGTAGAAGAATGAGGTTCAGAATAGGCCCAAGAGTTAAGGGAACATCCAGGACTGTATTATGAGACTCATTCCGGTATACTTTTCCCCACAACCCAATGTAAACTGCTGCTGTTATATCTGTATGAGTATAGTGGAATATAGGATGCTAACAGGTTTTTTTTTAAGACTCTATTAGAAGTGAACAATGTTTAGTTATAAACATGAAGATTTGATATCAAGATCTCAAAAATGTGTATTGTGACCAGAATATTTAGTGACCAAGAAAACATTGGAAACCAACAGCTAACATCATACTTAACTGTGAAAAACTGAATGCTTTCCTCGGAGATCAGGGACAAGACAAAGACGTCTGCTCTCATTACTTCTATTCAACATTGTACCAGAGGTTCTAGCCAGGGCAATTAGGCAAGAAAATGAAATAAAAGGCATACAGATCAGAAAGGAAAAGGTAAAACTATCTCTATTTTCAGATGATGTGATCTTGTATATGGAAAATCCTAAGGAATTCCCTGAAAACTATTAGAACAAACAAACAAGCTCAGTAAGGTTGCAGAATAGAAGAGCAATATACAAAAATCAATTGTATTTCTATACACTTGCAATAAATAATCTGAACATGAAATTAAGAAAACAATTCCATTTACAATAGCATCAGAAAGGAATAAATATTTGGGAATAAATTTAATAAAATAAAAGCAAAACTAAATTCTGAAAACCACAAAACATTGTTGAAAGAAATTGAAGAAGACGTAAATGAATGGAAAGACATCCCATTTTCATAGATTGGAAGATTTAATATTGTTAAGATGGCAATACTCTCTAAATTGATTTACAGATTCAACACAATCACTATCAAAATCCCAGTTAACTTCTTAACTTCTTCACAGAAATTGATAAACTGATCCTAAAATTCATATGGAAATTCAAGGAACCTACAGTAGCCAAACACTCTTAAAAAAGAAGATCAAAGCGCAGTATTAACACTTCTCAATTTCAAAAACTTACTACAAAGCTACAGAAATCAAGATAGTGTGATACGGGCATAAGGCTAGACCTATAAATCAATGGAATAGAATTAAGAATCCAGAAATAAACACTCACATTTATGGTCAACTGATTTTTTATTTTATTTATTAATTAATTCAATTAATTTAATTTAATTTATAAATTAAATTAAATTAATATAAATACATTAATTTAAATTAATTTATAAATTAAATTAATTTATAAATTAAATTAATTTAAATTAATGTATTTATATTAATTTAAATTAAATTTAATCTATTAATTAATTAATTTATTTATTTATTTATTTTTGTGAGGAAGATACAGCCCTGAGCTAACATCTATGCCAATCCTCCTCTTTTTGCTGAGGAAGACTGGCCCTGGGCTAACATCCGTGCCCATCTTCCTCCACTTTATGTGGGACACCACCACAACATGGCCTGACAATCGGTGCGTCGGTGCACGCCCGGGATCTGAACCTGGGCCGCCAGCAGCGGAGTGCACGCACTTAACCACTACGCCACGCAGGCCCCGGTCAACTGATTTTTGACAGGGGTGCCAAAACAATTCAACATGGGAAAGAATAGTCTTCTCAACAAGTAGTTTTGGGACAACTGGATATCCACGTGCAAAAGAATGAAATTGCATCCCTACCTCCATATAAAAAAGTTAACTCAAAATGGATCCAAGACCTAGATGTAAGAGCTAAAACTATAAAACTCTTAGAAGAAAACAGAGGTAAATCTTCATGACCTTGGTTTTGGCAATGGTTTCTTAGATAAGACACCAAAAGCACAAGCAAGCCAAAATGTAGATAAATTGGACTTCATCAAAGTTAATTTTTTTGCTTCAAAGGACACCATCAAGAATGAAACGGCAACCCAATGATTGGGAGAAAATATTGATAAATCATACATCTGATAAGGGATTTGTAGACATAATATATAAGGAATTCTTACAACTCAACAACAAAAAGACAAACAACCCAATTAAAAAATGGGCAAAAGATCTGAATAGACATTTCTCCAAAGAAGATGTACAAATGGCCAACAAGCACATCAGAAGATTCCCAACATCATTAGTCATCAGGGAAATGCAAATAAACCCACTGAGATACCACTTCACACACATTAGGATGGTTATACTTTAAAAACAAAGAATAACAAATGTTGGCGAGGATATGGAGAAATTGGAACCCTCTACATAAGTTGCTGGAGGGAATATAAAATGGTGCCTCCACTTTGGAAAGCAGTCTGGCTGTTAAACAAGAGTTACCTTATGACCCAGCAATTCTATTCCTAGATATATACTGGAGAAATGAAAACATATATCCACACAAAAACTTGTACATGAATGCTCATAGCATCATTATTCATAATAACCAATAAGTGGAAACAACCCAAATGTCCGTCAACTGATGAATGGATAAATAAAATGAGGTATACCCATACAAAGGAATATTATTCATCAACAAAAATGAGTGAAGTGCTGATACATGTTACAACATGGATGAACCTTGAAAACGTTATGCTAAGTGAAAAGAACCAGTCACAAAAGACCACATATTGTATAATTCCATTTGTGTGAAACGTCCAGAATAGGCAAATCTATAGAGACAGAAAGTAGATTAGTGATAGCCTAAGACTGAGATTAGTGGTGGGAGAAAAATGGAAAGTGACCGCTAATGAGTATGAGGTTTCTGGATCCTGATGGCTTTTTGGCATAGGGAGACCACTGACAGTGTCCTGTCTGAAGCTTCCTCTTTCAATTCTTCTTCTTTTGTTTGGATTCTTTGGATGCATGCCAGAAACCAACTTAAATTAGCTCAAGAGAAAAGGGGACAATATTATAAGGATATAAGTGCATCTTACAGTACCCTAGAGAAGGATTACAACTGGGTCTCAGAAAAAGCCAACAAACAGAATTTGGAAAGCCATCAGAGTTCTAGGAAATACTCTTCCTCCTCTCTCTCTCTCTATATATCTCTCTCTAGCATGATTTTCTCTGTTCTCAGCCCACAGTGTGGAATTTGGGCATCTGCAAGCTCCCTTCTTACCCACTCTCATTGCAGCTACACACAGAAATGAACTGACTTCTCTGTCTCATTTCCAATTTGAAAGGATCAAGACTCTATCTGATTGGCCTAACTCAGGTCAGTTGTCTCCTTCTAGTCTAATTAGCTATGGTCTTGGAGTGGGATCATACATAAATGTCTTCTGTATGCCCATTTAATGAGTCTGATGGCAGTTCTGAGGGAAAGGGCAATGGCTTGTGGGTTGAGCAGATATTTGAAAGGGAGTCTAGCATGCTTACACAATACTAATAGTGATAACAATAATGATAATAGGTCAGGTTATTGAAGACCTGCGTATCTTAACACTGTGTTGGGTGCTTAACATCCGTTAGCTCATTAAATCCTCATAATCTTTTGAGGTTGTATCATTAGTCCCATTTTATAGATGAGGTAATTGATACTTGGAAAGGTTAAATAACTTGCCCAGGATTTCACAAGACTGACTCTAGTGCCCTGTGCCATGCTGCCAATTCTCAATAGCCCTATCCTTCTAGCTTAGCCTAGCTCAGCCCAGCCTCTAGCTTTCTCTCATAGCTTTGTGAGGACACAGAGAAATGGAGAAGACAACATTGACAGTGGTTATTCTGGCTCTCTAATTCCAATCACTCCAAAACTTAGTGGCTTACAATAACAATTTATTATGGTCTCATAGTTCTGGGAATTGATTTGGCTCAGCTGGGGTCTAACTTGGTTATCTCTCATGTGATTGCCAACAGATAGTAGCTGGGGATGGAGTCTTCTGAAGGCTTGACAGAGTTGAACGTCCAAAGTGGTTTCTTCACTCACATATCTGGTGCCTCAGTGCTTTTCCATGTGGTTTCTCTCTCCAGCAGAGGAGCCTGGACTTCTTACATGGAGGCTCAGGGCTCCACGAGGGAGTGCCGCAAGAGTGAGCGTTCCAAGAGAGAGGAAGACGAAGTTGCCAGTCCTTCTAAAGGCTAAGTGGAACTGGCACAGCATCACTTATTCCACATCTAGTGGTCAAAGCAGTCACAGGCAGCCCAGATGATAGAGACCACATGAGTGTAGGAGGAAGAAAGGAATTATAGAGGCCGTCTTTGGAATCAAGCTACCAGAGTGTTAAGCGGGGAAGTAGAAGTAGAATCAGCATATTAGTAGGAAACTAATGGATGTGACAGAGTAGGGTCTCTTGAGATGAACAGTCTTATTTATAGGGTCTGCTCTCCACATCTTCCTTGGCATAGCCATGGAAGTAAATTCCCAAGAAAACCTTTTTAAAGACACAGTTCCCCCAACTATGCCTTCATAATACTTCATGTATCCCATAGGTGGAGGTACTAGTTTTATCCTCTGATTTGCAGCTTGCTCCTGAGCTATCCTGTGGGCATAAATATCCCAAGAGTATGTAAAGCTAGGGCTGCAAGAGTCAGAATCACCTACTCAGTTTCTCTGTCTGCAGATAAACCATAACAAAGTCATAACTAAAGCGTTTCAGTAGGGGTCCAACCTATTTTTAAAGGCTAGTTTTAAAAAAGAGACGTTTCCACAAAACCCTTAGGAAGCCCATTCTGAGATACAATTGTTCTTTATGTGTGACCTAAGTCCTCCGTGTCATGTGTCAGTGTCCTCCCTGAACTCGACTCTCTGTGCCTGGGAAACAAAGCACTTACATATTTCACAAGGAAGTTATTTGGATGAACTAATGAGTGGTTACAAAGGGCTTTGAAAATATAAATTGCTGCATAAATACTTAATGTCTATATAAATACCTTTGCTTCAGCCTGAGTGGGGCTCAGGCTTTTGAAAGATTTCAAACTTATGGAGTACCTGAATAGCAAAGATAAATCTCCTGCTACGTGAGGATAAAATGATTCTTTGCCTATATTATGTATATTATTTGTTGCAAAAGCTTTTCTAAAATAGAAACATGGCAAATTTTAGAGAGAAAAAAAGTATTTCATGGTTCTCTTAGATTGTAAGCTCTTTCAACTAGGTCTGTGTTCAATATATGCTTTTAAAAATATATATAATTCATGGGTATTATTGGTATTGGGAAATAAGGTGCAAGTGCTTTTTTGCATATGATGTTTTCTTGGGGGAGTGGAGAGATGGAAAAAAAATCAACACCGTATTTTCACATGGTTTTCTTCTTTTCTCCTCTTCCATTTTAAGGCATTATTTTAAAATGAAGGAGATAATTTTTTTTAATACTTAGAAATTGGAAAAAAGATGTTTAGAGATTATATTAGGTAAGACTTGCTTCTTTAAATGAATTATTTTCACCCGTCCCTTTCTGCCGATGAAGGATAAAAGAAGAAAGGGATGTTTCACACATACAACTGGAGCATATAGTCATCCATTTGCTTCATGACTCCTTTCCATGGAATTATTAGTGGGTCAACAAAGATAGAGAATTATTTAGGATCTCAGATTCAGAGGCATTAAAGAGAGTAAGAGGTGAATAGAGGAGACAGAGGATCCATGTGGGAAAAGATGAACGAAGCTTCCTTATGGGCACACCATGCTGCATCATTGATGCCTTTACCAATTGGTAGAGGACTCTTTGAGCCACATGAAAGAGTAAAAGCAGGAGAGACTGAGGGATGGACTATTCTCCCGGAGGTTGAAACTGAGCTCAACAGATCTTCACATTCTTTGAGCTTCTGTCTAAGGAAAGGGAATCTGGTAAATCTCCTTTCAACCCTCCCATAGTTGAGCCTTGATTTGCTATAATCCAAGATGGTGGGAAGAATAAATTAAGTGAATTGATGCAGCCTGCAATCAGAGGAACAGTGTACTATCTCTAGGAACTATTTTGGAGAGCTGTTTTGTAATTAACCTGCAAATGACATATTCAGATTTGATTAATCTCATGTGGTCAGTAGGTAAGCTTGAGTTGAAGGTTATTGTTTCTTATAATCAGCAATAGGCCCTTCTCTATGATACATTTGCAGGAGAATGTTTAAATAGTAGAAGTGGCAGAATGTTGATCAATGGCCAGAAATTTGACTCAGTTTCATAAATAGAATATTTAAAATGTTTCACTATATTTAATATAGAGAGACATTGATTTAGGTTCATGTTCATGTATTAAAAAATCATATATGTATGAATATATATGCATATTATATAAAGATTTTATAGATATGTGTGTGTATACGTAGTGGTACATATATGCATATATTTATGATGACAAGTCACCTAATTATTTAACCAGAGGGATTTGGTTTTCATTTAGTCCCTAAGCTGTTCTTTTAATTGGTATGCGTGATAGATTCCGAGTTATAGATTATTTCCTATTGCATTGGTAGATTACAGCTCAAACCTAAAGTTTAAAGATTTAATTTTCTGTTGTTCTTAATGAAATAACTAAAGCAGCAGCTCCCTGTGGCGGGATATGAAAAGTAGTGTATAGATACCTACTAAAACATTTGCAGACCTCCTCAGTTTTCTGTTTTTAATGTGATGAAAATTTGTGCAAATAACAAAGAAAGAATGTCATGGTAACGAAAACATTTCCTATACATGTATTTTAGAGGGAAGCTAAATCAAAGGTCTTCAAAGAATTACTAGGGTTCTTTCTAGGAGGTTATTGACAAATATGTGTAGTTTGTCTCTGGAGTTTGTGCCTCTTTCACAGATTGGTGTATTTGTGATCCCACCGGCAGAATAAGTGTCTGTAATTCATTTCTCCTTGTTAACTAGTGTGCCTTTGTGTGTAGGATGATTGGCAGCAAACTCGGCTGAGTCCCAACGGATGAGCTTGTTAGCAAAACCCTAGCATCCTATCTCTAATAAAGCATATATCAGCAGTACATTTTGTCCTATCTATTAGCCTCTCTGTTTCTTTTTTTGTGAAAAGCTGAGTGTCCCTTTGAAGCAATGACAAATAAACCCCTGAACTGAAGTGCTAGGCTGCCTTACGGACAGCTGGATAGTAAATGTCACACCGTGTAGAGAATGCCTATTATCAGAGTGAGCCATTTGTTCCCGGCCTTTCAGTATCTTAATGTAATACAAAATTGCTAAATCAAGCCCCATGTCTGTGACAGAACATAATTAATGAGAAAGCAGGAGCCAATTCAACACTCTTTATTGGGACCTAATTGGCTCAGGCAACAGAGTTGTCACTCAACAAGAGACTTCCTTTAAAGCAATTTTGTTCTTGGTTGTATTACAGAGCCTATTAAATTGTCCCCTCCTTGATCACACAAAGAAGTATCTGCATGCAATAATTAGCTTTTCCAGGGGGAATTTTTTTTAACTCATGGAATACTGGATCATTTTAAAACTGTCTGAAAAACACCCAGGCTGTGGGGATGTGCTGCCATACTCAGCAGCGCTGCAGGCTGTTTTCCAGTCTGCCGAGGCGCAGGGAGCTGTGCTGCAGAAAGATGAAAAGGAGCCCCAACGGAAAGAGAAACGTGTTCAAATGTGGAGAGTGGGAGGATGATAGAGGGAGTGGGTAGAGGAAATTACTTTGATGGGTAATCACAGCTCACTTCATAATCTGCAGTGAAAAGGAGCAAAAAAGGAATATCTATATGTACATATTTAAATGTATAGTTAGTTTTTTGTGGGCATACCCGACTCACTTACAAATGAAAATTAACAGAGCTACGGCAAGGAGTAGAGGTTAAACATACAGAATTGTCTGGAGCAACATTAATTCATTTGATTATATCTCAGAGTTTTACGGGTCACACTATTTCAAAACCAGTACAAATATTTAATAGCATGTGGTTATTTATTACAATCTAAAATTTCACTGTTGGGAATTATGTTTAATCCCTCCCCCTTATTTAATAAACCTCAATATAAATTTATTCCTGGTATTTATATTATTCTTATAAAACTGTTTTTCTCTGTCACAATAGCACAGACTTTAAATAAATTCGTGCCTTCTCATGATAAGTTTTAAGACAACGTGACATGCGATGACTGAGAGACTGCAGAGAACTGAGTTTCCAGTTCACACTGGAATTTGCCTGGATTTGGGCAAAAAGGACATAGCTGGCTAAGCTTGAGGTAAAGCAAATGGAAAAGTTGTAAGAAATATACTTTAAAACATAAGAATAGGGCAATAAACAGTAGGAGTTTGCAAAATGCAACAGTTGATTTTAGAAAAACATTATTAAAGGTTGATTAAAGCCACAGCACTTTGAGCAGTCCAAATAAAGGCAAGTCTGTGGTCCCTTTCTTGAGATAGCTGTCAGTATCTCCCTTCTGTGCCTTCAGAAACAACGCAAAGACTGTCTGGTTTGCATGGCAGCAGCTTTGGTTGGATTTAAAGAGATTTGTTTGCCTCGGCATTGTTAACTTTCCTCAACGTGGAAGTGCCAAATCCTAGGAAAGGAAGGAGGACAAACCTTTGAAATAGAGGAGAGCTGTGCCGTTCTCACTGCGCTGTGCTGTGTGGTTTAGAGAACGTTTGCAGCTGCTGAAATCCCGGGACTGTGCCACAGCGAGGACGGTATTATGCAGCGGGCGCTCACGGTGTCGCGTATTTTGGATTTTCTAGCATTTGCCGACATATTAGCTGTATTGGTTAATTGTAATTTATCGAGTATATAGAGAAATTGCTGGGTGTCCCCCTTCTCAAACCTACCTCTAAACATTGATCAAAGTCAGACTATCTCTAAATGTTTGAAAAATATTGGTTGTTATTCTGTAGGGTAATAGAATATAAAACTAACAGCAAGAGAAAAATATTAGTCAATAATGTCCTTCTCCAGGTGACTCTTGAACCTTGTGAAAGCACATATTCTCAACAAAGATTTATTAGTCTGATCGGGGAACACATGATAATGATGGCAAAAGCTGCCAGAATCTAATTTGCTTTAATTAATCATTTGCTTCATAACACGGCAATTCTTCCCCCTCACCCCGCTTTTTTTAACTGTCTAGATTATTTTAAAATGTTAGATCTTACGCTGTGGATGGCTGATGAAACTGAAATTGAATGCTGTAAAAGTTAGATTAAAAATTCATTTAACAGTATAAACATTTTCGAGTGCAGAATGGTGCCGATTAGGTCAAGTGAGTAAAGACTGATAAAACAGTCATAGAGCTGAGAGAAACAATATTGTCAGAGGGCACTCAAACAGCTGAATTTAGTCTAATCTAAATGTTATAGCAGACAAAAAATTGTTAACTAGAAATCCTATTATAATTACTCTTTGGTATTTTAGCAACGCAGGCTGGTAAGAAGTCAGAACTTAGGTTTAAACACGTTTATTCATTTAACTGTACAAACAAGCTTTGGTTCCTGCTGGAACTAGTTCTCATGGTTAGGCCAAGGGCCCTCAGCAGAGTGCTGAGGCTGAGTCAAAGGCCATATTGCCTGGACCTCTTAGGAGAATTAAATGGACTATCTCAGATTCCCAGGAGAGCCAAGACTCCAGATATTCATCGTGCCCTTCCAAGCAAAACACTTGTTTTCCGAGGTCTTGCAGCTTACTCCATTTTGCTGAGGCCTTGATGGACAATTTCAGCACTTAATTCTTACCTTTGTCTTTGTAAGCCTTCCCCACTAGATTGGCTGTATTAGGTGGGATTTAGGTCAAATAAGTGTTCAGAATTCTCTGAGTTCCCCATTATCTATAGGATAATCCTAAACTCCTTTGGGTGTCCCCCAAGGCTCTCAATGACTTGGCCCCTTCATAAATATACCCAGCCTCATTCTCACTCCCATTCCATCTCTACCTAGCACTTTACTCGACATTTATGATGCACTACTTGTAATTCTCAATTATGTCCCACTAACTCAAGTCACCATGCCTCAGCTTGAATGTTCCTCCTCAAACAAATCTTCTTGCCTCTTTAAGATGCGTAGTGCTGACTTTATAACGTTGCTATGAGGAGTAAATAAGTTAATTAATGTAGCATGAACCTGGCACATAGAAGGCACTATGTAAATGTTAACTGTTATTATTAAGTGCTCCCTTTCCTATGCTGCCTCTACACTTTGTACAACTCTCTCCCATATCAACCACATTATGATATTGTTTCCATGGCTTTCTTGTCACTATACTATAATCCTCTTGAGGATATATGCTGATCATCTTTGGATCCACAGCCTAATAGAATGTCTGGCTGCCATGTAGTAGGTGCTCAATCAATATCTCTTGCAAAAGCAAGCGGCTGTTTGTTGTAAACTATTCTGCAATCTGGTCACTGGCCAATTTTTAATAAGTATGTAAGACTTTAAGTGAGTATTTTTTAGAAAGGCAGATATTTTCTGCTTTCAGAATCAGTTCTAGACCCTCATAAGAAAAGTAGTATTAGAATATTATAGTCCTATCTCTTTTTTTCCCAAATGAAAATGATATTCTGCAGGACAATCAGTTCATTAAATTGATAATCAGTGAATTAAAAGTATTTTCAGAAGTCCATCCTCTAAGTATGAAAACTTGGCTATCACTGAAAATATTCAAAGGCATCTCCCAAAATGAATTCAAAAGTGACAGCAGTCATGGAGTGCGTTTGTATTCTTTCACTGTGGTTCTTTGATGGAGACTTATTCCAATAATCTGTTAAACTTCTAAGTTCTAGAATGTACTTAAAATAAACAAGCTATTCCATTTCCTTGTCTACTCCATAGACTTCTCTCAAAATACAATTGCAATGGTAATTGCAGACTAATACAATATAGCCTATTAAGATGAGAAAATGAGAGTGATAAGAGCCCTATTCTGATCCTCAAGGATGTCTCAGACTAGGAGAATCACCTAACTTGGAATTTTGTAAGGAAAAGAACCCCTGCTTCATCAATAGTGGAAAGGGTTATAGACTCTTATGGTCAAAAAAGCCAAAGTCACGTGGTCCTTTTCAAGTCCCTGGCCCTGAGAAGTTGGGATTTCCACCGCAGCTTAAAGCATATCTTCACAACAGAATCACAGCAAGTTTCGTACCAAGAAGCAGGGACAGAATCAGAGAGATTTGTGGGTCTCCTTGCCGTTTTCTCCCCTAAAATACAAGGGGGAAATTACAAACTGGTATTGATTTGACTGACTTCTTTGAATCTCACTGAAATGATCTGAGCAGAAAGGAATGCACTGTCATTTGCTTGGTTCAGAATTTCTTAACATTCAAAATGGTGGGTGGGGGGTAGTGAGTAACTCCTGTGGTCCCACAGGGAGCCTTGTAATCAAAGAGAGCTCTGAACAGTGTTACAAGGGTCTTTGCATCCCCTCTAGCTTCCTGTAATATGCACTTGCAGAATTGGTTAAATGAGCCACCATACTCTGGTCAATATGAATAGGCTTGTAAGATGCTCAGTTTGATTTAATGGCCACCCAGGGACACTTCCATACGCAGAAGGGAGTGTCACATTCAGTCTGCATAAAGATCTAAAAAATCAACTACTCCATTTGGCATTGTAGCTGTATTTTAATGTCCTCTTCAGAATTCTCCGTTATAGTAACATCTCTGCAATCAGTCTAGCATAAAAAGTCCTGTTTATAATAAATTGGCCAGCCTCTTATGTGCCTATCTTTCCTGATGGGATAGAGAACTATACAATTGTTCCTTGTAGACTAGGCTGTAAGATTTTCGATATTACTAGCTGTATTTCTCCATTTGCACAAATGATTTATTCCACGCTTTATTTCTGTTTCGAGTCTTTGTTTTCATTTTATCTCATAATTGTCCTGGGGGAGGGAGAGGCAAATGGATTCTACTTGTGAAGTATGCATAGGTTTTTGGGAACCATTTAAGTGAGATGTAGTTTATGAAGAAGCCAGTAAGTGAAAAACAAAATTGCCCAGTCTTTTGTCATCCTTTCAATTAGGAAACCTGTGTGATAGTTGTGAACTATAATGCCCTGGACAGGAAATGTTGTCAGAGGTAGAAGTGTGCCATTGATTTATATGAATATTCTGAGGTGGAATAATCACATTGCCTTGTTAGTACATAATAATCACCCAGTGCACAAGACCCTAGACCTTTGGATTCACTCAAAGTTTTCATTAGAGAATCAGCAGTGTTTTAGACTCACTATGGTGTACCTCAGTGTTGAAATTGCATATTACAGATTATGCTCCTGTAAATAAAAGACATTTTGTTATGCCCACACTCAGCTGCATTTCCTACTGTGATTTCTTTACCAGACCCTGCTGTGACCTATTGCCAAATACAATGCATTATTGGTGAGCCTTTTTTGCCTGAACTTGATGTCTGTCCAGAAGACAAAAACACTGATTAGGTAGAAGGAGGATAGAGGTCCTTCAGGAACAGAGTGACTCTGGACCTTAGCTACAAACTACAGCTTATTCATAAATGTCAAGAATCAAGAGGAGGGGACCAGGACATCCTGTCTTGAGCGTGCCTTCCCATCCGTCTCCGGGGAAGCATGACTTCCTTATGGATTGGGGTTTAATGGGAAATGACCAAACATGACCCCTAGGCTAAATTTGTAGAGGCCATGCTGGTTCAGTTTTAAAAAAGAATCAATTCTAAGGCAATCTTTTGCCTTTATTTCTCTTGGAGGGTTCTATGAGGGACTCAAGGATGGCTCACTTTCAGAAATACTGGTGGGGTTGTTAAAGAGTAGGCAGTTTCCCTAAACCTTGTTCCTATTTCTCAGTACTTCTCCTCTTTACTCAAAGTGCTCAGAATAACAATCTCTTCAAGAGATGCTGGTATTCTAAGTTGTCATGTAGATAAGGAAACATTTTGTCCTTCAAGAAAGTTCTTTTCCTAGTCATTTATTGGCCTACAGGTATAGAGCTCTACTATTGAATGATGGCATTGGGAGAATTTCGTTATGAACTTTTTTGGTGAGGACAATCAAAAATATTCATAATGACATCAACAATTTACAGTTTCGTTTATTGTGAGTCCCATTTATAAATATTCTCAGATGTTGTCTACATTTTGCAGATAAGGAAATGCAAGCTCAATAACTTGCCAAAAGCCACTTTGTTGACAATATTTGAGAGAAAGCTGATGTGTTCAACAATCTTGGTTCTGTCACTTAGCTGCATGAGCCAGTTGCTGTTACTACTCTTCATCTGGTTTCAAGTTCAGTGTTTCTTCCGTTTTACTGTGCTACCAACCTCAAATCATTACCTTACAAATTAATAGAAAGAAAGGGAATGTATTTTCCTAAATACTTACCACAGGTAATGAATTTTAGACCCTGTTTTCCAAAGAATGGTGGAAATTATAACTAGTTTTTCCAAAGCAAGAACACTTGCTCTAAAAACACTCAGTTCTTCTGCTGCTTTCTGTTGGCTGAGGGAGCACACCTTATCTTTTTACTCTATCAAAAGAGAAAGGCACTGTTTTATACCACCAGCATTTGAGTCATCATGGAGCAGTGATATTTCTGTTAAAGAGTTGCCACTGTCTAGAAGGAGAGTCTGAAGATGACCAGTTTTAGACAATCATGCTTAACACAGAACATGGGCTTTGGAACAATAAGCATTTTTCCCTTTTTGCTTTATGACAGTTCTCTGTTTAAAGTCCAGGAAAACTCTGATGACCTGTGAAGTAAGCAAGGATTAAGAAATTGAGTATGACCAACGTATCCAGCTGTACCTTAGAGAATACATACACACTCAATACACACATGCACACACATACACAAAACAAAGCAAAACAAAGAGCATTTGACTTTCAGTTCTATTCATTAAAAAGATCCATTTATAATTGTACATGTGCAGAAGGGCTGCGAGACTGAAATGATACCTGAGAGAGGCCTGGGAATATGTTTGCACCACATTACTTGGACTGCATGATAATTGAGAGCCATTGTGGCTGAACACTTTATGAGTTTGTTTAATTTGTCACAGTAAATAAAGCTTTTTTGATGCAAGTTAATTAGCTCTCTTGTGTTACTGCACATCAAATGTAATTAACAACCAACTGCCAGTGTGGGGTTGCCCTTGCATAACATGGTAATAGGGGGAAAACTTAACTCGGGCTGGATTAAGTAAAAGATATACTGTTGAATCAATCACCCTCTTGCCTGCTTAAATTTGGATGGACTAGAATCTAGGGGAAAACATCAAGTCTCATAAAACATCAGCTGTTTGATACAATTTCCTAAAAATCTCATGTATTATGCCAGGCTCACATTTGCCACCACATTAAATAAATTCAGCTAAGTAAAATCCTTACCACTGCTCGGAGTTCACTTTCTCCTTGGTTGGCATTGCCTATCTATCCCCTCTGCTTGGATCTTTCATTTCAAGCCATTTATCTTTCTTTAGCTTTGACATGTTATCTCCCCTCTGATAAGCGCTGCCATAGCTAAGGCAGGAGGAGTGCTATTGAATAATGACTAAGAAGGAATTTGTTTGAATGGGCAGAAGAAGGTAACTAAAGAACGCATTCAAAGAAGGGGACCATGCTTCCAAATTCATAATGGTATTCTCATCTAGTTTATATTTTGAGAAAGTATTCTGCCTTACTTTTTCATTTTTTTCCTAGGCAAAGTTAACCCAAAGACATCAAACAACCTTGGTTTATCCTAATTTTTGATCATGCAATCAGAAGAAAGATAGAAAGGCAGAAACATCTTTAAAGGGACACAGTAATAGAGTTGAGCCACTCCAATTGTCTATTCTTTACATTGTAAGTAGTCACTGGAAGAAAACAACAATGTAAGTTAAGATGAAATTAACTCATAAAGGTATGTAGCTTTACTGGAGCAAACCTTTCCCTCTCACCACCACGGCCCCTCCTCGATAGGCAAGGCATAATCTATGCCGGTTTCTCTGTGGGGAAACACTCTTGTGGGGAGTAACAACCTGGTTAGGAAGGGAAACTGAATGGTAGTGAAGACCTGGGTGAAATCCTGACTCTGCCGCTAACCAGCAATCTGACCTCCTGGGGCGATTCACCTTCTCTGGGAATCAACTTCCTCATAGAAATAGGAGTCAGATTGGGTAGTTTCATGGTTGTCTTCTAGCTCTAAAGTTCTCTGATTCTATGATCTCCTTTATGCCCTTCCAGGAAATCCTCTGGTTTCATTTTTTTCACCCTACCCATCCCATATCTTTGCTGTCTGGCTTTGGTGATAGAGGATCTATAAATCCAGCTGCTTGGAAGTTAAAAGAGGTGTGATTAAGTGAGAGCCAGTGACTCTGTCCTCACTCATTCATTCAACAAACATTTATTGAACACTTTCTATAAACTAGGTTCTGGGAATCTGAGGGTGAAAGTGATCTGGAGAATCCTTCATACATGTAATTGAAAAGTAGAAAACAGGTAGCCAGCTTAATAGATTAGATCTCTCTACTCATATTGAGTTACGTAAAAATATTCCTATGTATTTTATATAGATCTGTCTTCGCTGGGTTTTTCTTTCCATGCTCTGCATATTCAATACACTGAAAGAAGCAAGCAGGCCTAAACTAAGGCGGAGGAAAGAAAGTACAGCTCCCTTTTATACCTGAGCATTTCATTTTGAGACAGCTCTCTTTCCTAAGAGCTGGCAAGAGTACACAACTTATTTTCTTTTATTTGAGGATTGATGAATTGACTTATTATCAATTCATACTGAATTGAGGATTCAGTATGAAAAATTATATCACATATTGAATTCATTTTGACTCTTTCAAAAATAATCTTTTTATAAATTACAAAAGTAATACATGCTCAAGGTAAAAAAATAAAGTATTCCAGAAATTTATGATAGAGAAAAAAATTAGTATCCCATTATTCCACTTCCCAGAGATAATCACTATTAATATTTCAGTTCATATTTCTCTCTCTCTCTCTACATATACTAGTAAAAATATATTATTGTGTCTTTTCACACTTATGGAATAATACTATTAATACTAAAACTTGATTTTTTCAAAGTATGTCTTGGCTCTACTTCCATGTAGATTGATTTCATTCTTTTTAATGACTATATTGTATTCGATTGAATGAACCTAAGTTTATTTAACCAATACCTCAATTGACAGATAGTTGGGTTGTTTTTGGATCTTTGCTGTTATAAATGATGCTGCATAATATTTATAATAATATTATCATCTCTACTACAAAGAGTAATAAACACCTCTTAAGTACTTATGAGGTGCCAGGCACTTTGTTATACACTTTATAGACATCATTTTATTTAATTCTCAAAATAACCCTACAGATGAGGACAGTGAAATCTAGACACTCTGTGTAACTTGCCCAGGCTCACATGTCTAGAAAGTAATGGAGCTGTGATTTCAACCCGGGGCTGTCTGATTCCAGAGTTAGAGCTCAATACTCAGCGAGCAAGTATTTTTGTACATACATTTTGTATACTTGTGTTAGTATACATACATGGTACATTTATAAAGATAAAATTGCTCAGTCAAAGGATATTCAATATTCGAACTTACACATGTATTTTCAAATTGCCCTCCAAAAGGATTTGCCAATTAGCACTCCCTGTTGTAGAAAATAAGAGCACGAGTTTCTCCATACTCTTGCCAACATTGTGTAGTGTCGTCTTTTTTTCCCTAATATGATAGGCAAAATAATTATATCCTAGTGTTGTTTCAATTTGCATTTCTTTAACAATTTCATAAATGTATATATTTAAATATCATTTTTGTCATCAGCTGTTGAATTATGCCTTACATGGCTATAATCTCTTTGTTTTAGAGAAATTGCATAAAATTCCCAGTTTTTTGTTTTTCATTGTAATACATTGTTCATTTTCTGTATCATCATATATATACAAACTCCTTGTTTTGTTTCTATCCCCAACACCCTTTGGAGTTCCTTTCTGGGCTGAATATAACCAGGTACCATGCTACCAACAAGCTCCAATTATTCAATTCAATAATCAGTCAAGATCACAGGACGTGGACAAGGTAACTGACAAGAAAAGAAGGGGAATAGACCATTTAAAGTTGACTTTTCCTCATAAAAATGATACCAGTTGTGCTGGGGCTGGCCCAGTGGCGTAGCGGTCAAGTGTGTGGCCTCTGCTTGGGCGGCCTGGGGTTCGCAGGTTCGGATCCCAGGCACGCACAGATGCAACGCTTGTCAAGCCTGCTGTGGCGGCGTCCCATATAAAGTAGAGGAAGATGGGCACGGATGTTAGCCCAGGGCCAGTCTTCCTTAGCAAAAAGAGGAGGATTGGCATCGGATGTTAGCTAAGGGCTAATCTTCCTCACACACACAAAAATAGTAGTTGCAGAAAGAGAGAAGAAGTGACTTTTAAAAAAACAGCACAATATTTTTAAAAGAGATCAGAGGGCCCAAGAGGAAAACTAAGAAAAATAACGTTAAAAAAATAGACGTTCAAATAATTTTGTTAAATAAAAATTTTAAAAATTCTTCAGAAAATATAAACCTGTTGTACCTAGAACTTCATTAAAACTACAGGATTAATAGAGTGCAGATATTTGAAATGATGAATTTGTACTTCAGCGTTAGATCAAGATGCATATAATCACTTATACACACTTTTGTTTCTAGAAATGAACACATATTGCTTAAGATTTTTCTAATTGAGACATACTTTGGAGGAGGGACAGAGGTAACATTCACTTGACTTCATTAAGAAAAACAGGCTCATGCTTCACCTTTTTTCTCTTTGAAAGTCACCTGCTGCCAGACATGTCCTTGTGGAGGAAAGAGTTTCTTATCTGTAAAACTCTAGCTTCCCAGGAGTTTAACCGAAAAGGAATGAATTATATCACAGTGTTTATTTGATACATTAAAAATGTAGACAGACAGAAAGACGGCCAGTCAGACAATCAGATTATTATACTGACTGAATCCTCAAGGAATCTGAGACTAAGGGCAAGACGAGACAGCGCTAAGGAGGTGTACAACAGGGAGCATGAGACAGTTAAAGGTAAGGGGAAGGCGCTCTGTTGTTATGCTCAGAATGGAAAGGGGTGACTTTTTACAGGTTACTCCTTTTTCAGAAAGCTCTTGCAGCAAAGCAAACTTTAAAATGTATTATCTGCTGCAACCTACATCTTGAAGAAAGTGATTAATGCAATTTGGCCAGTCTATAACAGAGCCATAATACATTGTTGAAAGGGGCCTGCTGAGGCAAAATGTAGTGTTGAAATGTGCTGTTTCTTAATAATAATAGAGTCTACCAAAGTGAGCCTTAAAAAAAGTGAGCCTGGCCAATGATTAAGCTAACATTAACACCTTCTCCTACTTGCAGAGACTCCAACTTTCCCCAAGAGCCTCTGGTTCTTTAAACTTTTGCTTCTTGTTGTTTTTGCTTGGTTTGGATATTTCGTTTTCTGGTGGGTATTTTGGAAACAAACAAGGAGTGAAGAGGGGAAGAAAATCTTGTGGAAACAGAGGCAAGAAATTGGATTTTACTTTTGGTAATCTTCTTTTTTTTAATGGAAATATCCTGTATACCAAATCCTGTCGTGTCGCGTTTCAGGATATGGCAGATAGGGCACAGTTCACATCTACAGAAAGGGGCAGACTAGAAGGAACAGGACTTTGGAATTAGACTGCCCATTGGGTATGTGTGGTTCTGGGGAGGAATCCTGCTGCGTGTGTTGGTAATGATTTAGCCTGGCCAGCAGAGCAAGTTTCTGAAAATTTTGGTAACGAAGAGGAGGAAATTCAAGTAAGAAGTCAGTGTTGGAGAGAGCATTCAATATGAAGCCTGGTGAGAGCATGGTAAAAAGAGATAACGGGAAGTCCTGAATGCCAGTTTGGAAGCCCATATGGTAGGTGGTGAGAAGCCTGTTAGGGAGTGGCAGTGCTCCAGTCACTGGACTGAGGGTAAAGCACAGGACTCAGCCCTCAGCAGAGAAACTTGCATGAAATGACCCTTGCTCCAACGGATATTGTTTTCCTGGCATTGATAAGATTCTTGTGTGGACAGTGGCTAAATTGTTACCAGAGAAGGAAAAAAGAGAAGAAAAACAAGGAAACGCGCATGAATTGCTGATTCTTCCAAAGTGGGTAGCAAAAACAGCAGTAGCAGGTTGATGTTGCAAACTCTCATCTCTAATGTAACAGCGCACAATTCCCTTGACAAGAGACAAAGCAACTGCTAGGTTTAATGTGTCTTTACAGGAGCAAATGATCTCGCATAATAATACCGCACCGTGCTGACAATCCTTTATGAATACAGCAGTGTAATGCCGACAGTTAGCTAACAACAAAGCTGCCTGCCCAGATAGAAGGTTTGGAACTACACGGGAGGGACATATTCGACTCAAGGTAATTCTGGGGAAATGTGGAAAGGCTGACATCTGGACTGTCATGCAAAGCAGACACATTCTGAAACATAAGAGAAATGCCGTCTGAGAGGTCCTAGTGAGGCTTCCAAATTGTCATTAAGAGCTTGTTAAATTTTCATAATTTTAATATGGAAGCAAAAAAGATTGCTTTAGAGAAGTAGTAGGAGGGACCAGTGCTTGAGATGGATGCATTTGTTCATTTATTAGAAATTTCTTGACTGCTTTCTGTAGCCCAGGTACTGTGCTAGGTGACAGAGATACAGACACGAATAAGATAGTCTCTGTCCTCCAAAGGGTTATTATCTACATTTGGAGAGGGAAATAAGCCAACAATGATGGTGTGCTGTGGTGATATACAGTAGGAATTAAGTAAAGGTTGCTTTTGGGAGCTAAGATAAAGAGCATCTAACTGTGTGTGTGTATGCGGGCACGTGTGTGTGTGCATGTGTGTGTGTGCGTGTGTGTGCGTGTGCATGTGCGTGTGTGCGTGTGTGTGAGAAGGGTAGTGTTGGTCAAAGAAAGCTTCCAGGAGAAGGGGACAGTTGAATTAAATATTGCAGGGTAAGTAAGGATGAGTCAGAGGAATGGGTGAGTGGGTGGATAAGTGAGCATTCTACTTGGAAAGAACCATGTGTGCAAAAGCTCCTATTCATGAAAGGGACGCTCAGGGAGTACATGGTGTAGATAGTGCTGGGAGATATGGTGGAGACATGGAAACCAAGAACTGCCAAGTCTCTTGTTCAGTGGTCCCTGCTTGGGTCTTTATTGATAATAGGATATTGAAAACTAAGAGGTAAGGTTCTTGTTTCAGGGCAAGACAAAATCAGATTACATATAAAGCAGTTCCTGGTACAAAACTGGTTAGACCCTAGAGGAAGTTATGGGAGAAGATTAAGAAATTTCCTTCTCTGAAAGGTGTATAAAGTAAGGAAACTAATCAAGAGCTCTTTCAACTTTGGGATTTCTCTTTGTTTCCAAAACAGACTAAAAGGAATGGGAAATATTAACGAAGGGGAAGGGCACTGCGTGGAATGCAATTGCAAAGTGCTACAAAACAGTAGGGGCAGGCAGACATTATAGGATCTTATATAGAGGCATTTCAGTGTCAAGATAATGATGGTGGGGGCTGCCCGGTGTTGTAGTGGTTAAGTTCACGTGCTCTGCTTTGGGGGCCCGGGGTTGGACCGACGCACCGCTTGTCAAGCCATGCTGTGGCAGCATCCCATATAAAGCAGGGGAAGATGGGTATGGATGTTAGCCCAGGGCCAATCTTCCTCAGCAAAAATAGGAGGATAGGCAACCGATGTTAGCTCAGGGCTAGTCTTCCTCACACATACACAAAAAAAGATAATGATTGTGGCATAATGGGCTAGAATTATTTAATAACCTTAAAACATTTGAACAATTTACAGTAAATTCTAACACGCTATCCTTGCAACCTTCAGAAACAAGAAATCACTCAGGTCAGGACACCATGCACTGAAGAAGGCCTAAATCATGACGGACATTTAGTTGGTCTTCAGTGATAGGTGCTGACTTCCAGTACTATCCCTGTCTTACAGATTGTCTTCAGCCATTTGTGATCTGGAGGGCTCAGTTCCAGCCTGTGTATGGTAGCCTGTTCACTAGTGGTGACCAGTTCATGTCTGGTTCTCGGTTTAACCCAACTACTTGTGTGTTAACTTTATCAAGCTTTTGCTTCAACATTTACATCCTGAAAATTGCATGCAAAGTGTAAACAGAAAGAAGCAAGTCCTTGCTCAGAGCCCTACAATAATAATAGACTAGAATTTAGATATTTCTAAGTGCCAGGCCAACACTTCCTTTTAAGCTATAGCATTTCCCCTTTCATCCTTAAGTATGTAACGGAATACTTCTTTTTTATTATGAGTTAGCTATTTTAGAAAGTGCTTTAAAAATATAAATGCCATAAAATGTGTTATTTAAAAAAATTTTTTATAAGAAGAGTTACATTGAATTAGGACTACAAACCTTACGCATATTAAAACCTCACATATTTGGTTGCATTTTTCACACAAAGCTTCCAAAGTCCAACAGCCTCTGCATGTGGTTTTTTTCACCTCAGATGATCCCATCTAAAAGCTAGCAACCTGGCTAGCATCTTGCCATAATAATTGACAAAGGCAATAGAGCAAATATGCATCTTTAATTATTTCAGTGCGTTGCTGATTACAGAGTGATTCCATCTATTTCTTGCTTTGCCCATGTAACAACCTTAAGAGGTACGTGGGAAAGTATTAATTTTCCTGTCATAGAGATGAGAAAGCAATGTCTAAGAGTAATTAAGTGATGGCTCAAAGTCCTGGAGTGGGTACATAGCAGGGCTGAGCTAGTACCCAGGCCTTCTCACACTTAGTTATGTGCTCCTTTCACCCCACTGAATCATCATCACATCATTATAATCATCATCATTACCACCACCATCACCACCATCGTCATCATCATTATCGTCATCACTTTCTTTTTCTGACTATTGTAACTTTTCCTAGACCAGCAGATCTCGATGTATAACAGCATCTGTCTCATTGTACCGTTACCCCCATGTACTGCCTTTATATTCCCCAAACTTGCCTCTTGGTTGCCTAATGAATTTAGCTATAAGGTTGCAGGAAATATGACCACACCTAACTATGTTTTAGGGACCCTATCCTACCATTAACTACTCAATAGCAGTAACAGAAGCATTGACATTTAGTGTGTCCTCAAACCACGCTTCCTAGACTATCTGAAGAAATTGCTGACATTTTTTGGTCCGATGTATAGCAATGAAAATTTTGATGGCAAAATTAGCATCTCAAAATAATTGGTCTTAAGTAACTATAGTCCTGCCTTTGGTGATTTTTCAAGGAGTACTCTCGCTCACACCTTGATACTGTATCTCATAGTGCCCTCTACGCTTCTGCGCAACTTCCCAGCCACTGGGCTTACCCACTTTCTATGGCATAGCTTCAGGCTCTGCTTATCATTCTACAACTAACTAACTAACTAGTAGTCATGGAAAAGGGCTAGCGGAAAAGGCTTTCCTACCCAAATCCGGGCCTGTACTTTCCTACTCAAATCAGGGTCACTTTCTAACGACAGAACACTTACGCTTTTATTATTTTCTCCATTTGTGACTCCAGTGAGGGAAACATATAAGGATAGACAGAAATTTGTGTACTCTTTGTATCACTGGTATCCACTGATCTGCCAAAATGATAGGCTGACTTCAGACAACAGATTAATGGGGGTGGTGGGGGAATTGGGTAAAGATGGTTAAATGGTACAAACTTCCAGTTGTAAGTTAAATAAGTTCTGGGGATGTGATGTACAACATGATGACTGTAGTTAACACTGCTGTATTGTATATTTGAAAGTTGCTAAGAGAGTAGATCTTAAAAATTCTCATTGCAAGGAAAAAAATTTATAACTATGTGAGGTGATGGATGTTAACTAAATTATTGTGGTAATCATTTTATAATATATACATATATCAAATCATTATGTTGTACACTTAAACTTATACAATGTTATATGTCAATTATATCTGAATAAAACTGGAAAAAAACAGACTAAGCAGGAATGCATGAGAGGCACCCATTGTCTTAATCAAATAAATCTCCCTTCCTCCCTCCTTCCCTCCCTCCCTCCTTCCTTCTTTTCCTTCCTTGTTACCTTCCCTCCTCTCAGTACATATTCACTGAGAATCTATTCTGAGCATAGCATAGTGTGAAGAGGATAGGGAGCTAACCAGCTAGTTGGGAGACAAGTCATACACACTGGTGTTGTAGGCAGGTAGTGAGTCAGACATGAGCAGGGGAAGGAGTAAAAGCTGACAAACCACAGTAGAAAAGCCTCCTCAGAGGGCCCCCCTCCAACACCCACGACACCCCTTTCTGCAACCTGAGATGCACAGGGCTAGCTTCCACCTGCAGCGCCCTAACCTCACCCTTATTATGCTTAAATCATAATAAATTTACATTGCAGTTTTCACCCCCCTTGTGAGGGATAGAAGCCATGACAGTTCTGCCAAGGACCATCTAAGGGAAAAAACTCCCCCCCGACGTGAGGGAGGGGGCAACATGCCAATTGGACAGACCCCCTTCAATCCTCTCCTCTACCCCTCCACAACCTGTATAACCTAAAAATTCCTCAAGCCCTGGCACAGTTGCTCACCTCAAGCCTGCCAGCTCCCTCTTTTGGAGTGTACTTTTGCTTTGCAAATAAATTCCTTCTTGCTTTGAACTTTACTTCGTGTGTTCACTCACAAACTCTTTTGCCATGCCGAACAAGAACCTGGAAAACCCAGCCAGCCCACCCGGTAATACTAGGATAGGTGTCAGGGTGTGGGAGAGAAGGACTTTGTTATTAAATAAGTTTGGGAATATTAAGGTAGCAGGGATCCTGAACTCAAATACCTTCAGAGGCCAGCTAGTCATATGAATGTAGTGTAGTGGGAAGATGATAGGGAGAGGTGGCATCTGCAGGCTGCCAATTTGTGCTTCTGAGTTAAAAAAAAATTGCCACTAGGGGCATTAATATTCTGAGACAAAGAGTTTTAGAAATGCTGTTCTGGAAAGTGGGGAGTCATTGAAGAATTCTGAGATGGATATAACATCATTAAAGCCATGTTTTGAGGGAGATTGAGAAGAAGGCAGAGGTGTCAGTGCAAATTAAATGTAGGGAGACAATATATCCCAGTTAGCTTTGGACAGTCCTGGTTTGGGCCTATTATCCAGCTATAACAAGTAATAGTGTCCCCTTTCACTCTCACAGGAGTCTTGATTTGGACAGTCAAGATCATCCTAATTAGTGGCCTATGTCAGCCATCTCTTCAGTGAATGGAGCCACCATTCACAAGGACTTAATGGGTTCCTGTGAACATTGAAGATCTTTTCTTAGGAGAAGGCTCTCTATCCAGTCATGGCATATCATAGTTTAGGTGAGGGTAGAGAGAGTGCTCACACACAAGAGAACAACAAAAGTCGACATTTCCAGGTGCTTTGTTGCTGAAGTGATGGTGGTATGGTTGACAAGTTTAGATGTTGATATATTTTGGTATAATCATAGGAAAATATAGGAAATGACATATATCAGATAGGGAGCACTGATTTTCTCAGGAGAAGGGGATTGAGTGGTAGAAAATGGCAGACTATGAATTTGTTGTTTATAAACTCCTCCCTTGATTGAATTGTCATTTTTTGTAAGTATTACATTGATAAAATTTTAAAAGACCTAATAAAATTATTTTATATATACTAGGGAAAAGGCAAAATTGGTTTCATATCCTGTGACATACTGACAGGTTTACATAAATGTCAGTATGTGAACAGATTTAGAAGATCTTATCTTCTTATGATCTTATCTTCTTTATGAAGATCTTATGTTCTTTATTCTGTTGCGGTCTACTTAATTTTTAGTTCTTAGGGAGTAAAGAAGTGGATTTCTATATCAAAGATTACTGAACATTAAGAGGACTTTAGTCATCTTATAACAAAAATAATGATAGTTACCAATACCATCTGTGAAATATTGTATCAGATGACATCTCTATGCCTTAGTATAATTCTGCAAGGTGGGTGTTATAATCGTCATTTTGCAGATGTGCAAATGGCCTCAGAAAAGCTCAATGACTGGTCCAAGGCCACACAGTTTGTAGGTGTCAAGCTGGGATTTCCCCCCAGGTCTGTTGATTTCAAAGCCCGTGCAACTGTAAGTAAACAGTAGAAGGCATATGTAGCAATATTAGGTTTTAAAACTTGCAAGCACTGGACCTAAGTACAGCTATTAGTCATTCCAGCAGCTTGCACTGGGGAATATCAAAAATAGTTCTGAAACTTCTCTTTCAATGCTGTTCTCTAAGAAGACTTACAACTTTGGTGTAAGGTGGATGGGTGGTGAACTACATCTGACAGCACTCAGTCATTGTCATAACAAAAGGGTCTTTCAATGAAATAATTGTATCAGGACTGGATACAAGTTTGTATTTTTTTCTTGTTTATTGATATCTCAAAGAACATGACTATTAAGTCATTTTCAGACCAGTCTTATGAAGATAATATTGCTAACATCATGGCACACTCTCAAAGGCGGCACTCTCTCCCAGTCTTCTATTGAATGCAAAGCATATCATTCAGAAAGTCATGGTTCACAGACTATTCATGGTCATAATGTCACTATGAAACTCCCAGTAACTTCTAATCCTGATTTGTCTACCTGGGTCACCTTGGGAAAGTCACTTAACATTTTTGAACCTCATTTCCTTCTTATGTCGGAGCTATACTCCTTCAAAAACTTTCTCTCTTCCAAGCATTTCTGGGAGTCCCCAGGGGAAGTCTCATTTGCTTGTGAATCAGCAAGCGCAGTTTGCTTTTTATGCTCTTTTGGTGAATACTATAGCTGGACCTCCAATGCTACCGTTGTCCTTCCTCAAGCTTCTGTCCCCATTGCTGATGTTTTTCTCCCCCGAGAGCCCATGTTTCACCCTAGGTCAAGGTTCCCTGCTTGTCATAAGGAAATAGTCCCTGTGAATGGTTCCCCTAGAGCTGTGAAGTGCGTAACCTGTGCAATGTATGGCAAAATCTTAGTTAAGCCTAACCCACTAGTTTGCTAAACATGCCCAGACATGTCTGAATTTCCCACCAGGAGAGTAGAAATGATGAATGTTTCCTACCTATACAAATATAAGTTATTGTTACTATTATAAATATTAATTTGTGACAGTTTGGAATGGGCTGTATCAAGGAACATAGTGTTATACCCTGGTTGAGGAGAAAGTCTTGGTCATATGTGACTTAAGTGGGTTCGGTCACATGCCTCCTATGGTAGGTAGATAAAAGACCTTTCATTGCCCCTTAACAACCTTGTAGTCTGTGATTATAAAATTATGTATGAATCTGTGTAGTTAACCCATGAAGGGTGTGGACCTAAACAGGTCATCTCTACACAAATAGCATTGCTGTTGCATCCTCAGTATTCTGAGACTGAGAAAGTTGAAGTTCAATGACAAAAAATAGACGAGAGCAAAAGAATAGAAAAGCATGGTAAAATTTTTTTTCGTATTTTACATGTCTATGTGTAAACATACACACATATATAACAATTAACTCTAGAGTCTGCTCTAAAACAACAAAGTTATTGTTGCTCTTTAAAATAAGAACAGAGGGCCAGCCTAGTGGCTTATCAGTTGAGTGCGCGTGCTCCGCTACTGGCGGGCCGGGTTCGGATCCCGGGCGCGCACCGGCACACCGGTTCCCCGGCCACACTGAGGCAGCGTCCCACATACAGCAACTAGAAGGATGTGCAACTATGACATACAACTATCTACTGGGGCTTTGGGGGAAAAAAAAAGGATGATGATTGGCAATAGATGTTAGCTCGGAGCTGGTCTTCCTCAGTAAAAAGAGGAGGATTAGCACGGATGTTAGCTCAGGGCTGATCTCCCTCACCAAAAAAACAAATAATAATAAAATAAAATAAGAACGGAAAAACAAATGTGAAAAATTTTAAATTAAATTCCAACATTTTCAAACAAGTGCTGCCTGGGAGATCACGCAAAGCATCCAAAGCCTAAATTGAATGTATGTTGGCAAGAGCGTCTTCACATCTCTCTAAATAACTAGCTAATACAGTCAGTATTTTGCACCTCATTGAGGCCTGGCACTTATTTGCAAAATGTTCCAGTCAATTGTCAACTAAAAAGAATGCAGAATTTCAATCCTTTTGGGGGGAGAAAAACAGGCAAAGTTGTCTCTTCTCCTAAACAATGTTGCATTGCAAAGACTGGAATTCTCCGGGGACTGCCAAGACTGATGTTAGGTGTAATCTAGCCCGTCAGCATTTTAGGAGAAAAGCAGAATCAACACAAAAACAAAAGATGAAGCCATTCAAAATGGAGATATAGAAGCACCCATCTTTAAGCTGCTGTAAGTAAGCGTTTTATCTATTCTATTGAATAAAGTTTTGTAGAAAGTCAAGTGCAAAACATATAAAATACTCTAGATTGTTTCTCTTTTCCTTATTCATTTGCCAGGCCTCTATTTATCTGACTGGAACAAAAGTTCATCATCATTCAGCTTTTCATGTAATGGTTTATTTATTTAAGAGCAAGGCAAGTGACTGCAAAAAAGTATTGGCTGCACAGCTTAGCAGTCAAGGAAAATATAGTCTAGTGGAGGGGAAGAGACATGTGCTGAAACTGTTCTGACACAGGATGGAAAATAAGAGGCATCATGGAAGTAGATCGAGGGGCTGTAAGCGTCCAAAGGAAGGATACATGGATGGAGATTCGTGTCTCATTTTTTGAATCCATCTACGTTATGGTCATTAATCTTAGTGTTTTATACATTAAATCCCTTAACAGCCCTGTGTTGTAAGTATTATTCCCATTTTACAGATGAAGAAATTGAGACTTACAGGTTAATACGTTTGATTAGGTTCCCACAAAAAGATGGTAGGGCTGATATGAGAACCCTCAGGGGCCTCTGACTCTGTTTGCTGGCAGGAAGGCTTTAGGGAATACTTCACAGAGATGGGGCATTTGCACAGATTCTTGAGGATTAGGTAGATTAGAACAGTGAGATGTGTGGAAAAGCTTATTTTATGAAGAAGAAATAGTGTGGGGCAAAGGGTTAAAGTTCGGTTGGAGCCCAGGGTGGGAGCAGAGTTTCTCTATTTATTAAGTTGAGACTTATAGCTAGTTCGTAAATTGGAAACTCGGTAAAAGTGGGAAAATCATTAAAAAACAATACATGTAGGCCTTTTACTTTAACATAAAATGTACAGGCATACGTTTATTTGTCAATCTTTTCTTGAGGAACCAAATCATTTTCTTGGAGTATGAGTCTGCTGAATGGAGTCCCCGCCTGTAATACACCCTTTTATCCCTGATTTGATATAAACCAGTTTGGTTTATTTAAAGTGGAGTGAAACTGGAAGACACTAGAGGACAATCTGAGTGTGGTATCCTTCTGGATTTTTACTATTTGTTTTCTCAATCTGTTATAGCTGTCTTGCCTTCCTAATTTGACATCATTTTTTTATTGGCTTCTTGGTTTTTTTAATCAATTACATAACTTAGTTTTCATAGAAACCATTTTCTTTCTGTACTCGTATTTTATCAGTTTTCATATTTAATTAAAACATAATTGCAAGAACAAGTAAGACTGGCATAAATAGGTTTGGACAAGCATACAGCTAATTGGTGGGAGAAGGGCACAGGCATACTATATAACTTGCTAGCCCAGAGTATTTAATCATCCATGTTTTACAGAGGCCATGTTTTACAGAAGGAATGGAAAGCATTGATCTGATGAGTCAATTAAATAGAAATGTGTTAGGAGAACTGCTGCTGCAGTGGAAAAATAAGAGATAACATAGCTTAGGGTCAGATCTTCTAGGGCCTTGAATGCCAACGTAAGTGGTTTAGTCATCGTTGATTAGCCATTGTTGCCATCTCTGCAACGTTGAAATCATTGTGCTTAGAGCTGTAGATAGGGAAGATTAATTCAGATACTGCCTAGAGAGATTTGGGAGAGAAAATAGTGAGAGGAAATAGTGTAGTGGCAAGTGTGACAGGAGAAGAGGGGATGGATGTGAAAGATATTTTGGATGTTGGATAAGTAGGAGCTAACAGTAGATCAGATGTCAGTGTGGTATTCAATGTACCTTTCTCATAAAAGTGAATAAGTAGGAATTTGCCACCTTGATGTGATATGAAACTTCAGGGACTTTACTAGTGCTTTTGACTTTTTGTTTCCATTTAGCTTTAGTCATTTTGCAAACCCTCCAAGTGGATGCAGTCGTTATCTATTGCAGCAGCTCTCTGCGCACCACTGTGTATACAATCTCTCCCGTATTTAGAACTGTTGCATATTATTTCCTAGTTGTTACAGGTATATACCCTATGGCGTTGATACTAAGATGCACTTCCATTTTTTTTTTTTTTTTTTGCATTTTAGCATCTCTAAAATCAGAATGCATCTTAAAATGTCAGTGCATCTTGACATACATGAAGACATATCAAAATTTAATCAGTTGTATGTTTTTCATTTCTTAGCGGTTCAAAAAATAACTGTTTTTATAACCAATAACATTTCCCCACCTCAACCAGGTTATAAATTCCAGGGGTGATTCTCAGGCCCCTTTTCCTCTGCATAGTTTATAATGACCTGCATAGTGCCAGGCACATAGTAGACCTTTAGTAAATATTTGTTGACTGATTGTTAACTTGAGTTAGAATCACGGTAGGTTGGTTTGTGAATAAGGCTCTATAGAAGGACTTGGAAACTATAATATTCTGAGCTCCAAGGAGACTTCCAAAATCTCTTAAGGAGACTAAGAAATGTATTCAGAAATTACAATGTGAGCAAGAATTAACTTGATTGGCTTAATATTAAAAAAACTCATGTCTGTTGTTGATTAGCTCTCATGACACCAAAGGAATTGTTGAAGGGGGCTATTTAATTTTCCTTCTGTTTGTATTCTTATTTGTGAATGTGTCAATTATTAGACAAGAAAAAGTGAAGAGAAAAGAAGGAAACATTCAGGTAATAAAGCCATCTAGATTCTACAAGACAAAAATATTTTTTAATGAAGTTGACTGTTTCCAAAATTTGTTTTAGCCCAAAAAGCCTGAAGGGAGCTAGATGGTTGAGTATTATACATATGTTAGAAGGCACAGTGGCATTTAGGCAAAGGAAATGGGCTAGTTAAGCAGTATTGTAAGGAAGACGGTCAAAATAAGTGTGGATTATCTGGTAATTTCTTCAATTTTTCCAATCAGAATACAGAAATTGCTTTTCTTAGAAAAATTAATACGTGATGGAAATAGATTTTAAAATGCTCTGCTGATATAAATCACTAATGAAAATATAGAGAACAACAGTTTTGAATGGAAAGATGTTTGTATTATCTACAAATGGAAGGTGCAAAATAAGGATTTAACACAATGTTTCTAGGTGGGAGTGAGGTTTTTGGAGTCTGAGGACAAAAAGTAAGAGATTACAATGATTGTACCTTGAGTCTTCCTCTCTTATATTACAGAACTTAAATCATATTGCAAAACCAAACCATATTTACAAAGTGCGTCCTTCCTGGAAAAATCCATCCCTTGTAGAGAGTGAATTTCCCCATGAGTAGAGTCTACACCAGCCCTGTTAGGAAAATGATAGTAGAAATAAAAACATAAAAATAAAGTATTTAATGAGAAAATGTTTAGTGAAGTATTGATTTAATAATGATAAAAAAAGAAGAGATGCTTTTTATTATTTATCCTGACAGCTTCACTTTTAATAGACTTTCCTGGGGTTATTAAATATTAAATAATGCTAAGAAATCAAAACATTGCCAACTATTGATTAGTGGTGTGGAGAGATGGCTTATACTTAACAACAAATTTTGACTTCCAATATATACTATAATGTTTCCCAAACTTTGCTGCACATTGGAATTACATGGAGATCTTTAAAAAATATGGTGTTTGGCTCCCACCCCCAGACATTCTGATTTTATTGGCATGGGGGATGACCTGAGTATCAGATTTTTAAAAAGCTTTCTAGGTCATTCTAATGTGCAGCAAAGTTTAGGACCCGCTGCATTGCCAGTGAAACCAAGTATTACCTATTTTTTGTTTTATTGACATAAGAATTCCCACTATTCCCTGTGCAGACAGAGAAACCTTTTGATATTGAAATTTATGCCCTTTGCAGAAAGAGTAGTTTGTATAGAGGGGCAATTTTGCCTGAGGGGATGATAAGACATGGACTAAAAGGAGAATATTCTGAGCATGGAAAGAGTTAAAGGGTCTGCTACATAATGAAGAAAAGGTATATTTCTCCATTTCGTCTGAGTTTGGACTTTAACGAGGCCTTGTTAATTTGCTTACATTAATTTTCTATAAAATATATATTCATATTCACATGTCACTTCAAAATATTTTAAAAGATAAATTTTGATGATTCACTATTCTGAATTATTTAAGCTTTGGGGAATAATCAGAGGTCTATTTTCTGAAAGCGAAAAACACTTCAGATTGTTGATCATTGCAATCACTACTCTAGGTAGATACATATTATATCTTTGTTGTCTTTAATTTTGATGATTCCCTGAACTAAAACTTGTTGTAATACTACCCTTCATAATGGCCCTGACTATTCTTTGGCTAGTTCTGTGATGAAAAGAGCAAGATAGTAATTTCAAGATGTATTTCCTACATGACTCTGCTTTTGTGACTTTATCGATCCCAACATTGTCTGAATTCTTTCCCTCCTAGTTTTAGGATATCAGGTGAGAAGGAGTTATTTTACTATCTCTTGGAGAATAACATCGATGAACTATTTTCGTCCAATGCAGCATAAATTGTTTTTGTCCACAGTGGATTCCACCCAAAGAAGGCAGACTCTGATTACTGGTTATTAAGCATTTTTTTCCTGCCATATGTCTGAATGGAAATGTGGCAGATTTTCCTTTGGATTTCAACAAAGTGTTTTCTCAAACCGCAATGAAATGAGTTGATTGAAATGCAGTAATAACAGTGGTGGTAGGAGATTGTTGCTACTTCTTGATAAAACAGAGAAATGGGGCTATTTGAAATCAGGGTAACTTTTGGGTGAAAGGATATGGCCTCAAAACCAAAGATTAAATTTGCTGTTAGTCTAATCCTAGCTAATAATGAAGAGCATTTTCTTGTTTGCAATCTCTGCAGACAGGATATTAGTTCCCCGTCCCCTGAGACGTACAAGAAACACCTCAGAATGAAGAAAACGCCAGAGCAGCACTCATGTTGGGTGATGTTTGTGTTGGCTGTACTTATGCAGGAGGAAAATGTCTTCTTTTTTCTGTTTAGTAGCATTCCCAATCCATTTGGGGTGATATTTAATGGGGCTGGTCATCAGCCCAGAAATGCCTAAGGGAGAATACATTAACCACAATTTGTCTTGATAATGCGCTCTTCACTTATTCTAGTACAAGACACTGATGTATTCTAAAGAAGAAGATCGTCTTGCTAGGAGTGCTGATAACAATGGTCTCTTTAGACTTCCTGAGGCACTGGGCACTTCTGATAGTGATGTGATGTAATTGTTTTATTCTCAAGTCTGAAGCCAAAAGAGTTTGTCTAAAATTAATGAGAGACTTTTTGATAAAATAATATTTAAAATCAAAGGCTTAGAGTCTTGGGCATCATGCAAACTGAGACTAAAATCATAATATGTTATTCAACTAAGTGCCCAAAACTATGGACAAGGGTCATTTTTTACCTCAATATGTTGGATTAACTCCATATATTCCTTTTTTTTTTTTTTTTTAGCACTCCCATTCCCCCAAATGTTTGTTGGCCGTTTATAGTTGTCTTTTTCTATTGTGGTAAAATATACATCACATAAGGTTTACCATTTTAATCATTTTTAAGTTTACAGTTCTGTGACATTAAGTACATTGTTGTGCATCACCACTGATACATCTCCAGAACAGTTTCATCATCCCAAACTGAAACTCTGTACTCATTAAATGATAACTTCCCACTCTTCTCTCCTCAGTCCCTGGTAACCACTATTCTACTTTCTGTCTCTATGAATTTGACTGTTCTAGGTACCTGGTATAAATGGAATCATACAATATTTCTCCTTTTGTGATACGAATTCTTTTTTAAGCATCTGGTTTCATAAAATCACACAGTCATTGCAGTGTAGACCAGGAAGAAATCAATAATGCCAACATACATTCATGGATACGGGAGCTGATTACTAGAAAATTAGCTAACTCTGTTGACTTCTAGCCCAGAGCATTTTATCCAGTTTAAGATACTCCATTAAAACACTTTTTGTACTTATATTCACTTTCATGACATTTGTGCTAAGAAAGTCTTTAACATCTCTCACCCATCATCTCTCTACTGATCCTATATCTAGCTTTCTCTAAATGAATTAACATTAATTATAATGATGATGAAGATAGCTGATATTTATTGTGTACTTACTATTTCACAAGCTTAATGCTAAGTGTTATATATGTATTGATCTCATTTAGTCTATACAACAGTTTATAAGGTAGATACTCCAATTATCCCCATTTACAGATGAAGAAACTGAGGAACGAAAGATGAAGTTGGCTCTACTAGGTTGTGGATAATACGGACACTGAATAACACTACCTGGTTGATATTTAATAAATAAAAATCAGTATATTAAAATGAACTGGGTTTGGGCAGTATATTAAAATTAAGGAAACCTTATATGAAATTTCTGTTTTTTACTTTTGTCAATTATTTTATTTTCATTGGCAATTCAATTCCTTAATACATAAAATGATCACCCATTTAGCATGATCAAGGATATTGTTAAATTGGTTAAATAATAGAGTTTGCAGTAACATTCTCATGTATAAAATACTTTTAAAAAGAGCTAGCTTTGATTTCCATCTACATATATATACTGTAAGTATTATTACATGTACATGTATATGTTGGGCATTAAAGAAATTAGTGACAATAATACCTATGAGAGAAGGGTCACACCAAGTTAACCACCAATCTAGGTAGAACAATACTCTGATGATGCTTTTAACCTACAGGAATTTAAAGTTTTGCAGCTTAAATCCACAATCTTCAACAGATCAGCAGCACCTATCAGGTTAGGATTTTCTATTTACTTTATATTGGTTCTAGTCTTGATTTGCTCTTCAGTAGAAGCCAAGTCTGTCTTCTGTGGTTCAGTCTTATGGTTCTCTCAGTCCTATCTAACAGTCTTAATAGGGTGAGTCAATGGAATACCTGGTCAGTCAAGAGAGTGTAGCCTGACGATTCTCAGCCCAGAGGTTGGCAGAAGATGTTGTGGGTTATTCAGTGATTGACAATATTTCTCTGATGAGAAGTCAAGTAACGGCTTTTTTCTCAGTCTTTCACATCACAGCGATCAGTAATTAGAATTCCATTAGTCACTTCCTCTCTGGTACCTCAACTTTATACACAGCATCTCCAAATACTCACCATAGATGCATCCTTTGTAACAGGTAACTGGGGTGGATGCTGCTGCAAGACAACAAATGATCTTTGAATCATTTGGAGAAAAAGTCTTTTAACCTCTAATATTGGGGCAAAGTTTTTTCCTTACTCTAAACATTTGCTTTAGGACTGGATCAGTCCAGGGCCAGAGGAAAGACATGATGTTCACCCCTAGGTTCTCCAGAAATTAACCTAATGCTCAGAACAGATCATCATTGCACAGAACTTTTAGATTCTCAATTTCTACTGCTGACTTGCATCCTATTACTCATGGTTATGCCACCTGGCTCTACCCACAAGCATGCCTCCATTTCCCATTTCATAATTACTTTCTTCAAAATATTCTTGCCTGATGATTACATAGCCCACTTAGTCATCATAATTTTTATATAATGTATATATTGTTTGTAATGTGTCATTTTACTTTATATTGTTACATTGTAAACATGCTGTGTTAAAATATGTTAAATTGGTTTAAACAAGTTTCCTTTTTAGATGCCTTTAATTTAGCTCAGATTGGTCTAAATCCATGAAGAACCATATATTAAACACTCTTGAATAGCTTCTATGAAAAGAAACTTAATTTTTGATGTTTAGTATTATACATTATACAGTTTCTTTATTTTTCACTCAGTTCATCATGCTGTGAAAATTCATGAATATTTAACTATTAAATGAAATGCAAAATTTTCATTATCATTTTATTGAAAACTTGACATCTTAAAATACCATACATACCATTAGTATTCTAATGCATTGTCACCTTATTGAAAAATGCTGCTAAAAAACAATACAGCCATTCAGAAAAAAAAATTTTGTCCGCCCCAGGCTATTAACTATAGTTCTACACATACATTAGTGACAAATAAGTGAAGCAGCCAATGCTCACAAAAGATGTCACTAAAATGCTAGGAAACAACTGTAACCATAGAAACCATCTCACACTGCAATCTGAACATCTTTTGTCAGTGTGTGACTAGAAATGAGATGCTTAAAATCATTAGACTATCAAAAAATCTGAACATCTCTCCATTGAAATTTACATATTTAAATATTTTGAAACCTGCAAAAACTTCAACATGATACTTCTATAAAATATTGTTTCAGCTCCTAGCCCTCAACTATCAGTTTAGATATAACAACAAAAATTATACATGAAGACTTACAATTTTTCCCCCTCTATCTTTAGGCTACATGCATTGTCTAAGGAGCCTAAACAAACACCCCGGAGAACAGAGGTTAGCTCTGAGGGCTGTCTACCTTCCTGCTCTAAATCTTCACAATGGTGCCATTCTTCACCTTTCCTTTGTCTTTTGAACAATCACTGGCTTAAATTGTACCTGCTCCAGCAAGACAGGTTTGCAGGTTTCATAAGCCTTCATGACAGTAAGTACAAAATTGTCTTAGATAATGAGATATTTAAATAAAGGATTTGACAAACCAGTGTAGGAGAGCGTGAGTTTGGATGAATGTGGAACAGCCTTTGCAACCTTGGATATGGAACTGACTTTTTTCCCTTGTCTTCATCTTCTCAGAAACTCCTGAAAGTTCTGGTTATTTAGCTGAATGCTCTGCAGTTAAGGGGCAATGGAAGCCATTTTCCTTGAAACCTCCATTTGAAACTAAAGGTTAAGAAGCTTCTTGAGCAGCTCGGATTATTCAGACTTGAGTGTTTCTAAATCACTCTCACTATCCCCTTCAGTCATCATTGTAAAAACATTTAAGAAGCACCCACAATGTTCTGGACACCGCTCTAGGCACATGGAACACCTCGGAGAACAAAGCAATGTTCACTGCCTCGTGGAGCTTACATCTTAGTGGGAGGAAACAGACAAGAAACAATTAACAGAACAATTACATAGGACGTCTACAGTACGATATTTTTTGAGCACCTACTATGTGCCAGGCACTGTTATAGGCTTTCAAGATCCAGCACTGAGCAAGATAGGCATGGCCCCTGCTCTCCTGGAGCTTTCATTCTGGAGGAATCCTAAGGAAGTATTTAGTAAATCCATGAAGACATAGATAGGGTGCTTAATCTTTGAGACTTTATCATTGGAATCATCAAAGGGCAGCTCCACCATCCATATTATAGGCAGTCAACATGACATAAATAAGGGAGTTCCAGGGAACAATTCTCAGTGCTTGACCATGTATCTAAAATATAGTGTTAGGTTCTCTATTCATTTTTTCTCACCATACTTATTTTTTCTGATTTCTAAATGCTCTTTTCTTTAGAAAATGAGAATACTATCTTTCATGAATCATTAGTTTCTATTTTCCCACTGCTGAATAACAATGGTCCTTCTTCCATAAATCTCTATAAATCCGGCTTACCAGAGATTTAATAATAAATATGTAATACGTGAAATATACATCGATACACATATATATGTGAAATACACATGCAATCTTTTTGAATACTTATTATGTGCTGGGCACCATGCTAAAGATGTCCTCCACGTTCTCATGTAAGACTTAAAAGAGCTTGTGGAGGTGGGCATTATGATCTTCATTTTCCGGGGGAGGAAAACAGGATTAGCACAATGTAGTAATTGGCCAAAGAATACATAGCTGGTGACTGGTATTGCTTGAACATAAACCCATCAGACTTTGAAGTCTGTGCTTTCTGCCACCATTTTTGAGTCAGGGAGAGAGAAAGACTCTGCTTCCCTACCCACCATGTGCCCCAAAGGGGACTCTCCTGAAGGACCTCACCTGCATTTGTACCCTCCTGTGGGTGTCTCCTTTCTACTCACTGCATTCCAGCCTCTTCTTTACACAGCTGTATGGCCTCCACTAACCCCAGTGTCCAGGATGTTCCTCCACAGCTGCGCACACAGGAGTGGGGTTAGGGGTCAGATCAGAGGAGAAGAGTTTCTCCTGATTGCTTAATAATGACCTTCTATACACCAATGTTTGGAAATCTTAAAGTTGTAAAGGACCATGAGGATATCTAACTCCTTCATTTTATTGATGAGTAAATGGAGATTTAGAGTTGACATGAATTGCCTAATTACTTCACTAGCCTGTTAGCAGTGGAGCCAGGTCTGAATCCAGGAATTCTGTCTCCCACGCATGTACTCCTTTAATAATAAACTGGCTCCTACTCCTGTCTCCTGCTGTGTATGTGTGTGCACAGATATGCAGATAACCAGCACAAACATTCACTATGCATATATGGTCTCTGTATATATTGAGAGTCCTCTGTGTGCTTAAATTTGATTTCCAGTTTAAATTTTACTCCTGGAATATCAACTTTGTTTCTCCTCTGATTTCTTTTATGATTGTTTAAACTGTCAACTGTAATGTCACAAGCGACCTTGATTCATGGGAGGGCACCGGAGGAGGAACTAGAGAAATGACTTTGAATCTCACTCATCAAGCCTCCATCTCTCCCCACCTCCTCAGTCTCTCTCACAGAACCCACACTGTTTTTACACTTTGCACCATTCCAAACCCTTATGTTGAGAAACAGGGCTGTGCAGATGCACTTGATAGTATGAATTCACTATTGTTTTATAATCTGTATATTACGTGTATGCACACATGTATATATATTCTCTATATATGAGAGAGATGTGCATATATAGAGAGCATATATACATCCAGTGAGAAGGCCCACACGTGCGATCTCCTTCTTTGAAAGTATAAATGTGCTACTGAAGAGTTACTCTACCTTTTCAGATAATAGAGAAGGTAATACAACTGAGATTTAAAAAGGTCTTTAGTGATAAATGAACAGATTAATAAAAATTTAATAAAAATGGCACAGCAGCTTACTCTTTGCCATGCTAAGTCGAGTGGGCTTCCATTCCATTCCTCAATCACTAGAATGATATCGAATCTACAAGATAAGTGGTTTCTGTCCACACTGCAATCTAATATCCAGCTGTTTGCTTTTCTTCCAGCACCCTGCTGCCCACCCCATCTCTAACCAAGGGCAGGAAGCACTATTAATCATTCTTTTGCTCACTGTTGAACTGAATTCTTCTCAGAGCCTCTGGCCCCCTAGGGCATGGGGAAACCTGCTTAGGCAGACCACCCAGGAATCCACAGAAAAGTGGTCAGTCTGAATGCAGGTGGTTGGTCTCTTGCTCAGGTTTCTGTTAAGACCCATTAACTCTGCCTTGATGGGCACTTAGGAGGATTAACTCTTTCATTCCCAAGCCTTCCAGGCACTAGAGTTTTTGAATGTGCCCGGAGAATTACTGCTACTCAGAGTCCTGGGCACCAGCAGCTCTGGTTCTGATGAGAGAACACCCCAGAAAAATTACAGGGTAGGATCCAAATTAGGTCCAAGAAATTCTAGCAGGCACTTCTTAGAAAATTAAGAAGTGCTTTGTATCATGGAATTGAAGATATAGCTGTTTTTCAGGGGCTTTGGGAAGATTCCTCTGATATTTCAATGACTTCCTCCATTCCTTCCATTGGAATTAATTTCTGCAGTGATTGAAAATTTACCATCACAGCTTTATTCCTTTTACTTAAGATTTTACCACCTGTAAAAATGCAGATAACCTTGGGAGAGTCAGCATATTAAGCCTCATGAATGAAATAAACCTTTGAATGAGAAAGCTGACCAGATTTATCCTAAGCACAGGCTTTGATAGAAGCTGGTGAAAATGCTAAGAGGAGGGGATGGTGTCAGGGCGGGTAGAGGTGCCAACAACAGGAGGAAAGTAAGAAGGAAGGGAGCCTGGATTTGCTGGAATCACTTCTTGTAGTCAGTAAAGGTTATGAGAATTCAAGGACTTTAGGAGAGAAGGGAAGAGAGTGACCGAGAGGAAAGGGGAGAGGGAAGGGGAAGAGAAGAGGAATGGGAGGGAGGAGTGTGTCCAGGAGTCAGAAACTAGTGAGAGACTGGTAAGACAAATGATTGATTTGCTTTAACTGCAAGCACTGGGCAGAAAAGAGATGATGATTTTTGTAGAGCAGACACTAAAGGAGGAAAGAAGTTGATGCCATCATAGTAAACTTCTGGTTAGTAGTGCGGGTAGAAGTCAATCCTTTTGCTTTAAAATCATCCAATTTCTTTGTTGGCATCTTTTCCTTTTTTTCCATTAATATCGTCAAAGATGTGCATGAAGCATGGAGACTTAGTAAATATTTGTTGGATTGAATTGAAACTGAAATGTTGCTAAACAATTTCTCTTAAGTCTACTCAGACAATTTCACTACCCTGACAAACAGGCCCAGGAGCTCTGTATCCAGAATTGAATGAAAGCAATGCTCTTTTCAGTGGATTTAAGGACCTCGCAGATGTCAGAACTCTCTCCCCTACACAGAGAATGGTTGCCACCATAAGGGAGGAAAAACGCCTTTTCCTCTATCCTTCTAAGTTCTCAGCTGCGGCCTCTGTTAGCAAAAGACGTATTAACAAGAGAAAAGCATACATATTTATTTAATATAAGTTTTATGTGACAAATGAGCCTTCATAAGGAAATGAAGACCCAAAGAAGCACTTAAACCTCAGTGTTTTTATGCCACATTTGATGAAGAATGGAGAGTCATGGAAAAATATGATAGCACCAAAAAAAGGGCTATGAGCTAAGAGTAGTAAAATGGGGGTAACAGCAAGGCCTGTTCACTCAGATTCCTCTCAGTGTCCCTCTCTCTTTGGAAATAAGGATGCTCTTTTCCTCCGCGTACAAGGAGGGCAACTCTCACATGAGGGGCTTCTGACCCGCTTCAGAGGAAGGTCAGAAAATCCTTCCTGTACCTGCTGTTTCTCAAATTCCTTCAGCATGAAATATTCAATGTGCCAAGGTGCCGTATTTTGGGGTAGCATGTCCTGAACCCCATCACCATCTTCGGTACAGTTCCTTTACTCTTCACTTATGAACCTGTGCATATCCTACTATGTCTAATTGTTGTTAGCACTGGGCTCTACACCTTCCATTGAACTTCCATGCAACAGACCTGAACCCAGAACCTCATCCTGTGCTACACAGGACTTGGCTGATAGAGAGGGATCTAAGAGATAATGTGCGGATGGGAGGTAGGAAATGTGGTGACAGAATGAATGAGGTGGGTGGCTTTGGGAGAGGAGATTGATTGCTGCAACACCAAGGTTCCTGACTTGAAGAACTGATTAAATGGGGCCTTCACCTACAATGACAGAAAAAGAGAATTGGAGGTAGGATATTACCCACATGTAATTGAAGCACATTAAGAGTCATTTGGGGGCTAATTCCACAGTACCTATTGAAACAGTACTATAAGATATACCAGGAGCTATCTCTAAGTTATGGTTCTAGTGTAACCCATAGGAACTATTCCAAAAACTCAGGGGAGAAAAATGGCTGTATCTCTTATTTTTCTTCAGTAAGCCCTACCTTTCTCTTTTGTGTTCACTCCTGGGAATTTACACAGCCTAATTGAGGTGTAGATCTGAATTCTATATCCAATGAGGATAAATCTGGAATTTGGTTCCTGTGATGCTACACAGTGTGGTTGCAAACAAGTCTCACACAGACTACAGTAGTGCTGATACCTATTGGCCAAGTTTTTTTTACCATCCCCCATGGTCCTTGGAGGGAGGGTGGTCATCTTGGAGAGAGGATGAAGGGAAGATGGAGGCAGAATGGCTAAGCTTAGCCTAGAATGCCCAGGATCATCTTGGATCATCCCAGATTCATTGTTCTTAGAGCTCAGCTCTTTCAATACCACGCACACTTGTCCTCCAAGGTACCCACAACCCCAGGCACACTGAATCAGAGAAAATCTAGTCAGTGCCTACTGCCAAGGGCCTGAAATACCTGTCTGTCCATTATGTGGATCTATCCTCCAGTTGTTAGGTAATTCTTCCTTCTCAATTCTTGAAACACAAAAGGTCTCCTTACATCCGTTTCTTTGACAATAAAGCTAACCATCCAGTTTCCCAAGAAGGGTTCTAGTCCTACCCACCGTCATCATTTCTGAAGTGCTTCTATAAGCATCAAAATTAAAGTGGTTCTATAAGCAAGTTACAAGCCAGGGCTTCTCAACTTTAGTGGCTCTTTGCATGAGTGGTTGATAGAGATTTTGAGTTGGGAGAGATTTAGAGATTATCCAATCCAGGGCTAGCAAATAGACTTCAAAGTGATGTCCATTTCCTCTCCCATGTCACACATCACCAATCAATCATAGAACTCTTTCTTAATGAACTCCTATTCAACCTTGCAATCCTTCCCAATGTATCAGTCCAGAAATACACTCACAATTGGTCAGAGTTGGTAAGAAATATGAAGCCTATTTGCCACCCAGATCTAGCCTGATCTCCTTTCTAAATGGTAGAAAGAAAGAGAGAGAGAGGGAGAGAGGGAAGGAGGGAAGGAGGGAGGGAGAGAGAGAAGGAAAGGAACAGAGGGAGGGAGGGAGGAAGGAAGGGAGGAAAGGTAAGTGCCTTGCCAAGATTCTATAAGCTTTTTTGGTATCATAGAGAGTACAATTTTTGTAATGCCAGGCCTTAACATTTTTATTAATTAATGTTAATAGTTTTTGCTTCACAGAGCTTATTTTGTAGAATAAATTCTCCTTAGAGAGCAACCCTGTGAGATAAGTTGTAGCATTGTATAATATAGAGGATCTGAGCCCCATTAGAATGAGGGACTTTGCAGCCCTTTAATTTCCAAGCAACTTCTGTATCACTGAGAGCAGAGCTAATAATCCCACAGACTCACTTACAAGCTGAGAAGTGATGGTTTGCAGTTCTTTAGCATTTATGCGTGCCTAGATGCCAAATGGACTCAACTCTAAACTTTCTGCTGTCACTCTTAACAGGGAGGCTGAAAGCAGGTCAAGTGTGTGGGCTCATCCTTCAGTTATTTTGGAATTAGTGTTCCACTTGGGCTGGGTCTACGTAATGCTGCATCGACTCATTGAAAAATGAAAAATTAGGTCAATCACCTAGCTATTTTGATAACCAATGAAACGTCATCAATGTGTCCATTCTGAGTATTAGGCAATAAACCATGAGAATCCATTGTTTGTGGTATGTATAGACAACAAATACTATCAAGATCTCTGATCTAATAGTAATACATAATATTTAATGAGTACCATTTATATGCCAGACCCAATGCTAAGCACTAGCACTTTAAATATATTATCTTATTTAACCTTCACAACAATCCTGTGAGGGCAACTACTATTTTTCCATTTCAGAAATGAGGAATCAAAAGCATATTTATCTTTTTAAAAATTGCTTAAATTGCTGAATTAAAATTTTGGATTATATATTTAATAAAAATAAATGTTCTTTTATACTGTGGTTAATAGTAAGCCTAAGGAATTTCTATTAGAAAACTTATCAAGTAATAGGGTCTTGGCATGCACCGCTATTGCTTTGGTTGCAAAAATTCTTCACAGTAAAAAGTGAATTTAGAAAACCAGCCTGAAGATCTGGAATGCTGAGGTCATTCAGGAGAATTTAGCCCTTGGTGGGCTTAGGATTCTTTATCTTGAGTCTTCCATTTCCTAACACCTCATACTGGCTTGAGGCCACAGTGACAGAATTTAGACCCTGTTTGCATTCACTAAGCTCCCACTTAGAGGAGCTGTGTCATGTTGGTGCCACAGAAGAATACAGAGAGGGACAGTCCAGCTATTCTACTTGCCAAGATCATCCATAAAAAGGTACATGATCCAGGAAAGTTATGCTACTTATTGCCAACCTTTCAACATTTTGTATGTACATGAAATGACTAAAGTAACCAAGGAGGGAAGACTTGAAGGGAAAAATAAGTCAAAAGTAGTCAATCAATAAATAATTTAAGAGGATGGCAATGAAAGGGAAATATGAAAGTACTATCATTTTGTCTTGGTGATGAAAAAGGATGCGGTGGGTCAATTGTGGGTATGCATTTGAGTCTTAAATCATTTTAATATCTATGGATAAACTCCCTCTTTTACCCCCAACCAGGTGCCTCCGTGAGTCAGTAATAAGTTCTGATAGATGAGGCTCCCTCCAAAGTTTGGAGCTCAGATAACAGGTGAGCACCCTCCTCCCCTTCCTCAACTGTATGCTTTGGACACAGATAGATCTACATGCCAAGTTTCTTCCTTGGTCAGGACATGGGGACAAGGCTGTGAGTGGAGACTTGTGTTAGCAGATAAGGCTTATATGAGATGGTATATAAAGCCATCTCTCCAGGCATGTGCCTTGGACAGGAGGGTGGAGATGGTGGTAAGTGTGTGTGCATGTGTGGAAAAATTCTCAAGGCCAGAAGATGCAATTGAAAGAGAAGAAAGAGTAGGCATGCAGCGTAGGAAAGGGAAATACCACAGGAAGTAGAACTAGAAAAGACCCTTATGACAGTCAGGTGGATTCCTAAGAAATATTTGGTCAGGAGAATTGTTTGCCAGGAGAAATAGATAAAAAGTCTTCTTTTCCTTTCCAGATCAAACGCAACTCCTTAGCAGTCTGAGAGATGTAGAAGGTACTACCCACAGTATGGGCTCATTAAGAGTTTTGGAAAATCTTGGCTTCCCGTTGCCTAGCATGGAAAAGCCAGGGATCAAAATGTATCAGCATGATAAAAATGATGAATGCAAACACAGATGTTTAAAACTCAGGTGTACATTATTATATTGATGCAGATTAATCATCCTGAAAGTTAGAGAGGGCTGCTGACACCAGCCTGTTCAAGAATTGTATCTCAGCGGCCAGTTTGTCTCAAGTACAATTGTAACTCATTTGCCAAGAGATTTAGCCCCTGGCTAATGGAAAGGAACAGACAGGAAGTACAAGTAAGTTATAAAATAAAAATTTTTCAGGTGCTTTTTTGCTTAAAAAATAGCTCAGCGATCTATAAATTGACTGAACTTGGCTTGGTTTAACTTTGCCAAATATTGTCATCATCTTGGACTCACTGATGCTATATGAAGCTGCAGTTTTTCCATCATGGGTACGTGTTCTTTTGGTGGAGATAAATGTTTTTTTTTGGTACACTTCACTCAGCTCCCTTTCCTCTAGCTTTTTTTGCTATTCACTACTTTTCTAAGCAGGAAGTTCAACCACTGGAGATTTCACTGACATCTAAGTGCAATCATAGTCTTTGGAGGATAGAAATAATTAAACTAGATTATATTCATATTTCATATCTTTTTATAACTTCATATACTTTAATACACCCACAGCGACAGGTAAAAGTGAGTCAAGATTTCCATAAAGAGACATTTCACCTTGTGTCTAATTGAAAATGCAAAATAAGAAGTGAGTTTTAGAGATGAAACCACATTGGAACAGAAGATCTGGCATATAAATGAGTTTGCTCTTCAAAAAAATGCATAAACAAACCTATTGTTTAACATTATAAAATCGTCTGCTTTGATATTTTGGGGAAGGAGGGAAGGGAATGGATATTTACTAGTTGTGTGAGCTTATGGACCAATCTCTTAATGTTCTGGGCTTGAGTTTTGTCATCTTTGAGGTTGGATTAGATTATTTTAGTATCTCCTCTAGTTTTGAGATTCCGTGATTCAGTCCTAGAAATGATAGAAACATTCTACAGAAGAGCTGAATGCCTTGGGAGGAAGCAAAGTTTTCAGAAGATGATCCAACTTAATTTATGATGTTTATTATTTTCCTTGTCCTGGTGTAGTGTTTGGAATATCCATATCTATGAAGAACGGAATCGCTCTCCCTTAGACAGAGCTTGATAAAGTTCTTATCCTTTAGATGAGTTCCCTAAGCAGCACAGTACACGATGTGTGAGAAGATTTTAGCTTTCTACATTTCACAATCATGTTTCTCTAAGGGCAACACTGATCACCTTAGTGTGTGTTCTTGAGCAGAGGGAGTGAGCCCCAGTGAGTTTAGAGAGCTCGGCAAAAAGCAAGGCCGGCTCATGAAGAGTCTTTTACTCCACAAGAGAGAGGCTTGGACATCTCAGCACCTTATTAGGAAGGTGATGAAAAGCCATCAATAAGTTTTAATGAAAGGAGAGGTGATGAGAAAGAAATTATCTGATTTGTACTTTAGAAAGAAAACTCTGGCATAAAGTAGAAAACAAATGGGTATGGGGACAGCCCACAGTCAGTGGTGACCAGTTAAGATGCTGTGGAAATAGTCCAGGTAGAAGATGAAAAGGAAACTAAAGTAGGACCAGTGAAGATGCAAAGAGGGCGATGACCCCAAGAATAATTCAGGGCATAGAAATACCACGGTTTAGTTGTCTTATACACGCGGAAGGTCAGGGAAAGAGGGAAGTTGAACATGACTCTTAGGTTTCTGTCTTGGGAAACTGGGGAGATGGTAGATGTTTGGGTAGAGAATATAATGGGCTCAATTCTGTGCATGCTGCATGAAAGTACCGCAGGAATGGTCACAAGAGAGGAGGAGAGGGAGGGGGGGAATGTTGACTTTATTGCAGAGGGAGAAAAAAGAACCCAACAAGAGAAGGTGGAGGCCTTATCAGCAAGGCTGTGGGTGTCGCAATGCTTTTGAAGGCTCTTGCCACCTGCAGCCCTTGGCTTGCCCAACTGATTAAACATACACTTCATATCTCATGGAGCTTATGGTGTGGGAGAGACAGACAGAGAGAAATAATTATGCCATTGGATGAGCTAGCATCATGCTTCTCTCTGTATTCCTGATGCCAAGACAAATAGTAAGCCACTTTATGCTTGTTGAATAAATGGATAAATTAATTAATGAAGTTCTATAATAAAAATACGTAAAACATGATATAGGACCATTGAGAAAACAATGAACTATTTTTGAGTGGAGGGTACAAAGTCAGATAATATTTATCAGAGAAGGTGGCATTTAATCTGGGCCTTGAAGGCAGATAGTAGGTGAGAAACAACTGAGGTAAAGGGAATGGCCTTTGTGAAGGCACGTGGGTATTAAAATGAATCTGTCCTTTATTTTGAGCTCTTAAAGAAGGACATCCTTTTAAGACAGTGGTGTTGAGCTTTATTTTAGTATGGATTATCACATGGGGATTTTTTTTTTAATTCTTAAAAAAAGACATTCACTCTTGAAAATATGGCTCTATTTCATAGCATTTAGGATTACTGTATTATTATGCTTTGAGGATAAAATAAATAGAAATGGTGTGCATAATTTCCCCCACTTAAATGAAATGGAAAATAGTTCAACTAAAGTTATTCCCTCAATCAGTGAGTGAATGATGTAATGATGCTCTTATGTGAACAACAGCATCAATACTGATGAGGAAACCCTGAGAATATTTAAAGACCTTAGTTTTGGAATGAGTAAGTGTGGACTAAATTAGGTTTTAAAAATTACTATTAATTTTTTTCAATAAACTGGATCACTGAAGAGCCATAAATATGCATGTTTTCAGTCTTCCTCCTTTCAGCCTTCACAGACTATAGTCTAGAACTCAGTCTTAAGGTATCAGCATTCTGATATCTTGTTGTAATGTATTTATAAAAAATAAGACAAACAAGATTTCCTAGACTCTGTCACATATGTTCCCTGCTTTAACTAATCAAATATTGTTTAATATGTTTTATGTGTCAAGTCTAAAATTATATATCATGAGGAATATTCTGGCTCCCAGGAATTTGCAGACCAGGAAGAGAGATAAAATTTACCCAAATGAAAAACAAAAAGAATCAACAACTAAAATTTGTGATTCTGATTATTAAAGTTCAATAGAATTCCCAAAGAATTAAGTTCTCCTTTTAGCTACTTGCCTTGTTGCATGTTGGTAACAGATACCTCATTGCACCCAAGGACTTAGTGTGTGCATCTGAAAAATTTATATTGTGTTCACCTTCTGTTCCTGGATCTCTACGTATATTCTGATGTTTTTCCAACAGAGTTTTTTTATGGACACTTTCAGAAGGCTTGAATTCAACAAACATTTATCAATTGCTTCCTGTGTACCTGTTACCTTGCCAGTTACGTTGGAGGATTGTGAGATGAAAAAGACATAGCCCCTGCCCTCCAGGTGCTTTTTTGGGATGGGAAATATGGGAGTAGGTTGGGAGTTAGAGAAGTACTCAGATAACTACTCTAGGTAGAGTAAGTTAAGAATCAGGGAAGAAGGAAATCAGAAAGCTATGAGTGAAAGCAATAGTCTCTCAAAGCATCAGAAAAAATAGTACTGAGAACCTTCTACGTATCAGATACTACGGGAAATAACAAGGCAGAGGACATGGGTCTCAAAATCGTCATAGAAATAAAACAGCAAAAATGAGATTTACTCAATATTTTTTATTCAACTGGATCATGTAAATCTTCAATTTACTTGTTATAAAGCATCATCTTATGCCTTGAAAGGCTTAGTGAAGTGAGTATTGTGTTTGATAAGTCTTTCCTACCCTCTGCTTGAGCTCAGAACTCAGGGCAATTGTTCCTCTTGTCTGAGACTCCAGTATTTGGGAGCAGACAACTTGATGGTCCTCTCCTCTTTTGAGATCAGTTACATCTCTTATTAGCACACTGCTGCCAGCTCATCTCTAGCACCTGCTACCCACCACCAAGTGTATTGGTGGTACCCAGTTCCTATTTGACTCACTGCTATGACTCCTGGGAGTAAATGCAGTGGAGCAGCTTTTGTGGTTCACATATAAGACCACAACTTGGTTCCAACTCACGTGCTTTGAGTGATGATTAAACTGCGAACTTGAATCTCTTCAATAGGGCTGGCTTCCTAGCTGTTTCAGAGGTTCCAGGGATCCAGCTGACATTGCAGGTCAGCCTCAGGGTCTCCTGAAGGAAGTTTACAGGTCTAGGAGTCTTGGCCACACCCTTAGAGATTCTTTTTCAGCTGGCCTGGGCAAGAGATTTTTAAACGCTACTAGGTGATTCTTATAGGGAGGCAAGCGTGAGAACTATAAAATGCTCTCCAGGGAAGCCTCTGGGTTCTGGGAGCCCTTCCTCTCTGGTTCTGAGAGAGTTTGACTACTCTTCTAGGGTGGGAAGCATGACTTTACCAAGCCCTACTATTCTAGGGAGACTCAGTTAGAATATTTGGGGATCAATGTAAAATATTATGTAAATATGTTAATCACAAGTCAATGGCAGTTTGTCAGGTTCCCTCGATGCTTCAGTTGACACATATTTCTTGGGTAGGTGTTATGGCAGCCATTGTTCAAGGTCGACGGGATGTAACCGTGAGAAAGACTCTTCTGTTAACAAGAAGCTACATAGTATGGTAGAAAGAACACAGGCTTCAGAATCAGAAAATCCTTTGAGTTTTGACTCCACTATTTACCTTGTTGTGTGACTTTTCAAAAATTAACTTCAACAACATCGATCCCCCCACCCAGGCCTCAGATATCATGTCTATAAAATTGAGACGTTAATACATGTTTTGTGGTGCTGTGCGTTAGGACTAAAAGTCATATACACACACATGCTCACACTCACACACACGTAAATATCCACTTACCAAACATCTGCTTACTATATAGTAGACACTAAGCAAAATGTTGTATGTACTTTTTTTGTTAAATCTCCAAGATAATTCATTTACAGATGAGGAAATTGAGACTCAGAGAGATTAAACAGAGTGTTCATAGTCACACATGTAGAAAGTTGCAAAGGGAGCATTTGTCTGATAATGTGGTAGATCATTATAATAATGCCCCCCAATGAATCACACCTTCCTGTGTCCACACACCTTTGCAATGTGAAGTTGCTACTCCTCCCAAGAGATGAGGTCTGTTTCTTGGTCTCCTTGGGTCTGAGCTGACCATATGGTGGACATGACATTGTCTGAGCTCTGGAGCCTAGGTTTTAACAAACCATGCAGCTTCCACTCTCATGGTCTTGGACCCTTGAGATTACTGTGCTGTGAAGAAATGCAGTCTAGCCCGCTGGGGAATTAGAGGCCATGTAGAGGGGAACCAAGATTCCTTAACTGACAGCCAGCACCAATTTCAATACATGTGAATGAAACTAGTTTGGACCCACCAGCGGCAGTCAAGCTGTCAGGTGACTGCAGTCATCTGAGTGATCCCCAATGAGACCAGCAGAAGAACCACCCACCCAAGCCCCAGAATTGTGAGAAATGAGCCACTGAGTTTTGGATGGTTTGTTATTATGCGTCAACACATAACTGTAACAGAGACCAAAGCTCTTGCTTTTAACCACTTTTCTAGAAAGTGTGTATGAAATACATAGTATATTGCTTGGCACACAGTAGGTGTTCATTAATTGGTCATTCTGATTATCGTTATTATTATTAGATCTGGAGGCAGAGCATATGTACTCAAAGATCTCCCTAATGGCAATGATGATAAATGGCAATGGGTTAAACATACACATGCTGTGGGAATTTAGGGGACATTCACTTTGGGCTGGAAGGATAGTGTAGCATTGGCGCTACCCCTTGAAGCTTGCGGGCATTTGATAAACCTGTAGAAACCCCATTGTCCTGCAAAACTTTGTCTGCCTCAGCTTATGGTCACTAAACTTATAACAACTGCCCGCTTCTTTTTATTACTTCTCATGTTATTAATGTGAAAGAACATGAGCCCCTGCTAGCACTCCCCAAAGCCACAGAATTCTATTAAAAAACAAGAGAATTCTATTAAAAACAACTGCCACAGAAAAAGAAAGTTTAAATAGAGTATAAGCAATTACCTGAAGGCCTGTTGCCTGATTTCCCTTGGGCAGTTTTCTGGAAGGTGCCAGCATATGAGTCAGTGCACAATTTCATGACTGAGAGAGAGGTTATCAGAGGCAGGATATTCCTTTTCTTCAGGGAAAAAATAAGGCAGATCAACATAAAAGTCTTTCAAACTCTCTCTGTAACTAGAATGATCTTGAATTTTTAAGACATCTTGAAATACTTAAGAAACGGTTTCAAGTTATCACTGTTTTGATATTGCCAAGAGGTTAGTCTAAGTGTCATTGCCTTGGAAAGCAATTTTTTTTAACCAAAAGATAATTTAATCATTAAATGGCAATTTGGTCCAATAAGCAGGAGTAAGGCAGTATCAGCATGAATTTCAAAAACCTGCTAAGAGCTATAAATATAGCCTGCAATATTTTGCAATATCTAAAGTGTTTGGCCTCATGTTGAACATGCTCCATTGTTCAAACCAGCTGTGTTCTTTCCCTCTTTCATTTCTATAAAACTGGGATAAAGGCTGTCAAAGCAAACGCGGCAGCAGCAGCCGCAGACTTGCTTGCTGAAAAGTTCTGTGTACATAGTACATAGCAATCTCAAGATGGAACTTTGAATGTTTCAAACCAGAACAAAGTCTTCATCTAATTATAAGTGAACTATATTAAGCACAAAAGGCAATTTCAAATTATACTGAACAAAGTTACATTTTACTCTTTGCTTTCAAAATGCATTTATCGCAATTTCACAAACTAATTGCAAATTCATTTTGCTTAATTTTCTTAGGTTATTTCTTTTATTGCTTTCAAGCGCTCTGCATATTTCTAAACCATCGAAATCCATAAGGGAGATTTAGAGAAGCTTTTTCTTTGTTAATTTGTATTTAAAATTGTAGAATAGGAAATGAAGCATTCTTTTTGTTTCTTATTCTTGGATTAATGTGGTGACCATTAAATCAGTTCCGGTTATTATAGACACATTCAAAATAGAGGGGGAAAAAAGTTACCAGTGATGAGCATATTTGAAAAACTAGATTTGGAGAAAGACATTGCAATTTTAGAGACAAACTCAAATGGAGCCATATGTAACTGACTGCCATTTATACCTATACAACTGCAGGTCTTTGTATCACTTTGCCGGGGTTGGTAAGAGGGAGCTCTCCATTTTTTACCAAGGTTGATTATCTACTATGTAGATTAACTACGGCAAACGGTTCATCTAAGTATGGTTATTTTGCTCTGTTTACTGTAATTCCAGTTTGTCTTTCCCAATTACATACTGTGTCTAGGATAAAATAATTCTAAACTAACCTCTAAAACTCTTGCATTCCAAAGTCAAATACAAGTTGATACATTCAAAAAAAACTTTTGTTGTTGTTTTTATTTACAGTCTGCCGTCGCCTTGCACCCTTAGAAGAGATAGTGGCCGGTGACTAGCGTGCAGCATGTGCAATTTTGTTTCAGTAGTTTCACAGACAAAGCACGTTTCTGGAAAGATTGAATTCATGGTTTGACATGGACTCCAGCTGTTCTAGAGGGAAGTGTCAGCCCCTAAAGAGTCTGCTGTCTAGTCTTTGGGGTGTGTGTTGTGAGGTGTGTGGGCCTGTGTCTGTGTCTGTTGTGGGTGTGGAGGGAGAAATGATCCCTCGAGGAGCCGAGGGCATCAGTTCTATATTTTCTCCCCTGCATTGGGGCAGATAAGATAGCTAATGGCATTGGATCTCTAGGCCCACATGTTTAGTAAGTAGAATTACTCTGTCTTCTTGTGACTGAGTAAATTGTTTATGTGCTAGTTAATTAATTGCCCCCAAATAATAAGAATACTGTGTGCTTCATTCTGCACTTTGTGGATTGTAGCAGTTTTTGATTGAGGGGAATGTCATCAAATTGTAATAATAACCTACATTTACATAGCACCTTCGATACTTTCATACTAAAGGATCCCAAAATACTTCAAAATTCCCATGAATAGATGTGAGAGCTACAGATATCTTTCCTTAAATGTCCTGAAATATCATCTTGCCTGTAATTAAAATACAGTCATTCTTGAAACATAGCCATAGAAAATGGAAAGTATTATCTCCTTGGTTGGAGTTGGAATTAATCAAAGATTTTGGATTTAAAGAGCTTGTTTAAGGAGATAGAGATCTAATTTGTGATTATTCTGGTCCCAGCCCTCCTCTTGCTTGGCTCACCTCCTTATGGCCATCTAGTCTACCACACATCCTAGAAAAGAGTCTACTCTCCCTCCGCCCCTTTCCAGTCCTCCCTCCCCTCCGTTTTCTTCTCCTCCTTTTACTCCTCCTCCTTCTTCTTTAATAAGGTGAGCTGATCCTTCCCCCTGCTTAGATGACAGCCAGAATTTATGGCTTTGCTCTAAATTAGCGACTATTGGTTTTTCAAGTTCTTGCTGAAAACATAATCTCAAGCTTTTTGTTACCCAACTCTTACCAAACTCTGAGCTGAAAGAAATAGTAGTCACACAGAACGGCTTGAAGGATTTCCAAATTACTCATTTCTCTAGATATTTAAATATTTACCCTTAAGATCAATTCAAACCACAAGAGAGCTGGGCAGTTTATTATTTCACTCTCTCAGGAGATTTTGTTTTTTTTGAATTTTATTTACTAGTTTATTTTTCTTATTCAAGAATGATGTTGGACAGCCGCTTTTATTGAACTGTGCTTTGCTGTTGTGTCATCCTCTCAATTGAAGGAAGTTGGGAGACAAGGTCACATGAAACTTGCTCTATTTGTCACAGGAGTGTTACTACAAAGTCTATGGCATCACACAATGTTCTCTTTATGTGGATCTGAGAGAGAGATTCCTCTCCGGTCTCAGTGCTAGGAAAGACTTGGCTTCTTTATAGCAACTGTGTTATTTTTACTTCTAGACACCACCAATCATATCATATTTTTCTTTATTTAGCTGCTCACAAGCTTACAGCCAAATTTGCAGCCCACTTCTAGGAGCTGTGCAAACTTTATAGCCTGCGTTTCTCTGTGCTAATCTTTCTCCTGGTTTTATTTTATTTGTCTACTCTTTTTTCCCCCACTTCTTATTATTTTAACATGATTTACTGAGTGCATTTTTGAGTCTATCTCATATTCTTTTCAAAATAGAGACCAGTAGATATAAGAGAGCAAATAAATAGCAAGGAAAAGAGTTCTGTGGATCCCTAGGGCTGCCTGAATGATTTCACATACAGCCAAGACAGAGTGCTCTCAGTTGGTGCTGCCAAGCTGTGTGGCATCCACACGCCTCATCCCTGGAGACCTGGGGCTTCAGACATTGTGAAAGGATATTCTACTCAGGTCTCCAAGAGGAAAAGGTGTTCTGGGCCCAAGTAGGTGAATTCCAGTCTTCTCCCCTCCCTGTGTTGGATACCAAAATTCTTAAGGAATGTAATAGGATATTTGGAGTAAATTCCAACTCCAGAAATCCTCCAACGAAGAGATCACAGGAAGCTCAGAACGGCGTGGTCTCCATGGCTTATGGCTCGGGTGTTCCATATGGAAGGAAATGCTCAAGCAGGAGAGAGAAGGTAGAGTCAGACACTAGATGCCTGCATGAGGTTGGAATAGTCCCCAAATTGGGAGAGTGAGTTGTGGGCTGGCTGATGGAAGAGAGAGTTGGATGGTCACGATACTGTCTTTAGGGACTCTTCTTCATGGTTTAGGCAAAACAGTTGCCATCAGGGTTCCCAGAAGTATCAGAGACCCAAGAAGTGTATGTGAGTCAGGGACCAGCAACCTAGGTCAGGGCGTTTTAGAGGGCAGGGTTCTCAGGTAGTTGGCAGGTCTATCAGTTTTAGGATCACTGACCCAGGATTCAGTGAAATGATTCCAGCTCCTCCCTTGCATGCTTGGCAAACATTTAAGCCTTTTGCAATAATACTATATATGCAATTGTTGCCCTGTTGGGAAGGCAAGAATAATGCCACCAAATTGCAAACATGGGCCCAGAAAGTTGCTCTGGCACTGCTCATGTCCTAATTCCTGCCCTGTACTAGGGTTCTGGCAAGAAGCTGATTGCGAATTATTTATTTTTTTTGGCGTATAGAAAATGGGAGACAGTCCAGGTAAGCAAAAAGGAGCCTAGACAAAAGTTTTATTTCCTTACATTGACTCTGTTCCCAGGTGTGAAGTTTCGTCCATCTTTAAGATCTAATTTTACTTTAAAAATATGGACAGAAAAAGAAGAGAACTGCACACCATCCCTGATTCTCTTATCAGCTTCTGCAGACGTAAAGGATAGAACATTTTATAGATATGAGTGATTTGCTAGAGATTACCCAGGAAGTAGAGTAAGTGGGATTGGGACATATGAGAAACATTTTGAATTTTCTGAGAGAAGACAATAAGGTAATAAAAGCTGAGATCAATCTAGAAAGTCTGGCTAGAATTGAGGATCCTACTGCCTTGCCCGATCAGCCATACTTTTCAGTCCTTGGGAGAATTCCAAGAGACAGCAGGGAGAAGAGTCACCTGCTCTCCAAACACTGTGCAGTCATGGCAGTAGTAATGGCGCAGCCCGTAGATAATGTCGTGCCAGCTGAGGGTCAGTGAGAGGTGAATGCAGGTCTGTAGTCTGCACACCTGGGGCTGGCTGGAGGCCCTTGGCACTGTCCTCTGTTTACATGAGTCAGAGCTCAGAGATTCTTTGGCTTCCTGCCTGATTTTTGAGTCACAGCCAACTTGGAGAGGCCAACGAGACTCAGTTCTCTGGACTACCCCAGACAAAGGAGGCCCTTGGTTTTGACCATGGTCCCAGATCTCCTTGGGCCCAGCCTTCTAGCAGCGTCATTCGACGTAACTGTTTATAACAAGATGTCACTTAAACTAGCTCCCCTAGTTACTTGAGATAAACAGCACAGAGGGAGAGAGAGAACTGAGGGAGAGTAATAGAAAAATGTGTGCTTTTAGCTGAGACTTTCAGCTACTCATTTTGATTTTCAAAATAGCCCCCATTTCTGAATTCTGAATTTCTGGGAGAAAGATGGCAAATCTAATGATTGTCATTTAGGTTTTCCAGTGGCTCATTGGTGCTGGAAAATAAGAATTGGAAGGGCAGACACAGGATTGGGGCTGGATCAATTTGGGTTTTTCTTCTCCCCTGATGGCCACCACAATGGTGCTATTTTGTATAGGTGTGTATGTTCTGCATTCTCATGCCCTGCCTTTAAGCCCCAGCAAGGGAAATATGAAAAATTTCTCCCCTAGCTTCTGTTAAAATTATTTCAATACAGACTAACATAACCTCCCATTTTATAGTCTTCCATTCAATAGTATCTCAGTACCTACTTTACACAAAACACTGTGCTAGTCACACGAACCTTACAACATGAATAGAGTGGTCTTTGCCTTACAATTTAACAGGTAAGCTTTGACATATATTCAACTATCTATGATACTAGACTTGTTGTAACACATGCATTGGAGAAGTTGAAAGTAAAGCTTTCTGGATGTTCAGAGAAGCCGGAGGAAATTTTCATTGAGAGGTCAGAAAATATTTTCTGAAGAATGTACCTTTTATGACCAGACCTTGAGTGACATACAGCATAGAATTTTAGAGTTAGAAATGAGGAGGGAGAGCATTATAGGAACAGGGGTGACATGAGCTAAGGCCAAGGGCAAGTTCAGGGAACAGACACTGGCCCAAGTGTAGGGTATGTAACAGTTATCTTCAGAATGTTTTACGGTTTTCACATTTTTCCCCCATATGTTATCACATTTGATCTTTATAACAGCTCCGCAGAGTGGGCCTATGATTGTTAAGGACCAAGTTAATAAATTTATTCCTACTCACCGGGCAGCAGGGAGCCACAGAAGGTATTTCTTCAGGGAGTGATGAATTTGAATTGGGCATAATGAAAGACAGCCTAGCAGGAAGGATCTTCTGTAGGCTGGATTGGAGTGGGAAAAGCTGGAGTTGGGGAGACCAATTCTGAGGCTACAGTGGGAGTGTATGTTGAGAATGAAAGAACAGGAAGACAGAGATGGGGAGAAGACACATTCCTAAAATAGAATTGCAGGTCAATTGGAAGTGGCTTAAATGTTTCAAGGAGGACTCAAAAACTCATATTTTATGAAATTTTCTGCTCTGACCCTTCTTTAGTTAGAGTTAATTGCTCTTTATCTGTATTCTCAGAAGATTCTGATAACTTTATTTAGCACTTCTTTCTGCCTCACTTAACTGTTATTTACATATCTGATACTCTTCTTCTGTTGCAAGCTTCTGGCAGATGAGGGTTTTGCTATTCATCTTTGTCTTCCCTCGGGAGGAAGCATGTAGCTCAGTCACTTGCACATAACTAGTATTTAGTAAATACTTGCCATATTTAACTCAAGTTTGGCAATGAGAGAAAAAGGAAAGCTTGAACAGCAGGGTTGCAGGAAAGGGTTTATTTATTTATGTTAAGAAACAAGTGAGACACGGTAGAAAGAACATCCAAGTAGGAGTCAAACTTGGTTTAAATCCTGGCACTACCTATTTATTTTCTACCTGACCTTGGCCTAGTCACTTGATGTTTTTAAGCATTATTTTCCATCATGTTAACATGCCAATAATAAAATCAACCTTTTGAGGTTGCTGTGAGGACTAAATGAAACATTATGTGCAAATTGTCTAACACAATGTCTGGCACAGAGGAGAGCTTCAACAATGTTAATTCATGTCCGGGCCTGCTCCAGCCCCCTAACTTGAGCACGTTCCTACACAAATAGGGAGAAGATTACGAGAAGGAAAACATACAAGAAAGGAGAAATTATAGAACAAGTTTCCACGAGATGGAGCAGGCAGAGGAACGGTTTTTGAAAAGAAAGACAGATACTACTTCCCTTTAAATACCAATCTCAGAAAAGTTGGAAGAAAGATTATTTTCTGGAGGTGAGGGATGGAGAGGGGATGTCAACGGGGTTGGCTCCTGGAAGAGAGTAAATAATATATGGAACAGCTGCTATGGGTATGGGGGCAGGGAATCAACAATACAAGAGAAGAAGGATTGCTCAGAAGTAAGGAATGTCAGTAAAGCCTGGATAGCATGAGTTTGCTGTTGACACAATCAACAAGACATCAAAAAGCGTGAGTCCAAAGTACTACCGGTCACTTCCGTTTAGGGAGCACTTGTCAGTGCTTTGCATGGCATTAGACTAGCACAGAAGCAGAATAGCTTGCCCAATCTGGTATTTTGTTCTATCTGGAAATGACTTTAGAGGTTATCTAGTTCAACCCAAACTTAGGTGTGGGAACTGAGTGTGACTTGCCAGAAATTATTTTACTAGAAGGCAGTGTGGTATGATGGTTAAGAGAGTGGCACTAGAAGCTGACTTCTGGGGTTTGAATCCAGCTGTGTGACCTTGGGCAAGTTTCTTAGCCTGTATAAAATTTACCTGCGTGAGATGCAATAATCACTCCATAAATGTTCTCTACACTCAGGTCTCCTGATGCTTGTCCATTGTTCTGTCTGGCACATAGGCTGCCTTGTTGACTGACAGACTTCTCTGAGGATTGACTGTGGGTAACTGACTGTAAGTCTCTTTTGGTGTAACTCTTTTCTTTTTAAACCATATTAAATATGTTGGGCCCATGTTTCTTATGAATTTGCATCCTTAACCCTTGACACACCAAATTTTCTTTTCAATATTCCTGTTGAATTTACACAGTGCTTTCAAAATAAGGATGATCTTGCTTGAAATACTTGTAATGAATAATCTTTGTATATAATTTATGAAACCAGTCTTATTTCTTTCAGCCATATAGCTTTTATAACCACTCACTTTTGAAGACTAATCTCAATTTTCTTAATGAGAATTCTGTTAAAAAGGGAACACTATTGAGCATATTTTTTGGACAAGGAAACCAAGGAACAGAGAGGGTCAGTGAATTTCCTAAGGATAAACAGTGACAGAAATGTGGGGCATGAAGCATGGATTATCCACAACTTGACACATTAGTGTGGCTTCTCTTCTTTTTAAAATCTCAAACCAGCGTTAGCTGATCTAGAGGCCTGATGGCGTTGTGTAGATGCTTAAGGTAGACCATAAAGCACTAAACTCCCTTTTTTAGAACCCAGAAATAATGACTTCTTTTTTATACCTCTCTCCCATTTTTGTGGCAATGGAGACAGAATTAGAAAGCAGGCCTAGTGAGGCCATTTGGGCCTCAGGAAACAAATCAGTTGTTTGTGTTTCCTTCACTCCAGAGATATTCTGAGGGTTGGTACACACCAGCCTGGAAGAGAGAAAGATCCATGGACCGTCTCATTTCTGACTCAGTCAGCCAGCTGGGTGTTGAGACTATTTCCATGGCTTCCAATCCGTCAATGCTTGAAAACATTTACTACGGAAAGGATCGCTGGCTCGTGGAAGACATTTGTCTAATTCGGCAACAGCACTTTACACTGCATTTCCAGATTATGCCTCTCCTTGAAAATGATCTATTACAGGAGCAGTTTATAAAATTAAACACTTGTCATTATGCAATGCAAAATTCATGAAGCAACCAAATGTCAGGGATCTACATATTTAAAAGATGGGAGCTTTAGCATTTCTTCCTTGGCAGCGATTCTGAGCAGTAAAAGGCCCAGAGAAAAACATAGCTAATCACAAAGCTGTTTTGGAACGGACCAAACCACTCCTTTTTGGAACTGTTAGTCCAAAGGAACTGTTTGTCCTATTTTCCTAACAAAAAAAAGTAATTATTTCTTTAATAAATATTTACTGGGTGTCTCCTATGTGTCAATCACTGTGCAAAGCACGAGGGCAACATCAATGAATCTAGGCAATGTTCCGGCTCTCATGGAGCCTACATTCTAGTGAGGGGTGGGGTGCAGGGGGGTAGACAATAAACGAGTAAACAAATAAATGAATGAGAACCTTGGATACACAAGGTTCCCTCCCCACCTTCATACACTGCTTTTTCTATTAGAGAGAAAGGAGATCTCTCTCTTCAGACTATAGCAACCTTTTTTGAATTGCCAGGGCCAAATCACTCACGTGTGAACAGTTAACACAAAGCAATTATGGAGCACAGAATACCGCACTAGATTCAGAAATGATGGAATACCACAGGGTGAAAAATAAACTAGCTGTCTGCAAGGAACTTTCCTCTGAAGAAATATAAACCACACTCTTGATAAAACTGAAGATCATACTGCTGGGACTTTCTAGGCCATGCTCTCTCCCATTACAACTTTGCTTTTAGCTCTGCAGGAAAGAAGTAATAAACACTCATCTCCAGATTTTGGCCTGTGACAAATGCGGGAGCATTAGACAACTTAAGCACTTGCTTAGGGGCCCAACCCAATTACCCATCCATTTTATGCTCATGAAGAACACTCCCTGCTAGAGGGACCAGTGACTTACAAGTTTACCCTTAATGATTTCTTCATTGGGAACCATACCTACTGGCCATGATTTCTCTAGGGTGTCTGTTCTACCAGTTTGAGACCCATGAATATGCTAGTGCCTTCCCCTCCAGTTCTGTTGTCAGCTCTCATGCCATGATCACCAGCTCACCTCAAAGTTGCCAATTGTGCCAATTGAGACCTGGCTGCTTTGGCACAGCCATTTTGATGCCAGGAACTTTCCAAGATAAAACATGGAAACATGGCTTTGACATAATATTCAACTTCTGATTTTCAGTGTTTTAAAATTATGCATCATGGTGAGTTAAAGGTGTAGTACGAGTCAGGGATGTTAGTTTCATAAGTTAATTAGTAATGACACAACAAAGAAAACAGTGATTTTATACATTGGGAGTGCCATTTTGATGTCAAAACAGCTACATCAACATGATTATGTCAAAGTGGGTGCATCAAATCACAATGACAAAAGTTCTTGGATTGTCCTCTTTGTCTTCATTACTCGTCTAGGGCATGATGGAAGGGGCCTATTCCAGGAAACTCTTTACTCTGAAAATTACAGAGTAAATTTACCTATTTACCTAGAGGCTGAGCATCCAGCCTCAGCAAGAAACCACACAAATCAGACATCATGCAGCTTTCTTGCTGAGGCATAACACTGTGCACCTATGTCAGAGAGCAGGGACCAGATACTGGGGTGATGAGGCCATCAAGCCGTGGCTTGTCTTCAAGCTTTTAATGAGCATCTATATTTCCCTGAAACTGATACCGCTGAGAGAGGCTCTCAGAGTAGAGGAGAGATCAGATACAGGTGTGATCCAACTTAGATTGTGATTAGGGGCATATTTTGAGAGGTTAATAAGACCTAGTTTTTGGAAAGAGTGAATGAAGCATTCCAAGGGGAAAGTCCATTGTGCACAAAATGTTCCTGCATAGAGGATGTCAAAGAGACGAGTTTGACTGGAACTTGGGACATGTGTTCAGGGAGCATGTGTTTGAAGAAAATGCGTTGTAACTGGCAAAGGGCCTTGAGTATGTGAAGCTACAGAAATTTGATGTGGTATTGAGAGGCAATAAGAAGCTATTATGGCTTTTAACAGGTAAGTTACATAATAGCAAAGTGGTTGAAAGACTACCCAAGTTTCTCTGTGAGATGAACTGGTACAGGAGTGGAATTAGAAGTCAGAGGAGCTACCCTGAAGTTACTCTACAACCCAGATATAAGGCAGTGAGTATTTAAACTCATTTTGCAATGGCTGCAGAAATGGAAATGAAGATGCATATTTGAAAGAAATCAAGAAGAACGAATTGGCAATTTTTAGAAAAGATTTAATATTAGGGGTAAAAGAAGGATAAATCCAAGGTGAACCTAAGGTACTGAGCTGAGTTGAAGATTGGACATGTTGTCATTGACAGCAGTGGACAGACTTGGGAAGCATGTCTGTTTGGGGTAAGAGTCAGAGGCCATAGTTTACTTATCATAGTGTTGATGGCACAATCTAGAAGAACTATTCTATTGCAAAGGTAAATGGTGGTATGGGTCTGGAAAGAGCTTGAAAAATCACAACAGAAAGGGAGGATTTGGAAACTGTCTTTGTAGAAGTGGTAACTAAAATCACATGAGCAAATCATCATTATCACCATCATCATCATCATTACCATCATCACCATCGTGAAGCATTGTATAAGGATCCAGTAGGGGTGAGTAAATAAATTTGTAAAGTCACAAACATGTATGGACAAAATCCAAGTTTGATAAATTCCCCGTAAGAGAAGATAAGAAATCAGTGAAAAACTGAAAACGAGGTACTTAAAAAAAAGGAATAAGCAAAGTAGAGAAGAGAGAAGTGTGCTTCAAGAAAGAGGTGCAGTCAGCATGCCACAATGAAGCAATGAATTCAAGAATTTGACCTTCCAGAAAGGCTGACTTCCTTTTTTAGGAAGTAATGAGTTTATAGGCAGCGTTAAGTAGGGAGTGGCTGGAGAAGAAATGGAGATTATAATAGAACTAAGTTTAAAAAAGACAAAGTTGGAAGGAACTTAGAGGTCATCTATTGTAACTTCTCCATTTCAGGAATCACTTTCAGGATCTGCAGCCCTAACAGATATTCACTTCACCTTGTTGGAAGTGCACTCCCTAATTTGTCAGGCAGTTGATTCCATATTTGGACTGAGTCAGTGAATTTTTCATTTCACTGAAATAAAATATGAAAAGATACAACTACAGAAAGTAGAAATTTGCTGGTAGCAGGAAAATACAGAGGGATCAAGTGAAACCCTGATATTTATTTTATTTTATTTATTTATTTATTTTGGTGAGGAAGATTGGCCATGAGCTAACATCCATTGCCAATCTTCCTCTCCTTTTTGCTTGAGGAAGATTGTCCCTGAGCTAACATCCGTGCCAGTCTTCCTCTGTTTGGTATGTGGGTCGCTGCCACAGCATGGCTTGATGAGTGGTATAGGTCCGTGCCTGGGATCCAAACCTGCGAACCCCAGGCCACTGAAGTGGAGTGTGTGAACTCAACCACTACACCACTGGGCTGGCCCCATCCCTATATTTATTATAACCAGCAGAGGGGCTTGTACAAAATTAAAGGACAAGAACAAGAAACACTAGGGCCGGCCCAGTGGCGTAGCGGTTAAGTTCAAGCACCCTGCTTTGGTGGCTCAGGGTTCAATCCTGGGCGTGGACCAACGCACCGCTTGTCAAGCCACACTGTGGCCACATCCCATATAAAGTAGAGGAAGATGGACAGGGATGTTAGCCCAGGGCCAATCTTCCTCAGCAAAAAGAGGAGGATTAGCAACAGATGTTAGCTCAGGGCTGATCTTCCTCACAAAAAAAGAAAAAAAGAAAAAGAAGCATTAGAGAGGAAAGGGATAAAGAGTGCAGAAAGAGAGGGATGATAAAGCCTCTTTGAGGCCAGAGGCACGAAATGATCAGAGACACAGATGGGAAGGTTGTTTTCTTTATTTTATCTACCCACTAACCAGTGCCTACTACAGTGTTTTTAGTATAGTATGTGTGCAGTAGAGAGACTGGCTGATTGATTAACTGAGGAGAAAGATTTTTTTGAGATCCAGGAAAAAATAAAGGGAGGGATTCAAAAGCCGATCTAGGATCTAACTAGTGATATAAATAGTGTGAGCTGAGGAGCAAGAGAAAATTCAGAAGCATCATTTTGGGCCCCTGAAAAGAAAATGGCTGCCGTTTTAGTCAGTTTTAAAGAAAATGATTTAAAAAAAAGCTGTCTGACTCCTTTGTACCTTCTCCCAAAACTGAAGTAATAGGCAAGGCATCAGATCAAACCGTCCCTCCTGGAGGATGACACATGCCAGCAGAACCTTGGCCAGATGGGAGCTGTAGAAAGAGGCTCAGGGGGGCACTTTGTTGCCCAGTCAGTTTGGATTTAAACCAGGTGCCTCCAGGGTAGAAGGCCAGAGCTTTGCCAGTCAAGACCAGAGATGTAAGCTGCCGTTGTGTGAAAACAAGTTAAGATGCTTGGTTCCAGGGAATATGGTCCAAGTGTCATAAATGCATCTGTTTAATAATGCATATCAGTAGCTGTTCCAGAATGTGGGTGCCTTGAGCTGCCTTTGTTTCCTCATTTCCAGAAAAACGAACAAACTTATGTCTTAACAAAAGCACTAGATGGCAGCATAGGACATCTATTCAACTGTCTCTCTCCACAGGCTGCTGGAATTTTGACAGATACAAAACGGTACCTGTGGTTTTGTGTATAAAACTGGTATAACTGTTTGTACATTTAAAAAATGTAACAATAAATTAAACATAAGGGAAAGGGGTTGCTAATAAATACAGTGTTAGGCTGCATTTTTGTATACCAGGTGACAAGCTTGGGCATTCAAACCTGATTTTTGCAGGGTCTGGGCAGGATGGGAAGCAAGTTGAAGGAGTTGCAAAATGTACATGCTGGGTGGTTATAGCTTCCTTGAGAGTTGTTGTTGCTTTACCCATATGTCTGTATGCATTACACAGAGGTGAAAATCTAGGAAAGTGTGGGGTACAATGTAGTTGAAAGTCTGATTACAAGGGATTCTAGAAGGAAGCACTGTTCTGTGGTTCCTTAACTCATTGTTTGGATGGGTGGAAGATGAAAGTGTGAGCTCATTATATCTGTTTACCTTAAAAGGGACACAAATCATGCCTCTCCGTTATCTTAGATTTGCTCATCATTTAGAAAATGGGCCTCTTAAGCCTGCACACATCCTAGCCTATAGGACTGGGCTCAGTACACACGGTCATCTTTTCTCTGTCATCTAGGCTGATTCATTTTCTTGGTTAGAACAAGCTGTAGTCTGAGATGCCAAGAGTGTGGATTTGATTCCAGTAAGAGCCAGTTGGCTTGCTGCAGACAGGAAAAAACCAAACACTGTTCCAAGGCTGTACATGGTAAACCTCACTCAGCCAGCTGTAATAAATATTCTTTACCACTCCTGAAAAATAATTCAGAGCATAAGTTCTATCAAGATGGTCAGATGTGGAGAAGGCGGTTTGGGATGGCAGTGTAGGAAGATCCTGAACTTCTCTGCTTCCGTGGACACAATACATCTACAGCTACGTATGCAACAATTCCCTCTGAAAAAAACCCTGAAAACTAGCTAAACAGCAACTCCACAGTAAAGGATAAGAGAGCCACACCAAGATGAGTAGGAGAGGCGGAGATGCAGTCTTGCCAAAAACCCCACCCTTGGCTTGACAACCCACAATTGGGAGGGATCTCACAAGCACAGAGCTTCTCCCTGAGGAGCGAGAGGTTTGTGCTCCACATCAGGTACCCCAGCCCTTGGGACCTGCACTGGAGAGATGAGTCCCCAAAACATCGGGCTTTGAAAAACAACGGGGCTTTGGAGAACCATAGGGCTGTAGGGAATGGAGATTTCGCTCTTAAAGGGCTCCTGCGCAAACTCACTTGCTCTGAGACTCAGCGCCAGAATAGCAGTTTGGAAAGTGCCTAGAGCATTGTGAAGGAGATTCATTTGCTAATCTTAAAGCATTTGCTGGAGGGGCAGAAGCCTGTTGGGACTCTCTCCAGGGGCGGAGGCACAGATAGGTGCCATTTTTGTCTTTTCCTTTTACCTTATTAGCACTAGTGCAGGTGTGCATCATTTTTGCACTCTCACTCTAACCTGCTAGTGCTGGTGGGTGAGTGCCTTGTCCCCTGTGCCTCTCCTACGGCCCTGCCAAAGCTGGTGCGTGAGCTTAGGCCACATGAGATGTTCCTTGTGCACCTGGATCTGGTGGTCAGGGGGGACTGTGTTTCTGGAACCCATGGTTCTGAAACAATTGGAGAGACAGTTCAAGAGACAGCCAAGAGCTAGGGCAAGGTTAAACCCCAAGGTTCATCTGCTACACAAGGCCACTACTTCAAGACTGGGAGAGATAACTATTTCACCTAATATATAGAAACAAATGCGGAGAGTCAAGCAAAAATGAGGAAATGGAGGAATATGTTCCAAACAAAAGAACAAGATAAAACCCTAGAAAAAAACACTGATGAAATGGCAATACGTAATTTACTTGATAAAGAGTTCAAAGTAATGGTCATAAAGATGCTCAGTGAACTCAGAAGAATGGATGAACACAGTGAGAATTTCAACAGAGAGGTAGAAAATACAAGAAAGTACCAAATAGAAGTCACAGAGCTGAAGAATACAATAACTGAACTGAAAAATACCCTAGAGAGGTTCAGCAGCAGACTAGATGAAGCTAAAGAAAGAATCAGCGATCTGGAAGGCAAGGCAGTGGAACTCACCCAAACAGAGCTGCAAAAAGAAAAAAGAATTTTAAAAAGTGAAGATAGCTTAAGGGATCTATGGGACAACATTAAGTGGAATAATATTTGCATTATAAGGGTACCAGAAGGAGAAGAGAGAAGCAAAAGGGCAGAAAATTTATCTAAAGAAATAATGGCTGAAAACATCCCTAACCTGGAGAAGCAAACAGACGTCCAGATCCAGGAAGTCCAGAGAGTTCCAAATACAATGAACCCAAAGAGACCCACACTAAGACATGTTATTATTAAAATGTCAAAAGTTAAAGAGAGAATCTTAAAAGCAGCAAGAGAAAACAACTTGTTACATACAAGGGAACCCTGATAAGACTGTCAGATTTCTCAGCAGAAACTTTGCAGGTCAGAAGGGAGTAGCATGATATATTCAAAATGCTGAAAGGAAAAAACTTCCAATGAAGAATACTCTACTTGGCAAAGTTATCATTCAGAATTGAAGGATGGATAGAGTTTTCTAGACAAGCAAAAGTTAAAGGAGTTCATCATCACTAAACCAGCCTTAGAAGAAAGGTTAAAGGGACTTCTTTAAGCTGAAAAGAAAGGGCACTAATTAGTAACAAGAAAACATATGAAAGTAAAAATCTCACTGGTAAAGGTAAAGGTAAATATATAGTAAAGATAGTGGATTAATCACTTGTAAAGCTAGTATGAAGGTTAAAAGACAAAAGTAGTAAAAATAACTATGCAATAATTAGTTAAGGGATACACAAAATCAAAAGATGTAAAATGTGACATCAAAAACATAAAACATGGGGGAAGGGAGTAAAACTGCAGAGTTTTAGAATGTCTTCAAACTTAACTTGCTGTCAACTTAGAACAAACTGTTATATATATAGGCTCTTATATGTGAGCCTCGTGGTAACTACAAAGCAAACACCTATAGTAGATACACAAAAGATAATGAGAAAGGAATCTAAGCATAACGCTACAGAAAATCATCAAACCACAGGAGAAGAGACCAAGAGAAGAAGAAGGGAACAGAGAAGAACTACAAAACAGACAGAAAACAATAAAAAAAATGGCAATAAGCACATACCTATCAATAATTACTTTAAATGTAAATGGACTAAATTCTCCAATCAAAAGACATAGAGTAGCTGAATGGATAAAATAACAAGACCAAACTCTATGCTGCCTACAAGAGACTCACTTCAGATGTGAGGACACACACAGACTAAAAGTGAAGGGGTGGGAAAAGACGTTTCATGCAAATGTAAACCAAAAGAAAGCTGGGGTAACTATACTTATATCAGACAAAATAGACTTTAAAACAAAGACTGTAATAAAAGACAAAGATGGGCATTACATAATGGTAAAGGGGTCAATCCAACAAGAAGATAAAACATTTGTAAATATTTATGCCCCCAACATAGGAGCACCTAAATACATAAAACAAATATTAACAGACCTAAAGGGACAACTGGTGAATTCTACCAAACATTCAAAGATTTAATATCTATCCTTCTTAAACTCTTCCAAAAAATAGAAAAGGAGGAAACACCTCCAAACTCATTTTACAAGGCCAGCACTACCCTGATACCAAAGCCAGGCAAGGACACCACACAAAAAAAGAAAATTACAGGCCAATATCCCTAAGGAATATAGATACAAAAATCCTCAACAAAATATTAGCAAACCGAATTCAATGATACTTTAAAAGGATCATACCCCATGATCAAATGGGATTTTTTTCCCAGGGATGCAAGGATGGTCCAACATCCATAAATCAATCAATGTGATACACCACATTAACAAAATGAAGGATAAAAATCATATGATTATCTCAATAAATGCAGAAAAAGCTTTTGACAAAATTCAACATCCATTTATGATAAAAACTTTCAACAAAATGGGTATAAAGGAAATGTACCTAAACATAATAAAGGCTGTATATGACAAGCCCACAGCTAACATCGTATTCAACAGTGAAAAGCTGAAAGCTCTTCCTTGAAGATCAGGAACAAGCTAGAGATGCCCACTCTCATGATTTTTATTCAACTTAGTATTGGAAGTCCTAACCAGAGCAATTAAGTGGGAAAAAGAAATAAAAGGCATCTAAATCAAAAAGGAAGAGGTAAAACTGTTCCTATTTGTGGGCATGATTTTATATTATAAAAAACCCTAAAGACTCCACCAAAAAACTGTTAGAACTAATAAGCAAATTCAATAAAGTTGCAGGGTGTAAAATCAAGATACGAAAATCTGTTGCACTTTAATACATTAACAACAAAGTATCAGAAAGAGAAACTAGAAAACAATCCCATTTACAATTGCATCAAAAAGAGTTAAATACCTAGGAATAAATTTAACGAAGGAGGCGAAAGACTTGTACACTGAAAACTATGAGACATTGATGAAGGAAACTGAAGAAAACACAAATAAATGGAAAGATATTCTGTGCTCTTGGACTGGAAGAATCAATATTATTAAAACGTCCATATTACCACAAAGAAATCTACAGGTTCAGTGCAATCCTTATGAAAATTCCAGTGGCATTTTTCACAGAAATAGAACAAACAATCATGAAATTTGTACAGAACAACAAAAGATCCTGAATATCCAAAGCAATCTTGAGAAAGAAGAACAAAGCTGGAGGCATCAGGCTCCCTGATTTCAAACTATACTACAAAGCTAGAGTAATCAAAACAATATAGTATTGGCATAAAAACAGACACATAGATCAATGGAACAGAACAGAGAGCCCAGATATAAACTCAGGCATATATGGTCAATTACTTATGACAAAGGAGGCAAGAATATACAATGGAGAAAGGGCAGTTTCTTCAGTAAATGGTGGTAGGGAAACTGGACAGCCACATGCAAAAGAATGAAACTTGACCACTATCTTACACCATATACAAAAATCAATTAAAAAAGGATTACAGACTTGAATGTAAGACCAGAAATCATAAAACTCCTAAAAGAAAACATAGGCAATAATCTCCTTGACATTGCTCTTGGAAACAGTTTTTTGGATCTGACCCCAAAGGCAATGGCAACAAAAGCAAAAGTGAACAATTGGGACTACATCAAACTAAAAAGCTTCTGTACAGTGAGGGATACTATCAACAAAATAAAAAGGCAACCTACTGAATGGGAGAAGATATTTGCAAATCATATATCTGATAAGGGGATAATATCTAAAATATATAAAGAATTCATACAACTCAATAACCAAAAAAATGGTCTGATTAAAAACTGGGCAGAGGATCTGAATAGATATTTTTCCAAAGAAGACATACAAATGGCCAACAGGCACATGAAAAGATCCTCAACATCACTAATCATCAGGGAAACGCAAATCAAAACCACAATGAGCTATCATCTCACACCTGTCAGAATGGCTATTATCAAAAAGACAAGAAATAACAAGTGTTGGTGAGGATGTGGAGAAAAGGGAACCCTCGTGAACTGTTGGTGAGAATGTAAATTGGTACAGCCATTATGGAAAACATACTATGGAAAACAGTATGGAGGTTCCTCAAAAAATTAAAAATATAACTACCACATGATAGAGCAATTCCACCTTTAAGTATTTATTGGAAGAAAAGGAAAACACTAATTTGAAAAGATATGTGCATCCCTATGTTCATTGCAGCATTATTTACAATAGCCAAGGTATGGAAACAGCCTAAATGTCCATGGATGGATGAATGGATAAAGAAGATGTGGTATATATATATGAATATACACACACACATATACAATGGAATACTACTTACCCATAAAAAATAATGAAATCTTGCCATTTGCAATGACGTGGATGGACCTTGAGGGTATTATGCTAAGTGAAATAAGTCAGACAAAGACAAATACTGTATGATTTCATTTATGTGTGGAATCTAAAAAACAAAACAAATGAACAAACAAACCTAAATGGAGACAGACTCATAGGAAACGAACTGGTGGATACTAGACTGGGGAGGGGTCAGGGGGCAGGTGAAATAGGTGAAGGAGACTTAGAGATACAAACTTCCAGTTATAAAATAAATAAGTTGTGGGGATGTAATGCACAGCATGATGACTATAGTCAATAATATTGTATTGCATGTTAGAAAGTTACTAAGAGAGTAGATCTTGAAAGTTATCATTACAAGAAAAAAACTGATAACTTTGTATGATGACAGTTGGCAACTAGACTTATATTGGTGATCACTTCACAATGTATACAAATATCAAATCATTATATTGTACACCTGAAACTAATATAATGGTATACGTCAACTTTAATTAAAAGTAAAGAAGATGGTCAGAAGCATTATCTTTTTATTTTTTCTTTCATTCATCAAACATTTATTATCTACTATGTGCCAAGCATTGTGCAGGGCAATGAAAGAGATCTTTAAAAAACAAAAAGATGAAAAACCCAAAACAGGATATAACAAAATATACATCTTCTTTATTACAAAGAAAACAATAATAATAATTACTACTGGTATAGTGGTTTGTAGTTCATGACACACAGACCCACAATATCTTGTTTGGGTCTCACAATAACCCTGTCGTTTGGATCTTTTTAAAGGTGAGGAAGCTCAAGTTCAGAAATAATTAGTAATTTACCCAAGATCACAGCCAGTAAGTGGTACCAATGGAATGTGAAGCTAGTCTTTTGACTTCAATTCTTTTTCTTTTGCTGAGGAAGATTCACCTTGAGCTAACATCTGTTGCCAAACTTCGTCTTTTTTTATTCTTGCTTGAGGAAGATTCGCTCTGAGCTAACATCTGTGCCAATCTTCCTATTTTTTGTATATGGGTTGCCGCCACAGTGTGGCCGCCACCGAGTGGTATAGGTCCATGCCCGGGAACCAAACCTGGGCCACTGAAGTGGAGCACTCCGAGCTTAACCACTAGACCATGGGGCCAGCCCCCTTGACTCCGATTCTTGAACTCTCTCCACTACACCATACACTTATAAACAAAATGCTTCATATTATATGCCATTTCAAGCTCTTCTCCTCTTGAAAACATTTTTATCTCAGAAATGTGTGAAATTTAGATCAAAGATTTGAATTCAAGTGCTGTGTGATTATTTACTTAGTAAATAACTTTAGAAATAAAGAAGTGTTCTGTTAACTGTGGAATAAAAAAATGTAAGGTGCTAAGGAAGAAAATTCCACCTTGGTTCGTTGTTCTGTTGCTTGTTTACAACTGGGACAAATGTTCTTTTCAGTAGCAATCTTCTTTTTATAGAGTGGGCATAGAGACTTCTACTGGTGAAGGAAAGAGTGTTTTCCGGATATCTTTTCTTTACTTCATACACCTAAATTTCTCTCATTTCCCTCTTTGTTTCCCCTGGGTTTCTATGTTTTGCTCCATACAGTATGCTCAGCACCTTGCACACTGCCTGATATGTAGTGCTCTCTTATTTATTTGTTGAATGAATAGAATGACTGAAAATAAAGCATCTTCAACTATCGGCCTCACTTGGTCCAGCCCAAGCCGGCCTTCTGCCTCTTTCCAGAGGATCTCTCCATTTTCAAGATCAGAACTTACCTCAAATCTTATCTACTTATCAAAGCTGTCCCTAAATTTCTCTAATAGTGTGTAGTCGATTGCCATACAATGCTCTTACTTGTTTTTAGATTTTCTTGCGTTGTTCCCCAGTTGTTGCATGTGAGTGAGTCATGTTTCCCCAACCAGAGTATCAGGTCTAGGTGGGCAGTGCTTGTCATCACATAGTATCAGTTTACTTGCTTCTCACAACATTTCATCTATTGAAATCTGTAAATTCTGTGTGGTCATGCCTTTCTGTGTTGGCACATTCCAGTCTAATCCCATCTACAGACACTTGAGCGTGAGCAGGGAGGCAGAGATGCTATCTTTTGGGGGCTGCTGCACCAGGTGAAATCATCCTATTTCAATGTGGGCTTTCAAACCAACAAAGAGGCCGTGTTGCTTTATTCCTGGAGCCTGCTGATTGCCCGTTTTAGTGATCTAGGTCCATCGTCTCTTTTTTAGCTTGTCACAAAGGGCCAGTTGTAAACAGCCGCTGCCTAAATTGGATCACATTACCCAGGAGATGAGCGAACGCCAAGTATAGCCTCAGTTAGGGTGTGAAGGGCTTGAAACTTACAGCCTGTGATGTAAATCAAAAGCAAAGACCATAAAAACCTAGGTTGATTTCCTCTTACTTAGCATTCAGTGGAATGAATCATTTAAATACTCAGTGATTTTTTTTAACAAGCTTTCAACATGGAGATTAATGAAATTTTTTCCCTCCTCTGTTTCTGTGTGCATAAGCACACAGTTGGCTTATCCATAGGCAATATGTTGCCATCTATATGGTAGGATTTGAAGTACACTACAAAGTCCCCAAATTTCTCCCCCGCTGGCCTACTGTAGTACAATCTTTGGAATCATTTATTTTGGTTAAGGCATTGCCTCTAGAAAATTTCTATGAAAATGGATATTACCTGGCAGAGACCTTAGACATTACTAACAGAGCAATTCATTAGGCCACTTAATTTTCACTCAGCATCAGCACCACCACTCCCCCCAACTCCCATTCCCCCCACATAGAATAAGTAGAATGACAAAAAGGGAAAAACTCATCACTCAGGGGCAGGAAATTCTAAAACAATTTTTATTCAGTTTACAATTAAAGTTAGAGGTCAACAGAAATCTGGAAACACCAAAAGGAAAACTCTGATTTTATTGTGAGAATATTTTAAATATTAGTTTTCCCTCTCCTATGTTAGTGTTATAATTCTCATCAGGAAATGATTCAGATTCCTCCTAAGCCTCTATGGATGGCCACAAGAAGGTGGAAATATCCACTTTCCACGTGATCAGAGACTTAGAGATCCAAGTCAGTGATGAGAGGTCCAGAGATCCAGGCCAAGCGTCGGTGCTCCCAGCTCAGGGATGCAGGATTCCTATAGCCCGTCCCCAGTAAGGTGTGTGCAAGAACTGCCCCTAAGTGTCCTTTTTCAATCTCAGGGACCCTTTTAAACCTCAAATTCCAGCAGATGACAAAAGCATCTCTGCAAGTGAGCCCCTGAGAGCGGAAGAGGGAGAGCGAGTGTGCACCTGCCCTCAGGAGAGGGGCAGAGGGAGTCTCACACAGAATGAGTGAGATCAAATCCGGCAGTGCAAATTAATTAGGCTGAAAAAAGGTTGTGCCTGAAGCTCACACTTAGATTTAGTACTTGCTTTTATAAACGAAGAAAACTTTTTGAAACCAGAGCTGAAAGGGTCAAAAGTCTAAAGGCACCAGAGTGTATTATTTTTTTATTTTGTGGGGTTCTAGGGAAGAAAGGAGAGGTAGGATCCCAATTCCACATTCTCAGTCAATGTCCAGGCAGGTTGGTCTGAAGTTTGAGGTATAAGTTTGCTTGATCTTGGGTCTGATCAGCACGTAACAACAACCCACCTATCAAATCCCCCCAAACCCTTCTATACCTGCCCTTACTTTCAAGGATGCGCCTCTCTCAAGGCCCATGATGACTTACCCCTCACCCTGCCAGAGGCCCAGGGAAATCACATGTTTGCATGGGAACTAAGCCCAGGAGAGAACACAGCAACCAGAGTGGGAGTGAGGGGGGCCTGCAGCGTGGGTCCAGTGTCCCAGGTTCTTATGATCTTTGTGATGTTTGCCTGTATTTTATCATTTTGTGTTTGTAAAACAGCCGTGGAAAACCTGATCATTTCTTTGTAGGCACCACCTACAGAATTAAGAAGTCAGTGGGGCCAATTAAGTAGACAATTTCTAAGGCATCAGATCCCTTAAAGTGACTCAGCTAAACTACCTCAATTTCCAAATAATCAGCTTCATCTTTGGCAATGTACCTGGAGCTGAACAGTTTTAGGGAAGAGTGAGAATCAAAGGATTGTGTGTGTATAGTGTGGTGTGGTCGAGGTGGCAGTGATGGTGTGTGTGCGGAGTATATGAGTGTGTGTGTGTGTGTCTGTGCATATATGTGTGGATGATGAGCCTTATGTGCTATAGCTTCATAAATTTAATGGGAATAATATTAATATATAATAAAATGGGTTTTAGGCAAATTGTTCATTTATACTATTGGCATTTCCAAGTATCTGCAGCTGGGCCAAAGGAAAGCTGGACTAAACTGTACCCTCAGTTAATTTACTCTGTTGTTTAGTTCTACCAGGCAGCTCAAATGTTGATAGACCAATATGTGGTCCAGACAAGACAGCATGGGGTTCTAGAAGGGGCTCAGGCTTTGGGGACTGGTATTCTGGCCTAGATACATCCTAACTATGTAACTATCTCAGATGGTTGTTATGAGGGAAAAAACTAGGCATCTCAAGAAAAGTTCTCAGCATGTGGCCTCTCATTTAGCAGGCGTCCAACAAATGGACCTTCTTTTTCTACCTGGCTTATTGAGCAGAAACGATGACTAAGCCTTTTCCTTTTGTTCTTCTTACTTTAGAAGCCATAATTTAACCTCCTTTTTGCCATCCTCCCAAAAAACTTGCTTTGTTTTCCAAATAAGGCTAAGACAAGACAAGATGGCCCCAAATAGCATATTCTCTGAGTTGAGGAAATATTTCCTTATGTCCACTGTGGGGACTTTAAATTCTAGGCTCTAGACTTACGGTTCCATGGAGTAATCACATGACTTGGAGGAAGACTTGCAGGAACTCTAACTCACTATTTTCTTTATACTAACATAAAAATTACCCTTCAAACTCCTAACTTAAATGTCTATGCTGGCACACAACCATCTCTCACCTTTGTGAATTTTGACTGCCATCAAAGTTACATGTTCCGAAATAACTTCTTCCATGTTAATAACATCTCTCCAACCAGATATTCAGCTCTAAGTGTGCATGGTCCATGCCATATTTTTTCTGTAGTGTATTCTACAATGAAAATGTTTATTGATTGGTGGATGACATTGGTGATTTTATCATCTAGGGAGTAATTATCTAAAATGTGGACTACTGTATTTGGATCTCTTGCTTTTTCTTCTTTCTCTACCACTTTACTTATTTTATAGCTCCAAGTCTCCCCATCAGGCAATGGACAGACAGAGAAAAGATCACCTGGTCTCTTGGTCCATTCTTTGATGAAAGTGAATTTGAGAAATCATTGCCTAGAATGAGATTTTTGAGGTCTCTGTGGTTTTTCAATTACCCATGCATTCTTTATTACTATTGGCAAGGGCTCTGGGAGAGAACCTCATGAAAACTTGACACAAGAACTACTATCATTATAGGGAGGTAAGTGTTATGTAAACATATGGAATTATAACAAATGTAAATACTGCAGCTGTTCAGCTGGGTATAATAATACACACCTGATACTACTTATATGCTGCCATCCTAGTAGCAGCTGCTGAGAATTTTTAAACAAAGTAGCACAAAATATTTGCATAACTAATTCCAAGTTTAGGAACTTGCTTTATTATTGTTAATAACAAAAAGGAGAAGGAAAAAAGAAAATCAAGACTATCCAATTGGTGGAACCAGTTCAGTGCTTCCTTCCTTTGCTAAAAGTAATTCGGGGTGGGGGATAAGAGGAGGAGTTGGGAAGAGGTGTGTATGTCACAAGTGGGCCAGTTCTGCTAGTCTCTGTCATGATGACAACTGAGAAAACATTCCTTACGGCTCCCACGCCTCCATTTCAGCAGCTACTAACATCACACTGTCCTAACACTGGAGTACCACGGGCCAGTCCACACACTATAGAAAGTGCTATGATATAGCTTCTGTTTACCAACAGCAGACAGCCTGAGTGCTGTGGGCACATTTCCCATATGGCACAGCATGGCAGAAATGTGGGCTTTGCCAAAACATTGATGACCTTACATACATTCACAGAAAGTTAAATAAGTCAATTTCCAGGGCCTGAAACAGTTTAACACTAACAACAGGGCTTTCCTTTCTAGTTTGTGCATCCCACTTATGTTACTCTTTCAGAGTCCATTAAGAGGGGGATCAAAGGCTAAGAGGCAAAGTCTCAGGGCCCTTGCTGTTTTGTGCATACTAAGCAGATCACATACCCACCATGGGATGAATGGTAAAATCGCTCTGATTTTATTTTATTATTTTTGTGTGTGTGAAGAAGATCAGCTCTGAGCTAGCATCCACGCCAATCCTCCTCTTTTTGCTGAGGAAGACTGTCCCTGGGCTAACATCCGTGCCCATCTTCCTCTGCTTTATATGGGATGCCGCCACAGCACAGCCTGACAAACGGTGCGTTGGTGTGCGCCTGGGATCCGAACCCGGGCCACCAGCAGCGAGCGGAGTGCACGCTCTTAAACACTACGCCACGGGGCCAGCCCCAAAATGGCTCTGATTTTAAATTGATGCAGTAAGTCTTCTAAGAAACATAACATCGTGTACTTTCAGTGGGGAAGCCGGTTGTCATATGCCTGCATCAACTTCTGCCCAGGTGCAGGGCCTAGAGGGGTGGAGTGGGTAGAGAGGAGAAGGACTTCTTGTGGTTTCTGCTTCTCTGATGATTCTCAGAGCAGCCTCCCTATTATTATGAGATCTGACGCAAAGAACTAAAAGAGGCTGGCGAAAATTTCTATATCCCAGGGCTCCAAATGCTTTTGAAGGAAAGTAACAGCATCGAGGGGGTGATCACCATGTACCATAAACGGTACAAAAATAGAACTAATCTGGTAAGGATTACCTTAGCTAAATTCAGTTTTTTTGGAGATAAGATGGAAAAGATCAAGGCTTTAATGTCTATTCCTCATCCTTCCCGTCCCTCCAGTGCCTTACCCCTCACCCTTGCCTCTCCAGAAAGTTGATATTTACAATGTATTTGTGTGTACAGAAGTATTCAGACCTGTTTGAGAGCTTCAAAAATACCATCTCAGAGAGTCATTCACCAGAACCTCAGAGATCTCCACTAAGGAGAAGAGTATCATATTCTTGGGGCAAGCAGAAGGCCAATTCCTTTGCTTATAGGCTATACTGAGCATAATTTACAAAGAATTCCTCTCTCATTGCTTGTCAAGTGGTTTATGATTTATAGATACATCATCCCACCAAAGAAAGCAGGTAGAAGTCATATGCATTTTATAATTTATGCAATTTACAATTCAGTTTTTCTTGGGAGAATGACTGCCCACCGTCTGTAGGCAATATAGGGTGACAGGCCCACAACGACCATCTCCCGAGCTCTCCAAACAAAGGAGGACTTTTTCTGGCTGCTTCACAATCCTGGATGGAGCAGCATAGTTTACCTGTAAATGTATTGAAGTTTACAGGGCTGAGTTAGGTATTTTTCCTAGGATTTAGAAATAGACTGCTGAATGACAGGTCTTGGTCACTTTTTGGTTAGATTCTTCAAATTGATTACCTTGGTCAAGGGAAACCTAAGGTGTTTAAGACCAATGTAATTAGCTTGCCATAGTGCAGAGAAAAAGGGTATTCACACAAATTATGCTACAAAAGTCACAGCAGATCCTGGTATTTAACCAAGTGTCTTGCAAATACATACTACTAATCACAGAAGGAACTAGGGGATTAATACAAATACATGTAATAATCCAGTATATGTATCAGTTAGCCAAGGTGCAGTGCTATAACAAAAACTCCCAAATCTCAGTGACTTAACACAATGAAGACTTATTACTTGTGCAAGTCATAGTCTAATGCAAGTCGGTGGAGTGGATGGGGGTCTTCCACAGAAGCTTCTCATGTCTTCTAGGGCCTTGCAGTACTCCATGGGATCCTCTCAAATCAGCCAACTAACGAAGAAAGAGAACATGGAAGGCACAAGCATTTTAAACTGCCTTGCTATGGAGGTGACACATATTGCTTCTTCTCAGGTTTTATTGTGAGAACAAGTCACATGACCCTGTCTAATTGCAGTGGGTCTGGAAATGTGAGCGACTATTCACCAAAGAAAAGAACACGGATAATGGTGAGCACTAGCTGTCCATCGCAGTGCAATTCTCTGCTTTGACAATAGTAATATCTTTGTAAACATAGGACAAGCCTTTTTTTTTTTATTATGCTATCTAGCTAGGGCATACTGCCAGGCTTACTTTATGTAATAATTTGTAAAAGAATTGCAGACACAATAGGGTGACTGTAAAATTTTCCTTTTGTATTACCTTCTCACAATATACTTCTACCACTGCATATCACAGCTGGGGATCAATATTCTAGTAGTGGATTCACTACCAGTCAGATCTTGTCAAGTGAGCATACACCACAGGCCCTTGATCTGAGCCTGGGTAGCTATTTAAGAGGGTTGTAAATTTCAAGACAGTGCCATTCCCAATTGCAATGGCACCCCATGTTTCATTTCTAGCTCCTTGGTGAGAGTGTCTCCTCCCACTGGCATGACATTTAGATTGTTTTAGTGGCTCCTAAGATGGGTGTGAGGAGAACGGAAAATCTCCTTTGAATTGTAATCATTCTGTCTCCAGACATAATGCTAACAAAGATGCTTAAACAGCACTCTCTAAAGATGTTAAGAAAATATTTGTAGTGCTTCACACACACCTATAGACAAAAAACAGTTCTTGTTGCTGTAGAAGCAACAACACTGTACAGCCTTAATTAAAGCATCATCTGACCTGTTTTTTTTTTTTTATGCTACAGTTGCAGAATCCTGCTGAAGAAAAGGATTAATTACAGATGAGCTGTGTGTCATGATAATTAACTATTGTGGCTTCTCTTATTTGCCACATTCTGGTACTTTTTCCGCTTTAGTAGATTCAAGGAATGAGAATTTTTATCACATCCCCTGCCTGCAGTCCCTGATGGATTTGTCACACATAAATTTGCACGGCATACACAAAATATTGAGCCATCAGCATTTTTTTTTTATCCTCATGCACATGGGAACAGACAGCAAAGTCAAGCTTGGAGTAAGGCAAAAAGGTCCAGCTACAGAGATATTAAAGGGATCATGAAATGTGGGAAAAACAGATCCTGAAGTGAGAAAGGATCCTGAAGTGAGGTTGACATAAGCTAGCTTTGGAAATATTGAGCACATGTTGACAGGAGGCGAATAAATTGAATCCAAATGATCATGATGAGACAACAAGATCATCTGGCTCAGATCTGATTAAGACAGGATTTTCCGCTTAGTACAATACAAGCTCATTTGTTGCCAAGGTCACATCAAGTTGTACAGTTTTCCATGGGATGCAGAACTTCAAAAAGCATCCATGGCAAGTGAGGCCATAGTCCTAGAAAATGCGTAATTTTATCTGTTAGCATTACCGTTTGATTTCCTAAGCAAAGTGGCTAAAAGTGCACCCGTAACCACCTTTCAATTCCCTTCTGTGTTGGTTTGTGCTCAGCTCAGTAGAGAGCTATGAGCAGTTAAGCATGAGAATCAGTGATGGTTTTCTTTGACTTCAGATCTTCTCCTAAGAATCCCTCATTTTTGTTGCAGACAGCTCCAGCTTCCCTGTGATCATGTCACTTCTAGAATTTCTGAAAACAACCTTTTCACCTTCACTCCCCCAGCCCTTTCAATAGTTGTGAAGTGTGTGATTCTCTGTATTGAATTTCTATCTAATCAAAATACCTAGGGTGGCTTCAGTTTTCCTAATTAAGCCCTGACTAATAGATATATTTTCCGAGAGTAGAATTCTAATTCTGCGTCTGACCAATCTCTGGATAATTATGTATAAAGAAATTTTTGTGTAAATAATCAAAATTTCAATTTGTTTGAGGTGAATTATTTTGTAACATAAATTCCTTTAAAACAAATTATTTCACCTCTCCTTTCAAAATAACTTGCACATAGGCTATAATATTATCCGCCGTAAATGCCAAATATACTAATCTGAGGGCATAAGCAGAGTGATCCTCTCAGAGTCATCACGTATTACTTTTTGGAACAAGGCAAGTTATAAATAAATAATTAGAAAATAAAGTATCTCTTGATTTTCTAGAAAATATGCTTCTCATATTTTCTAATGGATGATTTAACTACCAAGTTATGAGATAAAACTAACTGGAGAGAGAGGTCGGAAATCTGAATTCTGTCCATATCTAGTTTGGGGACCATTTTCTAGTCATTTAGAATTGTGTCTCCCGCATATAAAATCTTGAGAATCCACTCAGTGCCTTATCAAAGTTCAAAAACATCTCAACGATCATATTTGATCACATAAATATATATTTTGATATACGGCACCAAATATGAACAGCTGCAATTTGTGTTAAAGAGTTAAAACCCACAAACCACAAGGACTATATGGCTGATCTCAAAAGTCAGAGTTCTGGCTGATTTTCTGTCTTACAAACAGCAGATGTTCTGCTTTCCTGGACAAATGGAAATTCACACACACATGCATTCTTGCACATATGCATACTACAGTTGAAAACAACTGATAGGCTTTGGTGGTGATCATTTAGAAATAACAATAGTGACCATTTATTTATTCTTTGCAAAATTTAATTGTAAGCAAACTTTTTCAGTTTAAATTTAGTTTAGAAAAACATGTGGTACACATATACCTTGGTATACCCATAATGGAATTCTTCTCCAAAGTGAAACAGATAAATATGAACATATGATTTTGACATCTTCTCTCAGATATGCTTAAATAAAAGTACAAGATACTAAGTAATTTGGGGAGCAAAATTAAGAATGAAGACATGAATTCTAAAAATATTTTTTTAACTCTATCATTAGAACAAAAGAGTCCTTTCTTCTATTTATACAGCATTTTTGAATAGTTCTTTTTTACATCTGTGTAACATTTTTCATTTTATTATAGCAGCTGTTTTGATCTTGGTAGCAATCCATTTGTTTTGGTAAATGTCATTTTATTATTATTATTTTACAAAAAGATATTATTACCCTCATTTTACAGGTGAGGAAACTGGGGCTTATATAGGTTAAATTATTTATCTGAACTAGACCAGGTAGGTAAGAAATGAGGCAGGTTTACTAACATCTAGTTCAGTGTTCTTCCCCTGACACTGGGCCCCTATTTCCTCATGTGTAGAAGAGAGCTAAGCCTTATTCCTTTCAACTTCACCCTCATGTTCACTGGTCACAGAGCGAGGTTTGGCCAGGCTGGAAACCAGAGAAGGAAGTTCTCATCCAGGTCAACAGGCCTCTGAGGCTAATGTATGATCAAGGTAATAAACCAGGTAAGGTATATAGATGACAATAAGTCTATAACGCTAGAACAAATGAAAAGACAAAAAGAAAAATGGTGTGGTGGCCATAAAAAATGCACCTCTCCAGTCTCTGGATGCAGGGAGCATAGTTGACTGCCTCAGCTACACATTCTAAAATCCTTTGCTACTTTCTCCCCAACACCACCTTTTGGACAGGCTATTTCCAGGCAACAAAAAGTACAGCACAATAACTAAAGTAAGTCTATTCCTGATAGGCCAGTTCCTGGAAGATACAGGACTCCTCTGACTGGCAACTTTAGCTAGAGGATTCCCCATTGGCTCATTTCAGGGTGGTGGCGGTGGAGGTAGTGAGAAGTGAATTCTGTATTGATTTTGAAGGTAGGACATACAGAACTCACTTCACTAAGTGTAGAGTATGAGAAAAAGATAGAAGTCTAGGATGCCTCCAAAGTTTTGACCTGAGCAACTTGAAAACTGGAATTGCAATCAACTGAGATGGAGAAGGCTTCAAATGGAGCATATTTCCAGGAGTGGAGGGGAGAAGGAGATCAGGTGTTCAGTAGTTTTGTATCATTGAGTTTGAGGTGTCTATTAGACATCCAAGCATGTATGTCAAGTAGGCAATTTGATGTATGAGTGTGGAGTTCAGGAAAGCAATCTAGATTGGAGTTATACATTTAGGAGTCATCAGCATGTAAATGGGGCTGAATGAGATCACTGAGGAAGTGAGTGATGACAGAGGGGAGAATTGATCTATGGACTGAACCTTGGGGGTCATGAGAGGAAGAGGAAGAACTGGCAAAGAAGCCCAAGAAGGAGTAACCAGTAAGGTAGGAGGAAAACTAAATGTGGTACCCTAACTGTCTCTGAGGAGGCAATAGACAACCCTAACCTAAGGCGTTGGAAAGATCAGAGTTGCAGACCTCAGTATGAATTATAAGAATAAGATGGGCTGGACAGCTAATCTTTGACAAAGGAGCTAAGAACATACGATGGAGAAAGGAAAGTCTCTTCAATAAATGGTGCTTGGAAAATTGGACAGCCACATGCAAAAGAGTGAAAGTAGACCATTATCTTTCTCCATACACAACAATTAACACAAAATGGATCAAAGACTTGAAGGTAAGATGTGAAACTATAAAACACCTAGAAGAAAATATAGGCAGTACTCTCTTTGACATCAGCCTTAGAGGGATCTTTTTGAATTCCCTGTCTACTTGGAGAAGGGAAATAAAAGAAAAACATGTGGGACTTCATCAGACTAAAGAGCTTCTGCAAGGCAAAGGAAACGAAGATCAAAATGAAAAGACAACCCACCAGCTGGGAGAAAATATTTGCAAATCATATATCCAACAAGGGGTTAATCTCCGTACTATATGAAGAACTCATACAACTGAACAGCAAAAAAACAAATAACCCGATCAAAAAATGGGCACAGGATATGAACAGACATTTTTCCAAGGAAGATATACAGATACAAAAGGCACATGAAAAGATGTTCAACATCACTAATCATCAGGGAAATGTAAATCAAAACTACACTAAGATATCACCTTACACCCGTTAGAATGGCTACAATCACCAAGACAAAAAATAACAAATCTTGGAGAGGTTGTCGTGAAAAGAGAACCCTCATTCACGACTGGTGGGAACGCAAACTGGTGCAGCCTCTATGGAAAACAGTATGGAGATTCCTCAAAAAATTAAAAATAGAAGTACCTTATGATCCAGCTCTCCCACTACTGAGTATTTATCCAAAGAACTTGAAATCAACTATCCAAAGAGGCTTATGCACCCCTATGTTCATTGCAGCATCATTCACTATAGCCAAGACATGGAAGCAACCCAAGTGTCCAGCAACAGATGATTGGATAAAGAAGACGTGGTATAGATATACAATGAGATACTACTCAGCCTTAAAAAAAGATAAAATTGTCCCATTTGCAACAACATGGATGGACCTGAAGGGTATTATGTTAAGCGAAATAAGCCAGACAGAGAAAGACAAACACTATATGATTTCACTCATATGTGGAAGATAAACAAATACATGGACAGAGAGAACAGTTTGGTGGTTACCAGGGGAAAAGGGATTGGGCAGTGGGCACAAGGGGTGAAGGGGCGCCTTTATATGGTGACTGACAAATAATAATGTACAACTGAAATTTCACAATATTATAAACTATTATGACATCAATAAAAAAATAATAACATGTGCTAATATTCTTCACTATAAGGGCTTTTGGGTTGACTGTGATGTTTAGAGCAAGACCAACATTATGAAGCTTTGAACTATTTGTTATGGGCTATGAATCAGTAAAGATGCTTTTGGCTTCAAAGACTAGAAAATGCAACTCAAACCAGCTTCAACAATAGAGGAAATCTTTTGGTTCACATATCTAAAATGTTCAATGGTAAGGTGAGCTTCAGGTGTGACTTGATCCAGTTGCTAAGTGATGTCACCTGGGACATGAGTTGTTTCTATCTCTGCATTTGATTTTCTACAGTATTGGCTTCATTGTAAAGCTGGCTTCCCTCAAAATTTCACGACTCCTGTCAACAGCATCCAGTCTTGTGTTAAATGCTTCATCGTTCATTTTTGGTGGGACAGAGATAACTCTGTCCTGGTAGTTCCCAAGAGAGAAATGGGGCTCAGGATCTATATGTTGAGCAAGAGCTGCAAATGACTCTCATGTAGCCAGTTGCAAGGCTTTGGGAACCATACCTAAGGCTCATGCAAACCCACCTTCAACAATAAATAGTTTCACAGCTCTGGGCTGTGACATCAATACCAAGGTACAAAATGGCCAGCGGTTTGAAAGTTCAAGCTCTGCCAACGTCAATGAAGAGAAAGAATGTCAGTGCTCCCTGGTGGCATACAACTTCCTGGCAGATAATAAATACTTACAGATTCTGCTCGAAATACATGTCGCTCTCCACCCTACCACATTCTTTTTAGGCTGCAGATGACATGGTTTGATTCATGCATCTTTCTAAGTAAGCTGAACTTCAGAGCCAAAGAATTCATTAAGCGTGAGTGGCAGTAGCCCTACAACCAAATGTGGCTCTCCAACTAGATAGAACTCAAAATTCCTCACAGCTGTTTTCCTCTAGAATTCTTACTATGTGCCAAGCCCTGTTATAAGGTTTCGTAAGTATCAACTCATTGAATCCTCACCGCAACCCTCAGAGGTAGGTAGTCTTATTATCTCTGTTTTATAAATGAAGAAACTGAGGCACAAAGAGGCCAAATAGCTTTGCTACATTGACCCAGCTAGTAAGTGGCAGAGTTGGTCTCTAGTACTACCATTATGGATTAGTGTTAGGCAGAAGGGAGCCTGAGTTTAGGAATGTATTTGGTGATCAAACATGGAGGCCACCTGCTCACAAAATGACAGTGTCTTGATTAATTCTGGACTACAGGGAGCTATTTTGAGATCTTTTAGATCATCAGCGCATTAGCTAGTGACCTCATTAAAACACGGGTGGGAGGGAACAGGATGGCATGCCTAACAATGCTTTTCCCATCCTGACATACTGTGACTTGACATTCAATGTAACCAAATTTGGCATTGTGAAGAGTCTTCTAACAACATTTCATCATGTTTCAGATAGAGTCATTTTATGTGTTTTGGGGGAGGGAGTAGAAGAAATGTGAAAGTTGGGATCAGATTTATACCAAAAGAAGTGGGGAAGTGGATTGCTAATCAGGGCAATATCTTCTTGAGAAGAAGCGGACTACCTGAGGCAACGCTTTGCTAATGCAAATTGATTCCTGGAGGGCTTCCAAGTCACCAAGGGCTGGGTGATTATCTCTGCTGTTGGCATAGCTTTAGAAAATGAATGGTAACCATTAGACACAGAGTGAAAGTTATTTGCCTTTTGGGCACTTTGCAGCATATGTTTATGGCTTATTTGAATAACAGGCCAAAGTAAAATAGAACTCATTTAATTCAGAGTAGCTTGTTGAAAAATGCCATGCCTAATAGGTGTGACTTTCTTTGTCCAGTGGTTTTATTGATAAAGTAACACTGTACTTTATTCTATGCATTAAGAGGGGGCGGTGCTTTGGGTTCCTAATGTAGGAATTGATTGATTAGTTGATTGATCCATTGATTGATTGATTGATTGATCCATTCATTCACCTAACATATTTATTGAGTAAGGGAAAAAGACAGATGGGTGAAAATGGCTTGGGTAGTTTAACTTCTCTAGAAATGTCTAGCAGGTCATGATGGAGAAACCATCCATATCAATATCTGACATTGTCCAGAACAACTGGGCAAAACACCTTTTTCATACAGCTTTAGAGGAATAATGAGCGTTTATCCTCACAAAACAATACTGACTTTGCTTTTACTAACCAGATGTCATGCTTCTCTTTTTTATCCTAAGCATAAACTTTCTCTTTGTTTTCATGTTTTAATCCAATCATAGACATTTATGGCCTTTTCCATTTGGGTTTCTGTCCTAGAACAACTCCTGCAAAGACAGCTTGCTCATGTCTTATTGAGTTTACAGGGGAGGCTAAGTCAGCACCAGCACCTATTGCCTAACAGTGACCATTTAGTAGTACACTAGTGACATACAAAACGCTTCCTAAACATTATATAATCTAGTTCTCTCCGCAGCCCCGAGTTAGGTATTCTTATATCTATGTAAAAGATGAAACACCCAGGGCTTAGAGGACTAAATGACTTGCTTAAAATCACCCTGCTGGTAAGAGGAAGACTGGAAGTTTCAAATCCAGGCCTCTGTGGCCCCCAAACCTTTTTCTTTCATGCTCTCCTGGAGGCTTACCACACAGAGCAAGTACTTCGAATTCCATTTCATTTGTCTCCTTTTAAGGTAATAGGCATTTTATTTATTCTGGCTGACTTTCCACAAATATTTTCCAGTGTAGTGACTCATTGATTGGTCTCTTCTTTGGAAATTTTTCTATATAGATGTTGAACTTGTGGGCATTGGCCTGTAAGCACCCTTATTTGTTCAAGGAGAGACACATAGTCTTTTCTCTTTATTTTTCCACCTCCCTCGGCACTTTCACTGCTAGTCTTTCCTGCCTAACTCGCATTCTCCTCACTTACGTATCATCTTTACCCCTTAGTTCTACAGGGCCACAAAGAAATGTGTTAAGAAGAAATAAGAAAAAACATTTTAAAATGTATTTTTGGATAGGGATAGGTAAAGAGTTGGGGGGAAAATATATCCATGTTTATTGTCAAGCCACCTATAGGAAATGCAGATGCGTGAGTTGTCTTTTTATTAGATTGCGTGTTCCCTAAGCTCACATGTCTGAGAATCAGGCATGGTTTTGTTATATTATCTGGATTTCAGTGCTGCATTCAATTCAAGAGCTGGGTAGAGACTTACTAAATCACTAGCTGCAAGAAATAGTTTCCATCCATTGGTCTTTGCTCTTGATGTTGAAGATAACGTACTTCAGAATATTGTATAACTTACAGGCCCAAATAGTATTCTAAAGATAGGACACTTGGTGGTATGTGCCATCTAAATGCACAGGCTAAAACGGATGTAAGTAAAATCTCTCAACAGCTGGTACAAGTGTGCTGCTATAAAAGTGCACTATTAAAAGATGTCATTAGAATGCAGGGCTCGTCCCAACATATGTCACCACATCTCTTGTCATCAGGTTTCCTTCTTCTCTACTTTCCTCTTGCTACATGAGTGTGAATAACCCAATTCTTATTCTATGTATAAATAAACTCTGAAACAAAGTTTGGTTCTGAGACAAGAGAAGAACCTGCTAGACTCCAATTCTCCTTTTTGTTGTGAAATAATGACATTTCTAGACTATGACATTTCAATAATGTTCTAGGAATCCTTATTGCTTAATTGGAACATACCAGATACATGAGAAAGCTCTGGGACAGATGTTTTGTCTGCACATTTCTTTTAGCTGATACACACTGAATGGGCACAGTCCACTATCTATGTTTAAAATTCGAACTTTAGCTTGTCTCTCTTCTAAGTGTCCCATCCATCCCTTCATGTTTGGCCCCGAGCTTTTTGCCTTGCTCTCTCATCATCACAATTGCAGCAGTCACCTAACCACCCTCGCCTCCAGCTGTGTCCTTCTTCTACTTATCTTTCATAAGACTTCCAGGTGATCTCTCTCATAAGCAAATATAATCTGTCACTCTTCTGCTTAAAAAAAGGCAGTGGCAGCCCAACGTCTATCATATACAATTTAAAATCTTTAATATAATGTACAAAGTACATCATAAACTACCCCTTCGCCCTGCATAATTTTCAAGTCTTATCTCCTGGAAAGCCACCTCCTTATCACCACATCATACACCCTTTATTTTAGGCAAACCAGACCACTGGACATTTCCTGAATTTTCTCACTGCTCTTGTTTTTAGTACTGTTATTCCTTGGGTGATGACATTTTCTTCATTGTCAGCTTGGTGAGATGCTCATCATTTACATCCGGTCTCTGACTTCCACATCTCTCTGAAGCCTGCCCTGTTAGCCCCTGGGGTACGGGTGGCAACTTGTATATCCTCCACTGCTGCATTTACCTCTTCTGTTGTTGGTTGGGAGAGTTTGTTCATTCATGTGATTGTAAACTTCTTTAAGATGGGTTTGGATCCTTTTACCTTTAGATCCGCAAAACCTAGTACATTGCCTATAACATAAAAGATACTTGTAATTTTGGAATGAAAGTAACAATTTTGAACTCACCCAGAAAGTAAAATAAACCTAAATCAGCACACTTATGATTTTATAATAATAAGTACAGAGTTTGAAATAATTCATGCCTCCCCAAACACAATCATGAAAATAAGTGTTGTGTATATGCTGGCCTATATTATATACTTCAACTCAGAAGGCATGCAATGGCTGTTTGTCCCACTTTTAGTGATACTAAGATTGATCAGAGGATTCAGATAGTGATAAGTTGAACTTTCCATTTTAAGTTCCCTATCAACCTTTCTTCTAGTGGTTTCATGTATTGGTGATTGTTGCATGATTCAATTATTTCATTAGCAATTACAGAATGGTAATTTTAAAATTCTATCATTCATTTCACGTTCATTAGCTGGAATTCTGTTAAAAACAAACAAGCAAAGAAAAATCTTTTGCTCATCAAATATGACTATTTGGTTATCCTGAAATACAATTCATACAGGAAAGGCAAAATAATGTTTAATTATTTAATGGCAAATTTTAAAGCAAAGAATTGGTGCCCTAGTTACTTTCAATGATGTCCAGTGTACATATTTGCTTTTGAATTTATTCCTGTTATTTAGTATCATGCAGAGTCCTTACTACATAATATTATGTCCCATCTTCCATTCTGGCCATAAAAATTCTCAACATTTGATTCATGTTACCTCTTCAATATCAATACCTGTAATGATCTCCAACACAAGTCTGTAATTGATTTCTTATGCCAATCAGCCAATCAAGTAAAGTAAAGTGAAAACCAATTATCTTAGCAGCTGGCACCAAAATTCCTCTGAAGAAGAGATCAATTTTTGCTTAGGAAAATACCTTGGTAAATTACTTGGAATGGAACAAGAGGGAGAGGAGGTGAAAGAGATGAGAGAAAAAGAAGCAAGGTAATATGTCAAGAACCTGGAGCCCGAGTCGATAAAATTAGCTGAGTGACTTTTGAAAGAACAGGGATATCTATTGTTGAATGTTACATTGTTTATGGTATAAACTATCGCCGCCTCTCCCAAAACTTTGGTAAGGCCTACTACATAACACTCAAAAGCCTGATACAAGGGAATAAAATGTTTAATGTATTTTAGGGGGAGAGGAAACCAAGGAAAGGGGCTAAGTTCCAGGTCTGCGTCCATATGGTATTAACAGAGACCATGCAAGTGGAAGAGTGAGACAACAAACTGAATCAACCAAGCAGAGACAGGAGCTGAAAGCCATGGGTGACTCTGAGAACTGGAGCCTTCTCAAAACTCGCAAATTCTGGAGGAATATTCTGGAAATTCCTCAGGAAATAAAAAGGCAAATTGAGCCAAGCAGATCCAGATCTTAAGCCATAAAGTAACATAATCAATACAAAGAGATTGTATTAAATGTATCTCAAAAGCTTAAGCAGAATGTATTGATTGTCCTTTCTACCCTCTTCCTCCACAGGTTAAGACTTTTCCTTTCTTTCTACTGCTCTCGTCCAGTCATGGGATCCTTAGTTATTCCGTTGCTTCAGTAATATCTTCTGAGCTCTGCAATCAGCAATCTGTCCCCACTTGAACTTGAGGCTACCTTTCCTGTCAGGCATTTTGATATACCAGTTTCCATTTGGAAAAGTTCAGAATGGCTTCTATCTCACTGTAAATGAAGTCTGGGATTTTAACCTCAGGCTTTCATGCTCTTCACAAGATTCCCTGAATCAGCTGACTGCATTGATTCTTACCCACCAGGCTGGCTGCTCTCACTGTTTTAAGAACAGTGAGTTCAAAGCCCTGTTTTGGTGTTCATGTCATTCTCACTTTTAAGTTTTTTGAAAGTGAACACTTCATGTTTGAAATTTCCTTCCATTTCCCCCCAATTCCCAAGTAATCCATTAAAATTGTTAAAATAATGAAAGTTAATATTTGCAGCAGTAAGTTTGGAGGATTTATTTACGTAGAACATATTGCCACTGTATTAGTTATTTTTTGCTACATAACAAATTCATGAAGAAAAACATGTTTGTTTTGAAAGATGGGAGACATAAATATATGTTTGTCTGCTAATGATAAAGGCATAGTGGGAAAAAAATTGATAATAAAGAAGAGAGAGGGGAGAGAACTGGTATTATGTCCGTAAAAGATTGGATTTGCTGTCCAAGAGGAGGTATGGCTTTAAATAAGAGTGTGGGTAGTTTATTTGTAGTAAAAGGTAGGAAAGCAGAGAACATGGTACAGGTATTGGTAATTGGGAACGTCTGATGGTAGAAATCTGCTAGTAGGCGGGAAGAGAATGTATGGAAGTCTTTTATGATTGCTTCAATTTTCTCAGTGAAATAAGAAATAAAATCATCAGCTGAGAGTGCGGATGTGTTGAAATATTTGAAAGGAATGAGATAGTTATCTGTGAGAAGGAGAACAAATGAACTAGGTAACTATAGTATGATTGCTGGGCACCATTAAGGACCCATTTAAATTTACAGGGAGATAATTCAGCCATGTTAATTGCCTAGGTATAGGTTTGAAGTAGTCAGAAAATCGGATTTATACAGGCTTGTGATTTGGTCAAATGACTATAATGAAGTGATAGTGAGACTAGGGAATTGAAAGCAGATGCAAGGGAGTTAAAGTAATGATTGACCCTGAAATTTAAGGTGATTATTGAGGGAAGATAAACTTTCACAGGAGTGAAGGAAAGTGAAAATATGGTGGGATTAATGGATTGGAGATCTAGGTTGGATGAAGGTATTGTTTGAGTTGGGGTAGTAGAGAGTACAAATATGGTAGTTTGAGAATGAGATATGTGAAATCAAGATCATGGAGGGAGTGAAATTGTTAGCAAGGTCTGAGGCATGACCATTGGCATTAATGGCTGAGGTAAGGTGGAGTATAAGATCATTAGAGGAGAGAAGTCTATCCAGGTAGATATGGAAATTGCCAAGCTATAAAGCAATAAGATTGTTGGATAGAGTGACAATGAACCAGATGTTTAAACTCTTCAAGAAATGAGAGTGAATGACCTGGAGGACAACAATTACAACAATAATAACGGAGTAGTGGGTAGTAAAATCCAGTGACATGAGATTTAAAAGATAAAGAAATAAGTTGGAGAACATAAAAAAAAGAATTTGAAAAATTATTCTTAGTATCCTTAGAGATATTCAAGAGGCATTCATAAGTCAAGAATAGGCTGCTATAAAAAGAGAACAATTTAAGAATAAAAAACAATGTGTGGAAATTAAAAGTATCATTGCAAAATAAAACCCAAAGATAGGCTGAACCATAAAATGGCATATATAAAGAACAAATTAATGGTCTGGAAAATAAAGATGAGAACATTGTTCATGATAGAGACCAAAATTCTAAAGACATGGTATCTGAAAGAGAAGAGTTGAGAGATATAAAGGAATAAATTGAGGGTCCAAGGAAGTTCTAGAAGGAGGGAATGGAATACTCAAATCAGTAAAAGAAGAACTGGAGAAAGATCTCATTCCTCATATTGAAAGAGCCAGCAAGTGCTGAACACGGTGAATGAAAAAAGACACCTACCTAGATACAACATGGTAAGATTAGAATACTAAGGATAAAGCAAAAATTCTAATATCTTCGCGAAAGGAATTGACTGTTAATTACTAAGGAATGAGAAACAGATTAGCGTCAGACTTTTTTCTGATTAACCCCCCTGAATGTAAGAAGAAAATTGAGCAATATCTTCAAACTAGTGAGTGAAAATAATTTTTTTACTGTGGTAAAAAATGCATAACATTAAGTTTACCATGGTAACCATTTTAACGTGTGCAGTTCAGTACTGATAAGTATATTCACATTGCTGTGCAACAGATCTCTAGAACTTTTTCATCTTAAAAACTGAAACTCTATACCTATTAAACATAAATTCCTCCTCCCTTTATCCTCCAGCCCTCAGTAACAACCTTTTAACTTTCTGTTTCTGTGACTGACTACTTTAGATACCTCATATAAGTGGAATCATACAGTATTTGTCTTTTTGTGACGGGCTTATTTCACTTAGCATGTCCTCGAGGTTCACCCATGTTGTAGCATGTGACAGAATTTCCTTCTTTTTTAATATTCCCTGAGTGGAAGTAATTTTTAATTTAGAAGTCTAGGCACAGCCTAACTATAATTCAAATGCGAGGGCAAAATTAAAACACTTTCAGGCATAAGGCTTCATACAGTCCATAGAACCTCAAGGATATATTACAGAAAGAGGAAGATACAGCCTACAAGAAATTCTGGTGAGCAAAATCCAGTAAAACTTTCAGTTGTTAAGTAATTGCCAATGCACAATACAAATAAATTAATTTACAACTAAATTTTGGATAATTACGTCATATGATGGGTCAAGGAAAGTTAGAGAATGCTAAGGTTTTTCCATTGTACAGAAACAGAATATAGGTACTAACTAATTTCAGATGTGTTTGAAAAATATAAGTATAAATATGTGCAACAAAAACATAAGAGTAATTACCGAATTATATAAATAGGCTCTGTAACCTCCAATTGTAAGAAAAAGAATAAAATAGAGCATTAATAACTCAAAAAGTCCAACAGGACAGAGGGAAAAAGAGAGAACAAGAAAGCATAGTCAATAGAAAACATATACTACGCAGTAGGAATAAGGACAAATATGCCATTAGTTGTGATATTTGTAATGATATTTATAATGGGTAATATTTTTTAATATTATTTAATTATAGTTATTAATAAGGTGTTTGTTAATGGATGACTTTATCTATTAAAGGATGAAGATTTTCAGATTGGATAAAAAACAATATTTAGGTTTGGTTTAGAGACAACACTAAAGCAAAACGGTACACAAAGGTTGAAAATTAAAAAAAAATGATATGCAAAACAATCCAACAAAACTAAAGCATAAATGGCAATATATCAAAAAGTAGATTTAAGGCCAAAGATATTTGGTAAACAAAATTATTACTTTATGTTAAAATATGAACAGCTCACTGAGAAGAGACAATAAGCATGAAGAAAAATTGTTAAAAATACAAAGAGAAAGTAACTTATCTGAAATCGCAGTTGGAAACAACACACTTCTCTCAGAATTTGAAAGATCAACTGGACCAAAAGTAGATAAAAGTAAGTAATATTCAATAACAACCAGTAAGCTTGATCTAATGTATCTCTATCTCTGCTTCTATCTTTGTAATCTGCATATAGAAAATACAGATCCTTTTCAAACCTTCATGAAAAATAGGCCAAAAAAAAAAAAGATCAATAATTAATAGAGCTCCCCCCCCATTTCAACATGTTCTGAAAAACAGAAATAGTTCAGGCCACATCACAATGCAATAAAATTAGAAATTAACAACAAAAAGGTAGAGACAAAAATCTCTAGTAATTAAAAATAATTACTTTTGGAGAGGGGAACAGAGTTTGGTGGGTAAGTGAGAGGTAAAACAAGATTTTCATTTTTTGTAAAATTCATGCCTCTCTGCTAAGACTTTTGTAATATTACCTCTGTAATTAAAAAATAAAAAATGTATAAAAGGAAGAGCAATTAGCAAGTTATTCCTTTAGTGAATGAATAGAACCTCAAATGTTCTCTTTATCTCCTATCCTCATAATATCCCTATGAGTATCTTAGAGGTAGGCATTATTCCAATTTGATGCAATAAGAAACTGAGGTACAGCTTCAAAGTGGGTTAAAAGACTAAGTGGCTGAATCATTTTCCCCTTTTGGGGGTGTGGGAGATCAAGATTTGGCCACCCTGAAATACATCTCTTTACCTTGATTGTTTTCTCTGAAGGACATTTGACCTCCCCCACTAACTGCCTAAAGAATTTGACATGGTGGCTCCTTCCTGGAACAGATCTTCTATCATGATGGCTATAAAGATAATGTAGGATAGAGGTTACAATAGCAAAGGCACCAAGCCTCTTTTATCAAAAACTCTGTCTCTCCCTGACCACATTATCTATAGATGACCCCGAAAAGAATTGTCCTCCGGCCCTCTGAAGTCCCAGGCCACTACCCACCCCCAACACCCTCCTCGCCTTTAGCTGCAATACTTAAGCAAGCAGCTTAGACAGAGGGACGAGTTGCTCATTTCTGAGTTTCTCCCATGTATACATGTTATTAAACTTGGTATTATTTTCTCCTGCTAACCTGTCTTGTTGATTATTTGGCCAGCCGTAAGAACCTTAAGGAAAAGGGCAGAGGGAGAGTCTCCCTCTTCCCCCGACAGGGGGCTTACAGGATGAGTCTACCTTCCCTCTAGACACCTAGAGGCTTTATAGAAATACATAAACAAGAATGTTCATTTATTTGTGCATATGTCAGAACCATGCTGTAAAGACAGAATAATATATCTGAAAGTTGTCTTACTTAAAATGTAATCCACTGTAATATTGTGAGCAGAAATCATTTTTTTCAGACTTTTTGTTTGCCAAGGACAAATTCTGGCTGCTGATTGAGGCAGGAGAGTTCACCATGTGCCTCATTCTCTGAGAGGTAAATACAAAGAAATGATGATTCTTGTTATAAGGTACAAGGCCTTTCATTCTTTGGAAGGTACAAGACATTTCTGTGTTTGGAAAAGTTTGTGATCCCTTATTTTGACAAAAAAAAATCTTTTAAAAATAAATATTGTAAGTATTAAAGAACATATGCAATGTTTTTCTTTAAATAACAGAATACACAAAATAGTGAAAACCCTCTTTTCTTATTCAAAGTGAAATCACACAACTTGTTAGGAAGTGAATTTCAGAATTCAAATTCCTCAACCCATTGGGAAAACCTAATAGTTACTTTTCATTAATTTTCTCTATTTCTCCTCTTTAGTTGTATTGAAGCTTCCTGTAGTATTCAGAATCCTGACTCCTCTCTCCTTCCTTGATTTTCCACCAGGAATCTTAAGTTCCTCTCCATTCTACTATGCAGAGCAATTCATCTCTAATCAACCCACCACACCAAATTTTCAAATCCACACCCAACATGGGGCTCAGTAAAACTACAGGCCCTGCATGTAATGGGACCCACCCTCCTTGGAAGGAGTTGGGATTATAAATAACTAGAGCTCAGTAGTTAACTAGTTTTTCGTGGTCTGCAAAAGTTAATGCACTTTTCTCAAGGACAAGTTAGTATGAGGATAATCCCATCCTGGGAACTCTTTTTATTTGAGTGGTAATAAAATTAAAATACTATATTTTACATTTCCAAATACGCCTGTGCTGTGTTTTACAAACATGACTTCTTTCCCCAAGATGGTCAGGAAACCCCAGAGAGAGCAGCAACATCAATTCTTCATATGTGTAAGTCCAGCTATCAGAATTTTAAATTAAACTAATTTAGTAAAAGTCATTTTTGTATAACCAAGTCATTTTTATATGTTTGGCACGATGTAAAATAAAAGAGAAAGGTCTCACAGTATATGGCACTTAAAGTTGATTTAATTACATTTGTTTCAACACTTGGGCAGTATATAAATTAGTCCTGTGAATGCCAAGCTGAAAATATGACTCTCAGCCTATGCTAACAGCTGACAAACAATTTTGCCTTTTCAGTGGTAAGTGGATTTTGGAAGTCAGGGATATTTTGAAATGCATTCTTGGGTTTCTCTGTTTATTACCTGGAAACTCCTTGCTGAGAATCAGGTCAGGACACATTGATGCGTTCTGGAGGAGTTCTATTTGTACTGGTGAATTCCTTTTGAACTTCAGAGTAGATTCCTCTGTTGGGGTACCCATTTTTGGTGGCAAAGGGGTGTTTTAGAGGATTAGGAGAAGGAAATCTGCGATACTGTGATCTAAAATAAGAAATATATATTTGGTCCTCGATCCTGTTCCTGTCACAGAGCTTCTTGGAATTTCTTAAGTGATGAGAGCGATAAAGTGTCTTTTGTTATGTTAATGAGATGACTTTTGGAATGCCCCTAGGTCACCTAAGGATGAGGGCTGGTTGTCTGGGAACCAACCAGGTGATTAGAGGGTTGGAACTTTCCATCCCTCCCAACCCCACTCTGGGCAGGGGAAAGGGGCTGGAGATTGAGTTCAATCACCAATAGCTGACGATTTAATCAATCATGCCTATGTAATGAAGCCTTCATAAAACCCCAAAAAGGACAGGGTTCTAAGAGCTTCCCAGGTGTGTGGAGAGTGATGCACCTGGAGAGGGCATAGAAGCTCCGCTCCCCTTCCCACATACCTTGCCCTGTGCATCTCTGCCATCTGGCTGTTTTTGAGTTACATCCTTTTATGATAAACTGGTAATCTAGTAATTAAAATGTTTCTCTGAGTTCTGTGAGCCACTGTAGCAAATTAATCAAATCCAAGGAGGACCCAATCTATATGGCTGGTGGGTCAGAAGCACAGGCGATGACCTGGACTGTGATTGACATCTAAGGGGGCGGGTACTGGGGGGGCACTCTTGTAGGACTGAGCCCTTAACCTGTGGGATCTGACATTGCCTCCAGGTAGCTAGTGTCAGAATTGAGCTGAATTGTAGGACACCCATCTGGTGTCTGAGAATTGCTTGGAGGTATGGGAAAAAAACACCCCCACACGTTGGAATTGTTGGAGCAGAGTCTTAAAACCAAATCTGCAAGAAAGCAGGTTTGAAATCATCAAACTCATTGACAACCCAATAAAATCTAACAATAAACTCTAGGCAGACGTATGGATGAGTACTGGAAAGGCATTAAGATCCAAGCAAGAGTCATCAACACCGAGCAGGATTTATTAAGCGCCCGCTTGTACATAATTCTGGTCTAAATGTACACTTAGATTATTTTTGCATTCATGAATATTTCTCTTCAAAGCCTAAGATAATTTCTAATTCCTTTCCTTGAACTGCATTCTTTTTACCATTTGTTCCTGCTGCATAATTTAATTCGTTGATCCAGTGTTATGATCCCTCCACCATTTCCCTTCTCTTTATAACTGCTCCATCTGTATTTTTCTAGCTGTCCATTCTACCCTTCACTCCCTTGGTTTTGTCTTTGTCTCTTTATTTGATTCAAAGGGTGTTGCTGGAGTTCAGGGTGAAGGTTATTGCATCTGACATCCCTTATCTGCCTTCCTGGGGCTTGTTTGGGAATCACTTTCTCACACATTCTCAGTGTAACATGATTTCTTAGCATTGCTACTAGAAATTCGCAGCTCTGGTGAAATCTAAAGGGTAATTTGAGGGGCCAACTGGTCCTACGATCATGGATGACCAACCTAAAGGTAATGCTTGGAGTCAGGACCCAAATAGGCCCCAGAGGCTTAGGTTCCATTTAAAAGAGAACATCTTCATGTTTCCCAGCTGTCCCAGCCCTTGGCAATTCCAGACTCATAGGGTTTCTTTCAAGAAGCACCTGTTTGCATTGTAGCCTGAATTTGTAGCAAATTATTTCTACACAGTTGGAAATAACATCAAATTGGCTCTTTTACCAGGCACTCTGGACGGGCGCATTTGGGTTTCATAGATGTTTGTGTGTTCTTGTAGTGTGAAAATGCCTTTATTTAAAACAAATACATTTTCCAGCTCATTATCCCACAGTATGAAGCCCAATTCTGTTAAAAATAATTACAATGGCTGAATTATTTTGCTGAGAAAAACAGGTATCCACATGCTGCTTTGAATCCAAACTTTTATTTCCAACAGGCTTTTGATGCATCAACCCAGGATACTGTGACTTGAAAGTTTAAAGAATATTCCTCTAAGGTTGTTTTCATAAATATTTTTACTGATTTGGTGATGAGAAATTCTTACCAACATGCGCAATAATATATATTTCACCTCCCTCTTAGATTACATCAAAAGGGAAGGAGTTTCTTTTATTCTATTTTTTTTTTCTTAAAAATATTGGAACTCTTAGACAATGTAGTCTGATTTGGAGGAAATAAAAGGTTCATCTTATGACTTGCTATGTATATATAAAAAAAGTCTAATTCACTTTGGGAAAATAAGAGTAAAAATCTGAAGGAGGTAGAACTTTAAAAATGCAAAAATTCCAATTCTCACACAAAGTTAGAGACTTTGGGGTCCATGAACCTATGCCATAAACTTCAAACGAGCCAGCCTCTAAACTCTTTGTCCATATTTATCTTTGTTAGGACTATACAAGGCAATTTGCATGGCTTATTCTTCCCTCCGACTTTAATTTGAAGAGAATTAAAGAACAGGTGGATGAGGGAGATGCTGAGGAAGAGAGAATTGAATACTCTGTTCACTAGAAATTTTTTTCGATCTCTGAAACTTAATGTTATTCAAGTAATTAGAGTTGATCATTAATTCTCAATGAATTTTTAAGGTTAAAGCAGTCATGTTATCCAGGGAGACTGGAAAATTCCTCCAGGTGAAGACAATTTTTGCAGTAACTGCTTTGGTATGCAATAAAATTTGGACTATGACCGCATTGGCTCTCCTAAAAAGTACACTGGACAGAGAGACACTCTAACCCCTAAAGGTGCATTTTCTTGGTCCTCAAAGATGCTTCTTGAATAGTACTGTGAGATGTTGGGATATGCTGTATATTATATCCCCCTCTTGGTGATTCGCACTGCACTTTAACATACTATAAATTCTACAAACTTCTGCAATAATGTAACTTGTTTAACTTTATTTACCCCAAGTTTCCCAAACTTAACATGATCATGGTGCCCTTTTTATATGCAACATTTATTAACATTCTGGGATTCCACAAAAGGGATGCTATTTTTTGCTTAAAGAGCTTTGCAAGGAAGATTTCCAGAATTATCTCCTGATGTACAGGTTATGGTTGGTAAGAAATGTCGTATGCACTGATATTGCCAAAAGTATTCTAAAATCTTAGAAGATGTGTGAAGGCCCAAGATATAAGGAAGATGTAGCAATGAGTATAAGAAATATGTAATTCAATCTCAAATTTGGTTTAGGCTTTTCTGGCAGAGTTGTCATTCTCTATTTTAAAATGATCACAATTTGTTCTTGAGATATAAGCTAATGGTTTACAGAAACTATTAGACGTGTGCAACATTGCTGGAAAGTAAGGGACTGGTTAAATTTTGCCCCCCTGCCCTTTTGCATATTTTAAAAGCAATTCTAAATCACCTCCTGTGTACACAGTAGCATGTTAGGTGCCACTGGGGGATAAGAAGAAATAGAGGGCATGGTCCCTGTCCTTGATTAGCCAATCAGAAAAGACTTCAGGTTGGATTTTTACGCTGACTAGGTAGATTGGCTACGTAGAACAAAGAGGAGAGGTGCATACTGGGTGGAAGGTTCAGCTGAGCAAACAAATAGAAGCAGAAGGAAATCTGGTCTCATCCTATGGTCAACTAGCACCAGGAAGCAGAAATAATTCAGATTGCCTTGAGTCAGGTGGTACCAGCTCTCAGCTGGATGGCTGCTCACTCAGAGGGGGATGGCCTCTGTCTGCAGCTGGAGGCCCTTCATTACTTTTTGTACGGATATATCTTCCTCCCAGTTTAGAAAAGTTTAAATATAAGAGTTTTGTTGAGGTCTGTGAGGAAATATGTATGAAACTGGATTGACGTAGGGGAAAAGTCTATGAGAAATCTGATGTCTGTCCCTCTGATGCATGTGACGACAACTTTATGCAGGGTAATTTTCCGGAGTGATCATGGTGGTGTTAATGAAAAGCCTTTTTCAAATGGTATTTGTGGGGTCTCAAAGGGGCTCAGACTTCCATCTAATGAAGGAAGGAGACTATATTGGACCATGGCTAGAAACCTAAATACCAGGTTTCTACTGGAAAGTTGGTGATGATTTTCCCAGCCCTGGAAAGGAAAGGAAGAAGAGGCACATTTTCCACTTTTCTAAATACATAAACAAGTCTTTTTATTTCCTTTTGGGAAATTTGGCCGGTTTGGGAAAAGGTAGAAGGGGAGTTAAAGAACTGGAGGAAGTGGTAAGGAAGGGTCAGACTAGGTCAGGGCTGTGTGCTTGATGCCAAGTTAAATTGAGGGCCTGGTCACTCTTCACCTTCGTCTCCCAAGGTCCAAAAGGGACACAATCAGCTATTTCATAGTGACCGTTAGACTTAAAAGATCAGAAAAAGTATGCATTAAGGAATACTATTTCTGGTGAAAGATTAACAAAACCCTACTCTTCTGACTCTCTGATATGTACCACCCTTGTTTTTTATGTGCTTCTTATGAAGGACTTTACCTGTGGGCTACAGTTAGTTAACAAATTAACTGGGAGTTACTCTCCAAGAATTAACTAGGACTTTGCAGTCTAAAGGTAGAAAAGCCCCAAGAAGAAGAAATGAGTAATTTAATTTCTATTGAAATTAGAAAGGCTTTGGAAATTTTTCTGGTGTCCTGTGGGATTTTTATGTGTCTTTTCAAGTTCAATCAAATCCTGGATTTGTTGCCATGCCTAGATCAGTCTGATATAGCAATGTAAGTGCTGCTTAAATGAAGCAGGAAGGTTTTGTTTAATGTTAAAACCATCGTATCTCTTCTTAAAAGTATAGAACCAGTACTTTAAAATGTAGCTGATAGGGAGTGTATGACAGTGTAATTATTCTAAGTGAATTTTAAATTGGTATATAGATATACTTAAAACACAAACCTGAAAAACATGTCCTTCAAAAATACATTGCCCAAGCACTGAAATTTTATGTTGTCACCTTTACCAAGATATTTAAAACTCATAGAACACAGTAAGAGAACTAATAGGAGTATAAATAGTTTAGCTGTTTTAACTAGAATCATTTAACTGATTTACTCTTTATATTGTAGCAGCTAAGACTCATTTTAAGACTTAAAATGTGTAAGCAAGTATGGCATCATATCTTTGTAGCCCGTCTCAGAGGCAGGGATTATTCAAAAGTTAGCCTGAATCTCAAGAGTTATTTCAGTCTCCAAGAGTAGAGTGTGCAGCCCAAGGGCTCCGAAGCCTAGTGTGTAGTCTTTGGGGCCAGTTGGCTACCAAACAGCCTTTAAAGTGTGGTCTGACTAAGGGGACTCTGGGGATTGGCCAACGATTGGCTAAAGAAGCCTTTGACTCAGTCCTTACCTGGAGATGCCAGTTACAAAGCAGCATGGGCAGTGCTACAGAGAAGTAAACACAGGGCACTATAATAGCTCCTTTAGCATCTAACACAGGCTTGGGGGTCACTCCTTAGGGAGTGGTTATCACTCCATGAAGTAGAGGTGTCTAACAGGGAAGCTATTATCCAAGTGCAGAACAACTAAATGTCAGTTACTGCACGTGTTCTTAGGTGATACGATAATTTGTAGTACAATAATATTAAAACTTTGCATGTGTGTAGTGCATTCAGTTTAATAATGCTTCTGCAGCATTATCTCATACCAGCTGAAATGTTATCTACTTGAGAATTTCCTGATCTTCTCTTTTCCAGACACATGGTAGGATTATACTTCCCTAATCCACTGAATTAAGTGTAGTCATCAACTTGCTTTGACCACAGAAATGTGAGCAGAAGTCATGTGTGTCACTTCCAGGTGGACGTTTTAAAAGTTTGTATGCAATTCACCATCTTTTTTTCCCTACCGTGATGATCCAGAAAGCCTGTGTCTAGATGAAATGCTCGTCTACTGGGTCTTGAGTGATTATGAGAAGCAGAGTCACCCTGTCAACACGCAGTGGACATGTGGTGTGAGTGAGAAATACATTTTTGTTGTCTTAAGCCACTGAGATTTTTTTAATAGTGTAACCTTATCTTCCCTGACAGATATAAACATCCATCCATAATTGTTCCTATGAACTCTCATGGTACCTGTAAAGGAAATTAATGCTGAGGAAAATGCAGAAGCTTCTAGTGCTTTTTTTAAAAATAGACTTTATTATTTTTAAAGAAATTTTAGGTTCACAGCAAAATTGTGCTTCAGGTTCAGAGATTTCCCATATGTATCTCCTGTGTCCACACACGCAGAGACTTCCGCGTTATCACTGACCTCACCAGAGTGGTGCAGTTGCTACAACTGACGACTCTATGTGGACAAATACTAATCACCCAAAGTCATAGTTTACATTAGTTCACTCTTGGTATTGTACATTCTATGAGTTTGGACAAATGTATAATGACATGTATCCACCATTGTAGTATCATGCAGAGTATTTCCACTGCCCTAAAAATCCTCTGTGCTCTGCCTATTCAACCCTTAGTCTCCCCAACCCCTGACAATCGCTGATCTTCTGTTTCCATAATTTACCTTTTCTATAATATCATATAGATGGAATCATTTAATAAGTAAGCTTTTCAGATTGGCTTCTTTCACTTAGTAATATGCATTTAAGTTTCTTCCATGTCTTTTCATGACTTGATAGCTCATTTCTCTTTAGCATAGAATAATATTCCATTGTCTGGATGTACCACTGTTTATTTATCCATTCACCTACTGGAAGGACATTTTGGTTGCTTCCAAGTTTTGCAATTAGGAATAAAGCTGCTCCAAACGTCCATGTGCATGTTTGTGTGTGGAAATAAATAAGTTTTCAACATTTTTGGGTAAACACCAAGGAGCACAATTGCTGGATTATAATAAGAGCATGTTTAGTTTTGTAAGAAACTGCAAAACTGTCTTGCAAAGTGGCTGTACCGTTTTGCATTCCCACCAGCAATGAATGAGACTTCTTGTTGCTCCACGTCACTGCCAGCATTTGATGATGTCAGTGTTCTGAATTTTGGCTATTCAAATATGTGTGTAGCGGTATCTCGTTTTAATTTGCATTTCCTTGATGACATACGATGTGGAGCACCTTTTCATATACTTATTTGCTATCTGTCTATCTTTGTTGAAATGTCTGTTAAGGTCTTTGGCCCATTTTCTAATCGTGTTGTTTCTTTTTTTTTTTTTTTGTGAGGAAGATAAGCCCTGAGCTAACGTCCATGCCAATCCTCCTCTTTTTGCTGAGGAAGACCGGCCCTGAGCTAACATCTATTGTCAATCCTCCTCCTTTTTTTCCCTTTTTCTCCCCAGGACCCCAGTAGATAGTTGTATGTCATAGTTGCACATCCTTCTAGTTGCTGTGTGTGGGATGCCGCCTCAGCATGGCTGGAGAAGTGGTGCGTCGGTGCGTGCCTGGGATCCCAACCCGGGCTGCCAGTAGTGGAGTGCTCGTACCAAACCGCTAAGCCTCAGGGCTGGCCCCCACATATTGTTTTTTTGTTTTTGAGTTTTAAGAGTTCTTTGATATTTCGGATTACAATTCTTTATCAGATGTGTCTTTTGTAAATCTTTTCTCTCAGTTGGTGGCTTGTCTTCCCATTCTCTTGACAGTGTCTTCCCCAGAGTAGAAATTTTTGGTTTTAGTGAAGAATCAATAGCTTATTGATTCTTTCTTTCATGGATCCTGCCTTTGGCATTGTATCTAAAAAGTTATTGTCATACCCGTAGTCATCTACGTTTTTTCCTACGTTATTTTCAAGGAGTTTTATAGTTTTGTGTTTCACATTTAGATCTCTGATCCATTTTGAATTAATTTTTGTGGAGGGTGCAACATTTGTGTCTAGATACATTTTTTTTTTTTTTGCACGCGGATGTTTAGTTCTAGCTCCATTTGTTAAAAAGACTATCTCTTCTCTATTGTATTGTCTTTGCTCCTTTGTCAAAGATCACTTGACTCTATTGATGTGGGTCTGTTTTGGGGCTCTCTGTTTTGTTCCGTTAATCTATTTGTCTATTCTTTTGCCAGTACACACTGTTTTGATTATTGTAAGTCTTGAAGTTGGGTAGTGTCAGTCCTCTGATTTTATTCTTCTTCGATATTGTGTTGGCTATTCTGGGTCTTTTGTGCTTCTAGTGCTTTTTGTACCTGGCATCTATTATGGTGGTCCAAAGGCCTTTTTTGGGTTTCTTTCCTGATTATTGACTGCCAAAAAGCTGAGTTCTGAATCAGTGAGTTGTTCCTGTCAAAGAGATAGTCATTGCCTCCAGACACAATCTAAATGAGCCAGATCACAAGAAGCATTTAAGTAATAATAATTCAAGTCCATATGTTATTAGTCCTAGAATGAGATGATCATAATTCTAAACACATTTCAACACACCTGAGATTACCTCTTAAATTATAGTTTAAAATAACTCAGTAACCAATTTGTATCAATGTATTTACTTTCTAGACAGGTGAAGAAGACAATTTACTTTTCCTGTCTTGGTTCACGACAGCAGTGCCTTCCCGTCACCCAGACCCAGTTCTCTCTGTCACTCTTCACAGCCCAGGCAATTGCCAAGGCCCACTGTGTCCTGCTCCAAAGTTCCTCTCATATCCATCACCTTCTTCCCACTGCATTGCCAAGGCCTAGTTCATGCTCTATTCATCACTTTCTGCATTACTGTGTCTTTTTGATCCAATTTCTCAGGCTCCAGTCTACCCTCTGTGTTGCTGTCGTTTCTTTTCTAAATCGGATCTGGATTTTTAGTTAAAAATGGGAAACTAGGATTCACAGTTTGATAAATTTTTAATGTGTCTTCTATTATTCCTGCTTCCTGAGCTCATTCTCTGCTTCTCTGCTTGCCTTAGTATTTGAGCTTGTTGTTCCCATCACATAGATGAGTTCAGTTAAAAAATTTATTTTATGTGGGAGACATTTGTGATATTGTACGACAGGAGAGACACTCTTTCCCTTATTGTACTGGCAACACAGTAACAATAAAACAAGAACTATAGCCTCAAATTCAAGTCAGATTACATTTGTTTGTCTTTTATTCAAAAAACTTATTGGACTCCTTGTTCCCACAGAATAAAGGAATTCCAAGCTATCTGAGTTTACTTCTAACTTCACCTACTAGTTTGTGCTTCAAGGTAGAAACTCATTATTCCTTAGTATATTTCATATAATATAGTACATACTCAACATAAATGTCTTTAGAATTGATTTGCTGAATAAATTATTTGTCCTAATGACTAACATCGGGTATATGAAAGCCTGGGATTATTTGATAAATTTGCTGAAATTTTAATGATCTTTTAATAAAATACAATGAATTTCTTCAGTTGAAAAAGCACAACGGCCTCAGTTAGACTAAGCTAGCCATTTTAGCACTGCATCTTATCTCTAAATTTAATGGAGAGTTAAACCAAAATGTCATATATAGCAACAACTTCTTCCAAGATAGTGAAGTCCAGTGGAAAAGGCATTTCACATAAATATGATAGAGCTACTAAATCAATTGGTCAGGGCAGACCGTAAACTCAGTATTTACAGAACATACAATGTCCATTTTAAGTGAGTCCTAGATCTGCCCATCTTGGTGATCAAATGAGGGATACAAACAAGGACTATATAAAGAGAACACAGTTGTTTGGGAGAAGCTAGGAAAAGTATCTTAGAGAAGGTGGGATTGAATCAGCCCTTGAAAATTGATAAGGTTTGGAAGGGAAACAAACAGAAAAATTCTAGGGGCAGGAATAAATAAATGAGAAGCCTGTCTGATTGGAATTCATGTTAGAGAAGAGGACAGAGGTAAGACTGAGTAGATAGGTTAAACTACAATCAAAGAGTATTGAGACTCAAACTGAGAAGTTTGAACTCCATACTCAGGGCCAGTGCTTCTCAGTTAGGGTTGAAGGTGGAAGGGGGTAGCAAAACTTCTAGGAGAGCTTCTCAAAACTCCATTGCCCTGGGGGCCAGCCCAGTGGCGCAGCAGTTAAGGTTGCACATTCCGCTTCCATGGCCCCAGGTTCCCCGGTTGGGATCCTGGGCTCGGACTTACTCACCACCCATCAAGCCATGCTGAGGTAGTGTTCCACATAGAAGAGCTACAACTCTACAACTATGCACTGGGGCTTTGGGGAGAAAAAAAGAAAAAGAGGAAGATTGGCAACAGATGTTAGCGCAGGGCCAGTCGTCTTCTTCAAAAAAAACTCCATTGCCCTTTCAATGCCTTATTGCTAAGGCGCACTGAATGGTCCTGCTATAGTGAGCCACTGTTTCTGATAGAGTGCTTAAATTGCTTTTGTCAAGAACAAATATTTGAAAACCACTGCTGTAGGCAATTAGGAGCCATTGGAAGTTCATGAGTAGAAGAGTTTATGCCAAATGGTTATATAAATCACACAATGAGCTTCATACAGTGTCCCAAATCCCTCTTGAGCCTCTCTTTGACACTGCTAAAGAAATATTTGCCAGATGGAGTAATAGAACCCATACTTGTCTTTTTTTTTTTTTTTTTTTTTTGTGAGGAGATCAGCCCTGTGCTAACATCCGCCAATCCTCCTCTTTTTTTTGCTGAGGAAGACGGCCCTGGGCTAACATCTGTGCCCATCTTCCTCCACTTTATATGGGACGCCGCCACAGCATGGCTTGCCAAGCAGTGCGTCGGTGCACGCCCGGGATCCGGGCCAGCGAACCCCGGGCCGCCGCAGCGGAGCGCGCGCACTTAACCGCTTGCGCCACCGGGCCGGCCCCTCCCATACTTGTCTTTTTTACTTACTATTTCTGATGTACTATGGAGTTATAACCAACAGAAATAATGTTTAAAATATTTCTGCAGATTTCAAAAAAAGAAATACGGAATTGTAATATTCATGTGTATTATGAATTCTGGGATGATTTTTACCTCTTAATACACTAATGATTTTTTGTACACTTTAAAAAGAGATTGTTCTTGGTAAATGTCATGAAATGAACTCGATCTCACGGAAAAGGAATGGCCAATTTATAAATCCCTTTTAAAAATAAACGAAGAAGTGTTTCTTTCCATCTGTTCTAAGTGGTTCTGCACCTGAAGTCCGGATCTGAGTCTGAAGCCTGCCAACATTTACATGCTGATTAATCCTATAAAATACGATAAAGTCATTCCACTACAACACCTGGAATAATTGCATAGTTGCTGGCAAAAGAGAGCAGAAGGTACTGTTAAATCTGCCAGTCATGGGGTAGTTAATAGTTCCCCAGAAATTGCACTAAATACTAGAGCCCTGACCTTTTTCTTTATTCACGACCCATTTTCCCTGTGTTCTTCTTCCTTTGATTTGTTGTTTGTTGCTACATTTAACAACAACAAAAAGAAGAAGCAAGCCACCCACACCAAAATCCTCCCTTCATCCATTAAAATTAAGCATTAATAATAACAGAGGCTGAGAGAACAGTGAAGCTGCTGAATCCTAAAGCACATCAGTAAAATGCAGGATGGGGTTTTTTCACCAGCAAGCTAGGTCTGCTGGCTTCCTGATGTTGGACTGGGCCCAAGCGGTGGTGCACCCTAGCCTGGGAACAATTCATTATGGTAAATTATGCTAAATTGTTATTCTAGAGCACCTTTTGATTTTTTTAATGTTTTATTAATAGTGCCTCCATCCTCATATTGATTCTGAGAGCCAAGAAAAAAAGAAAGAACACAGATGTTTTAGTTTCCCATTTTACTGATAGAAAACTTAGACATGAAACGGTGGTAACACTTTTCTATAGTTAATTCTGGTTGAATATCCAAATAACCACTTATGGAAAAAAAATGGTCTATAGAAGTAAGTGGCATAATGGAAAGTATATGGGTTTTAGAATAACAAACCTTGAGTAAGTTACCTAAGCATGTTTATCCTCAATTTCTCATCTATAAAGCATTAATAATGATGTGTATACATTTGTACTCAACATACATTAGTCTTCTCACTATATAGTTTGCTCAGTTGTTACATTTTTTAAATTTGTAAACTAGTTGTTGTGCAATATGTGTTATGTATAAAGTGCTAATAATTTATTAACACCTATGCAACAGTACTTGCCTTTTAATAAATACAACATTTTAAAAAATTAGCAAAGGGAATAATTGGACCATTTGTATAGATGAGAGATGCCTGAAATTATTTTTAGAAAAAGAAGGTTGTAAATAAATAAAATAAATCATTTAGAATAAGTGGAGATAAAAATTTCAATAGACTACAATTTTCTGAGTTCTTTAAAAATAACATTTATTATGTTTTTTGTGATTACAAAAGAATATATATTAATTGTGTAAAGCTTGGAAAACATAGAAGAGCACAAAGGAATTGCCATTGTACATGATTGATTGAAGACACCCTTTTTCTTGAAAATAAATTGCTCAACATGTCAGTAAACACATTTTAAAAGGCATAAAACCTCAAGGACACACCAAAGGGAAAAGATATGACAGCAGACAGATGTCAATAAAATTTTGGAAGATGAGACACAGATAGATTGGTGCTAAATAACCTAGAAGAGTGAGAAGGTAGAAATCTAGTTACATACATGGGGGAAAAGGAAGAGGATTAAAAAAATACCTAACAGTTTTGAGCTCCCAGGTTCAGGATTACAGGTAGATAAAATGTTCAATAGTCTGGGGCAGGGTAGGGCTGAAAATGAGAAGCTTGCTTTAAAATGTATATAATGAATACTTAGGTCCTCAGGTTCCCTCATCCCAGCAGAAGACACCTTTTATGGAAAGGTTGAACCAAAGAGATTCTGGATCCAAGGTATAGTTGAGGCATGCAGTAGATTAAGTGAAAATCTGTACTGGGGTTGGGGGGATTCCCATTTTTCAGGTTACATGTGGAAGGACTTCCCTAGAGTAACATTCTTGGCATCTTGCCCTATCTGAGGAGAGAATTACCTGATTATTGAATTATAACTATTGATCAGTGTTTCATGACTGGGTGGGTCTAATTCATCAATCTTTTTTCTTCTTTCTTAGTGTGAGGCAGTGATCCTGGGTAAGTCAGTCAGCTCTGTAAGCCTGAAAGTTCCCTCAGGTATGCTGACCATGGTCTATGCAAGGGCATGGAATTTGAGCAAGCTCATTTGGGCCTCACATCTAAGTCATCTTCTTCTAACCAAATGAGTGAGAAAGATGATATCTGGACTTCCAGATGCTTTAAAGCCTGGACAGGGTTTTAAGGCAACAAAGATGTTGTTAATTGACTCCTTAGATATCAAACAGTTTGCATCATGAAGAAAAAGATTCATAATCCCCTTTGTCCACTTCTGGCAGAATATTGGCCACTGGCATAATATACTTCAAGCAGAAGATGGGTCAAACCTCCCGAGGAATTGACCAAAGATAAAGCACTGCAGATGTTGTCGGCATTTGGGAATCCTCCAATGAAATGGCCAGGTTCCCGGATGTTCAACTATGGTAATGCCCACTGAACAAGAAGCCTGTCCAGGCAAAAAGAGTTTCCAATCATCATTTTAGTGCCTCACTCTTAAATATAAATTCACAGTCAGGGACTTTTGAGGAAAGGCTCTAATATAAAAGACAAAGACAAGAATAAAAAAGAATAAAAGAAAGAATTTCAGAAAAAGTGGAAATAATACGTGTATCAGAAGAAAACATCACACTTCATATTTAATATCCTCAAAGAGAAAATAAATTATTCCATGAAATAAGACTAGGATACTAAAAAAAGGTAATATTCAGGAATAAGGCAAAGGTCTTCAAAGTTGAAAATATGAGAGTGTGTTAGTTTTCTATTGCTGCTGTAACAAATTACCACAAATTTAGTGGCTGAAAACAACACAAATTTATGATCTTCCAGTTCTGAAAGTCTGATGTCTCTGTGGGCTAAAATCGAGGTATCGGCAGGGCAAAATTCCTTTCTGGAGGCTTAAGTGGAGAATTTCTTTTCTTGACCTTTCCAGCTTCTAGCTGCTGACTGCACTTCTTGGCTTGTGGCTCTCTTCCATCTTCAAGTCCAGCGATGGCTGGTTGAGTCTTTATCACATTGCATCACTCTGACTCTAATTCCCTCTTCCATGTTTAAAGACCCCCTTTGATTACATTGGGCTCACCCAGATAATCCAGGATAATCTCCCTATCTTAAAGTCAGCTAATTAACAACCTTAAATCCATCTGCAAATTTAATTCCTTGCCATGCAACATAACGCATTCACAGGTTCAGGGGTTAGAATGTGGATATCTTTTTTGGGGGAGGAGTATTATTCTGCCTACCACAGATAGCAAAAATTAAACAATCTAATTGAAGGACTGAAGATTAAATGGTAGTATAGCCCAGTGAGTAGAGCAAAAAGACAAAGAAATGGGAAATAAGAGAAAAAAAGTCAAGACGTCTGAGAACCAAATCTAATTAATAGAAATTCTAGAAAGAAAATACAGAAAAAAAAGATAGGATGAAATTATTTTAAAATAAACAAAAATAATATAACAAAATTTCCCAGAACAAAAAGATTTGAATTTCTGCTTAACAGAAATTACAGAAAGACAATACAGAAGGAATTTAGAGGAAGAAATTATCAGAGGAATAATACAAGAAAACTCCCCCAAACTTCCCCAAAGTCTTGAATTTCCAGATAGAAAGAGTCCACTCAGTCCAACAGAATGTTTGGAAAAGGATCACATCATAATACATCAAACATTTCAAAATACTAAGGAGAAAAAAATAATGTGAAAAGTTTCCAGAGAGAAAGAAAAAGTCACATACAAATTGACCTTCTCTAATGACCCTGACATTCTCTACAACAATATTGAAAGCACAAAAAAAAGTAAGTAATATTTTCCAAATTCTAAGAAAAAATCAATCTATTCTTGAATTCTGATCCTGGACAAATTGTTAATTAAGTGGAAGAGTTAAAAAAAAATCTTTACCTTCTATGCACCCTCTCTCGGAAAACAACTTAAGAATATGACAATGTGACAATGAAACAAGAAAGGAAGAAACAAAGTACTCAGTAAGAGAGCATGGTACAGAAAACTTTCAAATAAATGGTGAAGATAAGTTCCATACTGACTACTGTGAAGCATATCTAGGTTACAACCAGTCTGAATGGAGTGAAAGGACAGAGAGCTTCAGTAGGTACATCTCCAAAAAAGTTTAAAAACGTAAAAAGGAAGAAAGATGTATTACCTAATGTATTCTATTTTAATGAGAAGAATTTGATACTTCTGTCAAAAAATTTGGGCATAAATTAGGATCAATACTTTGAAAAATAAGCAAATAAAACAATAAGGCAATTAATAACTCAAGTAAAAACAAAAATCTGTAAAGAAAGCAGACATAAAACAAGTATACCATGTAAATCAGTTTTAAATAGTATTTATATAATAGTGAAAACTAAATACTAATTTAACTAAATTATTGTTATATCATTATTTGGGGAAGATGAGGAATATATGTAGGTGTATGGCTTAAAACTGTTGTCTTCATTTTTCATAATAGGGAGTAAAGGAAAATGTCAAAAACAGATATTTCAAGAATTTTCAGTATAAACTTATTTTGGAATGAAGGTAAAGAAACAGTTAAAAGAGTTAAAACAATCAGGAGTTAAGAGTGTTGGGGCAAATTACAATTTGGGTTTTTAAAGTATGTACAAGTAATACTTTTCAAAAATAAAAATTAAATTAATTTCCTTTTTATTGATTTCATTTCATAACTCTCTCTTATTCACTATGCTGCAGCCACACATGCTTTCTCCCTGTTCCTCGAAAATGATACTTTCCCATCCAAGGGCTTTTACACATATTATGCTATTTTATAGGAACATATGCCTTCAAAAATTTCCAAGTCTCCCTTCTTAATATTCATCTCTCAGCTCAAGCATCGCCTCCTTAGGGAGGTGTGGTGGAGTAAAGATGGTTGAAATTTTTGATATTCCTCTTGTCAAGAAGAAGAACCTATTTATCCTTCCCTTAAATCTGAGCTGGGCTGTGACTACTTGATCGATAGACTATGTCAGTAGTGATGATATGCTAGATCCAGGCCTAGCCTTTTAGAAGACTGGTAGTTTCTATCTTGGTCTTTTAAAGCCCTAAAATGCCACGTAAAGAGTCTGACTACCCTGATGCCACCATGCTGTGGGAAGCCCAAGCTCAACAAATAGTGGTATGTAAGTACTGGCTTGCTTGAACTCAACTTCCTGCAGGGGCAATGGAGGGCTGTCTCTTCAGGCAGAGGCTAGGAAATTTCCCAGTACTGAATCTGCTTCTTTCCATGTGGTACCTCTTTTGTGGACCCTCATTACAACCCTGTCCCCCTAAATCCTCTCACATCCTCCTAGATAACACTCCCTCCATTTCTGTATTTCCTGACCAACCTGGCCTCTCTAATTCTCTCTGTCTTGTAGGAGAGTCTAGGTCTTTATATATTTTCTTTCTGAGCATTGTTTCTGGCAAAATCTTTAAGCATTTTTCCTTTAAGAGCTTAGACCCAAGCTCTTAAAGTGTTCTTAAAAGAGATCTTTAAAGAGCTCTTAAAGCTCTTAAAATCAAATTTGGGACTTGATTTTCAAATAATTAATTTTCAAACAAAGTTCTTCAAAGATTCTGACCATTAGAAGTTTAAAGGATCACCTTTGCTAAGAATTTTATAAAAATTAGAAATTCAAAATCTGAACTTTTATTTTTCATTCTTGCCACTATGGACAACGAAAGCCTCTGAGTGGGTAAGCTAAGGAGAAGGTTATAGGGTAATGGTATCTACAAAACATATTCCACCATATTATCATGCTGCAGAACTGGAATATGAACACTGACAGAGTGACGTCAAAGGCTCCGTATAACCACTATGTTATATGTATCTCAAGAATTTATCCTTGTTTAAACAAACCCACTTTGTCTCTCAATCAGGAAAAAGGAGGGGGAAAATCCTTAGTTACAGGCTTCCTCCAGTGTGTGTGTGTGTGTGTGTGTGTGTGTGAGTGAGGGAGGGAGAGAGAGAGAGAGAGGCACATTAAACCCAATTACGTGGTAGTGATATTATGAGAAAAATAATTTCTTATGCAAAGCTGATGACTAACATTAGCTCTCTCTAAGAAGACTGGACTTGAAAATGGATCTTTAGTCTACCCTTTCTTCTCTGGAGGCATGGATAAAAGATTTTCCCTAGGTATGAATGCTGTGGAATCAATCAGATTTAAACTATTTGAATTCAAAAGGAAGATAAATTGACACCACATTCTAGGGTGGTATTTCAGTTCAGTTGTTAGAGTTCTAAATGACTCTAAATTTGTTAGTCACTGTTGGAAGCTTCATGATTCTTCCTATTTCTCAAGAGTGTCATGCTGTGTAGGAACCATGTTAACTTGCTGACTCATACCCTAAAGGCCCAAAAGAGTTAATAACAGCTTCTAGAGGTATGTGTCTTATTTATTAAATACGCTCTTATCAGAACATTCACTGTAAAGTGCTATGCAGGGCTGCTAAGACCAACATTTTCCCAAATGTTGACGCAGATAGCAGGGATTCACCACTCTTTACTTCTCAGATGGCTGCTTATTTCTCTCTGACTCTCATTACTTCTTCTATAGACTTCATTCAAACTTTCAGATGAGTTTTTGAAAGTAAAAGTGAAATGAACATAGCAATTTGATTGTTAATAGGTGTTAACCATAGATATGGAATGAGGTAGAGAAAGAAAGGAGAGAATTGGAAGATGTGGGTTTCCCACAGGGTGAACCCGAGAGTGTGATATCACAGGCTTTGGAAATTGTGAGATGAAGAAAGTGTCTGGAAGTTACAGGGACATGTAATGTGGCATTATGGATATTGACTATTCTGATGTTATAAACAAGTACACTGAATTTGGTTGTTCACCTTTCTAAGCATTGTATCTTCAAGAATCTGATGGCTGGGGCAAAGGTTCAAGATCAGGGCTGTAGGGATAAAGGATATTCCTCATTTGGGAGAATTAGGGTTTCTTGCTGATTCCATTTACTCCTTGAGGCAAAAATGTGCACCAAACACCCATTATCCAGAATCTATACAAAGGAAAAAATTTTTAACTGGAATCTTACTTAACAAAGTCAGACAAGAGCCATTTCACTAAGCTGTAAGACAATAGGGTCTTCAGAGGAGGATATTGTTTAGCTCTCTTTGCTTCATAACATCTGTCACAGTGCCGTGCATGCAGCGGCTGATCAATAATGTCAGTACCGGTGAGTTGAATTAATTAGTTAACCATCAGAGAAAGAAGAACTTGTATTCAATATAATTATAGAGTCAAGTATGAAAAATTTTTTAAGATTGGTAAATCTTGGGAACATTAATAATAACTTATTTAACTGAAATAATCAATTTATCTGAGTATTCTGATTTTCCATTATTTTGAATAAATGGAGGTTTACTGGGAAAAAAAACTTTATTTCCTGTGACCATTTTATGTAATAGTTGGCTATGGATTTGTATACTGTCCTTCAAATGTTCATTCATTTATTCATTCAATATATATTTATTTAGAATTTAGTATCTGTTGAGCATTGGAAAAAACATATATGAAAGAGAAACACTCTTTGCTGTTCCAGAAGCTTATGATATGGGGGTGCGGGGGTGGGGGTGTGGATGTGCACATAAGTTAGTTGATACTTAATAACTTAGATACTTAATAACTTTAGACATATTAAAGAAAAAAGTATGTACATATAGGAGCCCCTAGAAAGGAACATGTAATAGTCATAGAAGGTTTTGCAGGGGAGCAGGCATTAATGCTGTGAGAAAATGAAGAAGACTTCACCATTTCTCCAGAAATGAGTGAATGGTTATATTATTATATTATAGGAGGAAGTTTTGTGGGAGTAAGAAAATAAAATATTTTTCCGTGATTTGATGAGCCAGAGGGACATTAAGAGGAAGAGGCCCTGTAAGCTAGTGTTTTTCAGATATTTTTGACCACAGGCCAGAGCAGGAAAATATATTTTACATTGTGATACTGTGCATGCAGATACAAACATCAAACTGAAACTAAAGTCTCACGAAACAGTACTTATTGGGGCCAGCCCGGTGGCATAGCAGTTAGGTTCACGCCCTGCACTCCGGTGGCCCAGGGTTCGCATGTTTGCATCCTGGGCACGGACCAACACACTGCTTGTCAAGCCATGTTGTGGCAGCGTCCCATGTAAAGCAGAGAAAGATGGGCATGGATGTTGGCCCAGGGCCAATCTTCCTCAGCAAAAACAAACAAACAAAAAAACAGTACTCATCCTCACTATATGCAATATACTATGGTATTTTCTATGCTAATCTAGTCTACTCTAGTTTGTGCCAGTTGTAATCTACTAAATGGATGTTGGGACCCAATCACTGCTGTAGACAGTTATCAGTATGGTTCTGGAGCTCATGGTGGAGACAGAGTTTAACATAGAGACTTATGAGTGATCGGCCAAAGGAGGAGGCAAAAATCACAAGTGACCGGTTGTGAGCACTCAGGTTTGAAGGTGATAACCCTTCACATATGGTTCCTTTCAGACCGTGAGTCAGCTTTAGGAGTCCAGGAGTCTCTTTTCTCTCCGGGCTTTCATCCTCTTCCCTTATTTTCCGTATTCTTTTATACTCCTCTAACCTCCTCAGCATCCTAGCTCTATCCTGAGAGGATCCCAAACCATCTTGAAAGGGTGTCCATAGATCCTTAAAGTATATCCCCCTGTCCTCGCAGAAATAGGCTTAGGCTTTTTAAGATTCTTAGTAGTGGAGATGCTACAAAATAAAAACAACTCTTTTTGTTGTTACCATTGACCATATCTCATAATACAACTTTAATATGTTATTATGCTAATGCAGTCTCAACAATACTTTACTGTTTGGGGGAAAAAACTTATCCCTATTCACGATGTTTTCTTCACATACAAAGGCTAGCATAACAATACTAGCCTCTTTCTGCCCCTTCACTCATTTCTCTTTTTTTTTTAAAGCATTTCTTTTTTTTTGAGGAAGATTGGCCCTGAGCTAACATCTGTTGTCAATCTTCTTCCTTTTTTCTCTCCAAAGCCCTAGTGCATAGTTGTATGTCCTAGTTGTACGTCCTTCTAGTTCTTCTATGTGGGACGCCACCTCAGCATAGCTTGATGAGCGGTGTGTAGGTCCGCGCCCAGGATCCGAACTGGCAAACCCTGGGCCGCCGAAGTGGAGTGAGCGAACTTAACTGCTACACCACCGGGCCGGCCCCCACTCATTTCTCACCAGTGAGAAAAGAATGAATTCTAATTAGTGTGTCTGGGAGCAGACCGGCATGCTAGCTCAGTCTCTTTCTCCTGCCCTTCTCTTAGGGCGTCCATTCTTGATTCAATCTCCATGTTGTAAAGGAAGGCCTGTGATTCTGGGAGGTAAGATCAATTCAGTGAAATATTAGGACCTGGTGCATTGGCTGAAATCACTGAGAGATTGACAAAGACTGGCATTTAGGGAGCAAAATAGTGCCTTGAGATTAAAACTTCTGCTAGGGCCTTGATCAGGAGGCTTTAGGATTGTGTGATACTCTAACAATGGAGTTTTTAATTTGGCTGATAGGCCATGGAAACCATGGTAAGCAAGTACAACTAAGGTAAAAATGTGATTATAGGAAAAAGAGTGTGTAAACATGCCTTTTAGACATTTGGAGGCAGAACAAGCCTTACCTATTTTACTATGTTTTTCTGCAAAATCTGTGGGCTAGGACTTTCAACTGCAACTAAGTTCCTTGTTTTAGAGTGTACTAGTATGTGGACTTCTAGCTTTGACTTTTTTGTGCCAGGCCTCAGGCAGCATAGAGAAGCTGCCCTTAATCTCATTCTTTTATATGACGTATTTGGAGCAAAGGGAGGAAACTGGAAGGGACAACTTTAAATTCATGTGGTTTGTCCAAAGTTTCAGGACCTATCCCTTACTACAAGGTCTCAAGTTGGTTTTGAATTGTTAAAGATATAAGGTCTGACCATGGTGTTAGAATTCAGAGACCAAAATTGTGGATTGGACCATAGTGGCATGGTAGAATTTAATAAAAAAATAAACCACAAGGAGAATCGGAGTATTTTTAGAAACAATAAAAAGCCATCTTCTTGGGATAAAGCAAAGAAACAGCTCATTGAAATTGTTGTGAACCTAAAGGCAATTAAAGAGGCTTGGCATGGAACACAATCTCTAGGGACCATAAAAGACAAACTGCAGTGGTTTCCCAATTGTGCTTCAGTCTTACTGTGAGAATAGGAATAGCAGAAGTATAACAAGATAGAAGAGAGGCATTTATGTAAGGAAAAGATTGAGATCTTTGGCTGGACAGAGATGAAGAAAATGAGATATTGAAGGCCGGTATTGACTGTAGGTTAAGCAACTATGTCCAACTGCCTTTAAGCAGAGCATTATCAAAAAGGGATATATATTTTAGTAGTTACTAGTTGTTACTAAATCAGAAATGGTGACAAGGTCCAGAGATACCCAACAGAAGAAGACTGGCAAGATTTTAGAGAGCAGACTGGAATAGACTCTACCAAAGGGAGCCAAACTCCAGGAAACTATAAGAAATTCACTTGATATCACAGAGAGTCTGTAGTGAAAGAAATTGGGGTACTACTACACCTGCCAGTTATACTAAATGTTACAAAAATCTGAACAGAATTGAGAGTAGAAAGCCAGAAAAATGTGCACTGTTATTGGAAATTCAAAGTAAGGGTGAATGGCATGGCCAGTGGATAATTTTGACAAACTCAGAACCTACTGATTTCATTTTTCTCATTACGGAAGACCCCTCAATACAAAATTTTGAGTAACATGTTAGAATAAAAATAGGTCTAGGCCATAAGCAAAGAAAAAAAATAGAAGAAAGGAAATTTGTCGGGCCGGCCCCGTGGCTTAGCAGTTAAGTGTGCGCGCTCTGCTGCTGGCGGCCCGGGTTCGGATCCTGGGTGCGCACCAACGCACCGCTTCTCTGACCATGCTGGGGCCGTGTCCCACATGCAGCAACTGGAAGGATGTGCAACTGTGATGTACAACTATCTACTGGGGCTTTGGAGGAAAAAAAAAGAGAGGAGGATTGGCAATAGATGTTGGCTCAGAGCTGGTCTTCCTCAGCAAAAAGAGGAGGATTAGCATGGATGTTAGCTCAGGGCTGATCCTCCTCACAAAAAAAAAAAAAAAAAAAAAAAAAAAAAGAAAGGAAATTTGTCTCTTAATTTCAACAAACAGTTCCAGTCTTCATGAATTCAGGAAGGAAAGGATCAAAGTGTTTATACTATTGGAAACTCACCTGAGTTTTCTGAAGGGAATTGTACGATGGGACATAAGAGGCATGTGCAACTACTGCAGATGAAGAAGAAAGAAAAGTTATTCAAAACTGGGAACATTCAAAAGCTAAGGAAAGACAGCATCACAAGGAGCCTGTGACATGGGTACTGGTCCACCCTAGAATATTAGGGGTCTAAGTTTTTAAAACCTTAATAGCACCAGCAGTTCAAGAATCTTCCAAGGTGTTTGTCCAACTGAAACCAGTGTGAGGATGAGGGGCAAAACTTCTCTTTGAAACAGATTTCATAACCTAATGCAAAGTTTCTCAACCTTGTCACTATTGACACCTTGGGCCAAATAGTTGTCTGTTGTGGGGGCTGTCCTGTGCATTGTAGGTGGTTTAACAGCATCCCTGCCCAGTATGCCTTAGATGCCGTTAGCATACTCCCCTCCCCGCAAAATTACATGGACTTTTAAAGTTGCAGACAATGAAATTTGCCATAGATGACTGGCATCCTAGCTAAGGAGAAACCAAGATTTTCTTCATCTATCTGCCCTCCCTCAGATACCACTGAGTCTCTGCCCTGGCTTTTGGAAACACTTAAGTCCTTTGTCTGTGAATATAATTTTGTCTAGAAGAACTGCTTGGGATGGGATTATTGTCTATTCCAAATTTCATTGAAGATGGGGCCAGTGCTGTTACAGTTTTGTATGTCTTAGTAATCTCTTGGAATCTTGAAAAGTGAGGCTCATCAGAGATGACCTTCTATGCTGACCTAAGAAAGTCCAAAATGGAGCAAAGATTGCTTTTGGGGAGTGGTCTCTTGAAAACGGAAGTTGGTCTTGTCCTGGTAGTGTGCTACTGATCTCCTTTCCTGGGGTTAGCTCCATTTCTAGTCTATCACTGGCTTAACAGTTAACCACAGTGGTTTAGAGAATGAAAAGCTGAGCAGAGTTGAGTGGGGGAACATTTGTTCTTCTTTCCTCACGTTTCCTTCAATGTGGAGGGACCTCTATTAGTGCAAAACTCTTGACGTCTCTTAATTCACTTCCTCCTGGTGCTGGTGCACCGAATCCAGCGTGGTGATTTGACAGAGGGATGCACAGTCCCTGCTCTGCCCCTTCCTCCCTCCCTTTTCTCCGGAGTGAGGTATGGAAGCTCGCTTTGGGATATGCTCCTTCGTGCTCTCAGTTTGAGGCAGTAGACTCCCACGTGGTGGAAGGCCTGAGAGTGTTTGGCACCGCATATTTTACTCTGAGGTTTGGTCAAAATGCTGATAGTTATCTCTGTCCTACACCTCATTTGTCTCTTAAGTGGTTTGGAATTCAGGACAGGAGAAAAAGGTTACAATTTAGCCTCTTCAAACTACCAAAGATCCTGTTTCCCATTAGCGAAGGAATAAAGGGGGTAGGCATAGAAAACTCCATCCTACTACCCAAATCTAAGCTATCCTTGAACCTTTTGCTCCTGGCTCCTTCCCACAGGTAATCGGCAGTTTTCTGGGAGTGGGATCTGGGGTGGCCAATGCTGTCCCACTATCATGGCTGGCCGGCGGGGATGTTAACTTATTCTGACAAGAGGTGGAAAAATTTTCTTTTAAATTAGCTAAGGAGAGGTTAGCCTTTTTTTTCCAAATAAATTTTTATTAAGGGGGAAATCCTTAAAGACATAAATAAGTTAAAGTAGATTTCTGATCCTAATGAAAAAGAAACTGATGTTTAGCCAAAATTTAATTTGGCTGACACAGGTCCCTTTTTCTCACTTCCGCCCTTTGCTTGTAAGGAAATGGACTCTACAGAAAACAACTCAAGCTTCCAGTCTGATTTAGATTAGTACTGTTTCTTGGGCTAGTGGGGTTTAAATCCTTACATAACTTGCTTCTCTGTCTTCTATAAGTGAGGAAAGTGCAGTTATGGAGACATATACAGTACTTTATTCAAGGGGAATGGTTTCCAATACCCTGTCAGTACAGGCACGATTCCTACCAAAGATAAAGCTCCTACCTTCATGCTAGGCTGTCTTCCTTCCATAGAAAGGCTGCACATGTCTCCATGGTGCCGGGTCTCTGGGCTGTGCGTCCTGGAACAGCGGGTTACTTCAGTTTCTCATCTCTCTTTCCCCATTTAAGCCCAAACCAGCTCAAATCAGAGCCTTAGGATAATGAGCAAACACCCAATTATGTCATCCACGACGGAGATTCTGCTGTTTAGAACACGAAGGAAGTGCTTTGGCTCTGATCCTTTCCCTCTGGGAATTGTTCTCATTTCCTAGAGGACTGGAAAATCACTTCCCTATAAGAGTTATTTCAGAGGTTTTCTGGCTCACCATGCAGTGCTTCTTTCATCGTATCATATTGTCTAGTAAAATCTGAGAATCCCTCTTTGTGTATTTCCACTGCTGAGTGACATGCACAGAAGTGTTCAATGCAGTAGATCCCATTAATACACTGGTGTCAGGATATAAGCCAGCACTGCTTTAGAGATGTTCACTAACAGTTGAGTGAGTAAACTGTGAGTATCACGGGTATACAAAGCAGAGGTTTAGGAGGAGGTCTCATCTGTGCTAACTTTGCCATTAGCCAATTGGTGACTTTAGGCAGTCACTAAACAGATTTGAGTTTCAGTTTCCCAATACGTTAAAAAAAAAAAATCTACTTGAATATGTGATGCTAGGGGGGTAATACCATAGAAGTAAAAGTATTTGAAAAGTTGAAAGGTTTTTAGGAATATTGGGCATCTGAACTGTAGTGTAGTGGTAGCCGTGGAAGACTAAGGCCCTTGATGATGAGAGTTTGGTGAACGTGCTTTTGGTGAGTCCTCCATTGTATTGAGTGTAGCACTGGGCAGAAAGCAGGCTCTCTAAAATATCTCTTGGTATGATTATCACGTTACAAACAGCTAAAGGATCCAGCTTTCCACAGGATCCAGTATACCTTTCTAAACTTGAAGGAGTGGCCTTTGGATAAACCTTTTGTGTTAATGTTGGTAGTGAGTAAAACAGTCAAAACCATGCATTTATTTTGCTCGGTCTTTGATTCTGCACAACTGGACACTGCTTTAACTTTCCTTTCTTGCAAGAAAGGGAGCCATGGCTCATCATAGGCCTTTCCCTAGACCAGTGCTTCTCAAATTTATTAAAATTCTGATTCAGTAGGTCAGGGTTTGGGCCCCAAATTCTGCATTTCTAACAAGCTCCCAGGCAATGCTGATTTGTTGGTCTGCAGACCCCATTTTGAGTGGGAAGGCAAGACTATCAGAGGAGATAGGCAGGGAAGTCAGCTGGGCTTTCGAAGAAGGACCTTAAGGAAGAAAGAACAAGAGAAATACTAGTCTTGCAATCAAAACGTACACTGAAATTGATGGAAGTTCCAGTAGGGAATGACAGTGCTGTGTTTTATAGCTTAACACCTGTAGCTTGAGGAATGTTATGGCTATCTAGAAAACTCCCTGAAATTCATGGAAAAACATATTCACTGATCAGATCTGAAGAATTCTTTGTAAATCTTGGCAGTCCAAAAGAGTTGAACAAATATGATGCCCATTTTCTTGCCCACTGAGGTCAATTAGTTGGTAAATAGGAAGAGTTTCCTCTCAATATCATTGTCAATGTCATTGTCAATGTCTTCATCACGAAAACATCTCTTTGGAGCATGTCGGTAGTGATTGATTGATCCTGTCCAAAGTCTACCATATAGTTTGTATCAGATAGGCCACATTGTGACATCAGCCTTGTCTAAGTAGAAAACAATATTCAATCCATTAGAGACAATTTCTATCTTCTATGCATGCAACTAGTACAAGAATGAAGAATCAAATAAAGTATTTATTTATAAAAGTATTTATTTATCTCCTCTTGGATGGTAGGTAGGAGGAAGCCAATAGAATCAGAACAGCCATTAGCTTTTAGCATTTTCTTTGTTCCTTTTATATTTTTCAGGATCGTAATCAATGATGAATCTGATGTGATGACCATCAAGAACAAGATAAAATAAAGTGCCCCCACTATCGAGGGCCCCCTTTTTATAATGAAAATGATCACAACAGGATCTCATTAAATTGGGTCAATTGAGATTGGGTGAATACGAATGAATATAACATATAAATTATGGCATATTTTAAAAATATATTACTTTCATATATCTACGATAACTAGAATGAAGCTCAAAGACAGCATTTTAAAGAATAAATAAGAATACAATTAACTAATCATTTAATATTGTAAATAGCTTCCTCTAAAATGTTTGAGGGTGTCAGAAAATTGTTCTTTAAAGCCATTATTTTATTGCTTCTTTTCACCATTACCATGCATGTAAACATTTTGTTTAGAAATAAATTAAACCAAACTAAAAAATAAATTCTAATCCTTCTATATATGCCGTACGATGGAGCTGGAAAAAATGAAGCTTCACTGACTTTACAGTTTGCTTTTCTGTTTGGCTAAAGTTTTTTCAGGCCATAGGTTATACTTTGACCAAGTCAAGACATCTTTTTTAGGTTATATTTTGACAAGTCAAGAGACCTTTTTCAGGTGGCATAAGAATACGCGTAGTTCACTTTCCTTCCATTTAATGCTAGTAAATTTCTGTTGCTTTCCTAGTTTTCCAGTGTTGTTTAGAAGCCGGCAGTTGTATTCCACCAGATGCTTGCATTCCGAGCTTCTTGTCTATAGGTGGAGCCGCCTATCTGGGGTTTGATGAAAACTCTTTCACTGATGATTCTATTTTCACATTTTTTTTAATAATCTCCCAATTAACTGCTTCAATATGTTTATGAAATTTCTAACCTGATAATACCAACAGGCGTAACATTTGGTGGAGATATTTTGATGTGAGCAGAGCTGGTAGTGGTAATACAGCAATAATTGCCGGCTCATTTACGGACTATTTAGGTCGTGCAGTGAGCCAGATGAGAACAGCTAATGAGCACAGCTTCTTGCTGTAATTAGTCGAACAGTGGTGGCTCACAGATGATTTACAGTTTGCAAAAAAATCTGTGTATTTACTGAAGTGCTTATGTATTCTGTAAAGTTGTGACAAAGTAACAACTTGGGGATGTTGTGCTTTCTGCTCCCACATATTCTTCAGAGAGATTAAACAATAATGCTAACAGCACCCACAGCTTTGGCGGCGAGTGGCACGAGTGATAGGCGGCTTCAGGTTTCCTCTGCTTGTTTCTCACCCAGTATTTCTTTCGCATTCCCACAGTTTCTTTCACATGCCTCTTTAACAGTGTGGTAGGTACAACGAAGCATCTCCACAGCTTTTCCCTCCTGTCTGCCGTAAAGTGAGATTGTTGAGAGTCGTCTTATGGCTTTCCTTTTGGTAGTCAGATTTTTAAAACCCAAAGCAGCTGGAATAAATAGTCTCAAATATAGTGCAGAATGTAGTGGCCAGTCTTTAAGAGGTGGAATCTCCCTTTCTGGAGCAGACTGAGGCCAGAAAGCTATACCATAGCAAACAGAACATGGACCAATTATTGCAGATTTGAGGGCGGTCTCACTTTGGAAAATATTCTGTAAAAACAAAATTGGTCTGAGGCTGCCATTAGTTTTGGAATTATGCCAGAGGCATGACTTTAAATCCCTGTGAATGATTAGCTTTCAAGGAAAGACAGGTCTGCCATGTCTATTGGAAAATTTTTTGTAGGTAAAAGAGTATAATTGTTAGATTTTTTTTTTCTTAATTTCTCTTCTTGCAACCAGGCTAATTTTTTAAATTCTAATTTTGGTACAAATAACTTGTTAATATCTCAGGTCAAACTTAAGTATTGCTACACCTCTTGCTAACCACACCCTGATCACTGTGGCAGCCAGGACTGGCTGTCTTGTAGAGAAATCCCAATGAAGGCAGAGGTGTTTTCTTTTGGAATCAGTCTGATGGGCGTTCTAAAAACAAAGAAAAGAAAGAAGGAAGGAAAAAAGGAACCTTGATCTACTGAAGCATTTAGTTAATCAAAGAAAGCAATTAGCAGGGATGAAAATCTCTTGAGCTATCTTTGAATTTTTTTTTAAGGTGAATTTTTCAGTTACTTGCCACAAAAATGTTGCTAAAGGATACAGTTCCAAAAAGTTGTTCATGACTCCTTTTGTTCATAAGTCCAAAACAACTCTATACAAATGACAGTCCACACCATCTCTTAGTGATGAGCGGAGTTGATATATTTTGCCCTGACTTAGATTTGTATTGGAATGAAAAGTGTGTAAGCAGAGTGATTATGAACTTATTTGAAATTGGTAAATACCATTTAAAAGAAAGCACATGGAACCAGGAAGTATTTAAGGAGGTAGTAATAAATGTTTATTGTCAATATTAAGCAAAATTGAGTCAGGAACTCAGAATGGTGGCTGATAGACCTCTGTTTCTCCAAGGTAAGTGAGACTTTCTCACTAACATACAAACCGAGAAAGTCAGAGTTTTGTTGTTATTATTGCTCTGCTACTCTTACACAGTTTTGTTGTCTTGATGTCCTTCCTACCTGGTCGCTTGCCTTAATTTCTATTAGTGAATCAACAATGAAAAAATCCATCCTTAAGCCATACTCTGCCAGAGAGCAGAGACTATGGTCTCTTTAATGAGTATTAACTGATAACCAATCCAGGGCAAGTTCATTCTGGAAACTTTGTAAGACATAGAATGTTATGTGTAGTCAAAAAGTCAAAGGGCTATTAACACTTTCTGTTAATGAGAAACTGTCAAGTACTCTTTTTAATGAAGTGTGCTTATTTTGATGGCCTAATGGCACCTACTTATTTACTAATTTACAAAGGCAATGTTCTGTCACCCCCCTCACCCCCACCCCGGCCCAAGGAAGAAGGAAGCACTAAGGCATTGAGATTAAGAGAGATCTGGACCAGCTTCTTAAAGAAACATGGCATTGCAGGCAGCCCTCTAAACCCCAAGCAATGGAAATGATGTGCTCTGAGCAGGAAAACCTTCACTTTCTTCATCTGTAAAATGCAGATAATACTAGCTACTGTGGGAAATTAGGGAAGATTGAGTACCTAGCATAGTGCCTGGTATATAGTAGACATTCAATAAAAGATAGCCGTGATTCTCATTAATAAGAATTATTATAATAGATGTAACTTGCTAGAAAAACTAGTCACTCTCAAAAAGTTGTACTTTTATGACAATGATGTTCATTTAAGAATTATTAAATATTCTTCTTTGAAAAAGTTTCCTTAACAAAATGGAAGTGGACATAGTCTATACCATCAGAAAGTCACGTTAATGGGTGGCCTTTTGTTGGTGGCCTCTATGTAAGGAGAAATGTGATTTACACCTGAGAGACTTTCTACAACTCGTAACAATAATGGTGAAAATATCTAAGCAAATTTTCTACTACACTAACCTCTCAGCACATTTTTTCCCTTCATTTTTGCTAGTCTTTTCTGAGATTTTGCTTAGAAGTAAGTGTTAAACTTAACACTAATGCTTTTAAAAGAAAAGTGTGCAGTAGTTAACTTCCAACTATTTATCATCTATATATGCTTGTCCATTAGGCTTCTCTTACTTACTGCATATTACCCTATTTATTTGCGTTGTTACACAGAAAACATAGTATCAAGATTCTATTGCTCCCGTTAATAATTGTTGAATAGGCCTGGCAAAAAATTTGATAGGAGAGAGAAGTTTTCCTTTTAATCATGATAATTATTAAACACAAACTTGGTTATGAATCTTCAAGGCGACTTACTGAAATTAAACTTAATATGTGAGCATCTTTGACCAAATACCCTTAGACATTCTCAATTGCTGTGTAAGACAAAATTATTTTTCTCTGCATGGGTCTTCTGAGAATCTGAGAGGCCACTGTGTAATCATCTTAAGTATGGCCTCTTGAGGAAATGGCACACACAAAACACAGTAAACACAGTTATGCAGTCTGAGAAAATTAAACATATAGGATATAAAACTGTAGCAAGTTCATTAAAAGTGAAAAAAATTATGAATCTTTACATATCTAGGATTTATTTATCTCAAGCAACTAATTTTTAAATGCTTGTCAGTGACCATAGAATAATTTATATGAGAGATAATGAATAAGAAAAATAGGGACAATAAAATGTATGAAAAATACTTATCCGCAATTAAGTGAGGTACCATTTTGTACTTGTAAGATTGACAAAAACTATAGGAGATGAATATGAATTGAGGTAAGTGTGTAGAAATGAATACTTTCATACTTATTTTTGCAGCATCATTAAGACATATTGATGTACAATAAACTGCACATATTTAAAGTATACCATTTAATGAGTTCTAACATACCTGTCATACCTGCGAAGCCATTGTCATATCAAAATAATGAACATGTCCATCACTCTGAGAGGTCCCTTGTGCCCCTTTGTAGTTGATCTGTGCCTCCTCCTGTCTGTCTTGCCAGGCAGTTAGTGGTCTACTTTTTGTCACTGTACATTAGGTAACATTTTATAGAATTTTATATAAAGATAATCATAGAGTGTGTACTCACTTATTGTCTCCTTTCTATCATTCAGCTTAATTATTTTAAGATTCATCCATGTTGCGTGTATCAATAGTTCATTCATTGTTATTGCTGAGTGGTATTCTGTTGTATGGCTCTACCACAATTTGTTTCCCATTTGATGGTGGACATTTGAAGGTGAAGGTGAGCTATATAAGACTGTTTTTTTGAGAGTGAGCTATATAAAGCTGTTCTGAATATTGGTGTATGAGTCTTCATATGGACATATGTTTTAATTTTTTCGGTAAATACATTGGAGTGGAGTGCATAGGTCATACTGTAGGTGTATGTTTTAACTTTTTAAGACACTGCCAAACAGTTTTCCAAAGCGGAACTGTTTTCAGCAGTCGGTGAGAGTTCCAGTTGTTCCACATCCGTGCTGACACTTGGTATGATCGTTTTGGGTTTTTGTTTTCTGTTGTCTTTAATGTTAGCTATTATAATAAGCACGTAGAAGTATCTCACTATGGTTTTGTTTTATATAAGTTCTCCAACTGTGTTTTCTTTATCAAAATTCTTTTGGCTGTTCTAGGTCCTTTGCATTTCCACATAGATTTTAGAATCAGCTTGATAATTTTTACCAAAATGCCTGCAGGGATTTTTGCTAGGAATGGATTAAATCTGTAGATCAATTTGGGAAGAACTGACACCTTAGCAATAGTGAGTCTTCTGAGCCAAGAACACAGCATCTCTCTCCATGTATTTAGGTCTTTAATTTCTCTAATCAGTGTTTTCTACTTTTCAGTATATAGGTCTTGTACATCGTTAGTCCAATATATCTCTAATTATTTCTTTTTTTTTTTGGTGGCATTATAAATGGTATTTTTTTAGATTAATTTTAATTTCCAATTGTTCGTTGCTAGTATATAGAAATATAATTAATTTTTGCTTATTGATCTTGCATCCTGAGATCCTTCTAAACTCACTTATTAGTTGTCTTTTTTGAAGATTTCATAGGATTTTCTACGTGGACAGTCATGTCATCTGCAAATAAATATGATTTTACTTCTACCTTGACAATCTACATGTTTTCATTTATTTATTTTGTCATACCTCATTGCACTGTTTAGGACCTCCAGGACCATGTGGAATAGGAGTCATTGGAGCAGACATTTCTGTCTCATTCCTGATCTTGGGGAGAAAGCAGTCAGTCTTTCACTATAAAATATCATATTAGCTGTAACTTTTAATGTATATGCTCTTTATCAAGTGGAGGAAGTTTCCTTCTATTCCTGGTTTGCTGAGAGTTTTTGTCATGAATGGACGTTGGATTTTGTCAACTGCTTTTTTCTGCTTCTATTGAGAAGATCATTTGTTGTTTCTTTTTTTATCTGTTAATTTAATTAATTGCATTGATTGATTTTGAATGTTAAACCTATCTTGCATTTCTGAAATAAATAACACTTGGTCACAATATTATTCATTTTTACATTGTTGGATTTGATTTGCTAATAGTTTAAGGATTTTTGCATCTATGTTCATAAGGGATATTGATCTGTAATTTTCTTTTCTTATAATATCTTTATCTGGTTTTCAAATCAGGGTGATGCTGCCTTCTAGAATGAGTTGGGAAATAGTCCCTCTTAATTTTTCTTTAAGAGTTCATGTAAAATTGCTATTATTTCTTACTTAAATATTTTGTAGAATTCATTAGTGAAGCCATCTAAGCTTGGACTTTTCTTTGCGAGAAGATTTTAAATTACAAATTAATGTAATTAATAGATACAGAAGTTTTCAGTTATTTCTTGATTGGGCTTTGGTAGTTTGTGTCTTTAAAGAAATTTGTCCTTTTTATCTAAGTTGTTACATACTCCAATAGTTCAATAATATTAATACCCTTTTAATGCCATAGGATGTGTAGTAATGTTACCTCTTTCATTTTTTTTATTGCGGTAACATTGGTTTATAACATTATATAAATTTCAGGTGTGCATCATTATATTTCGATTTCTGCGTCTACTACATCATGTTCACTACCTGAAGACTAAATACCATCCATCGCTGTACACATGTGCCCAGTCACCACTTTCACTGTCTTTCATTCTTGATATTGGTAATATGGGTCTTTTTTCAGGATACGTCTGGCTAGAGGATTACCAGTTTTACTGATCTTTTCAAAGAAATAGCATTCATTTCTCTGTTGTTTTTCTATTTTCTAGTTTTTTTTTTTCCAGCCCAATCTTTTTTATTTCCCTTCTTCTGTTTGCTTTAGGTTTCATTTTAATCATTTACATATTAAAATACATGCAAAATGTGCCCGTTTTCTTAGTCTTCTTTGTGCTTGCTTTTTATTTTCCTCATTTTTTAATATGGAAGCTTAAGATTTTTATTTGAGACCCTTCTTTTCTTTTTTTTTTTCCTTTTTTTTTTCCAATTTAGATGTTTAGTGCTACAAATTTTCATCTAAGCATAGCCATTAGCTGAATCCCATAAGTTTTGATATGCTGTGTTTTCATTTTCATTTAGTTCAAAAATTTTAACTTCCCTTGTGATATCATTTTTGACTCATAGTTTACTAAGAAGTTTGTGTTTAATTTCCAGCTATTTGGGGATTTTCCAGAGATCTTTCTGTTGATGATTTCTAAGTTCATTTAGTGTGGTCAGAGAACATACTTTATATGGTTTGAATCTTTTAAAATTAATTTAAAAAAAAATTGTGGCCCAGAATATGCTCTTTTTTTGTAAATCTTCCATGAATAGAATGTATATTCTTCTATTGTTGCATGAGATGTTCTATAAATGTCAATTAGGTCAAGATAATTGATAGTGTCATGAGTCTTCTAAACCTTAATGATTTTCTGTCTACTTGTTCTGTCAATTGTTGAGAGAGGAGTATTGAAATCTGACCATCATGTGGGTTGGCCTTTTTTCCCCTGATAGAACCTGAAAGGTTCTATCATTTTCTGTTTCATGTAGTTTGAAGCCCTGTTATCAGGTACATAAAACTTTAGGATTTTTATGTCTTCTTGATTAATTGACCCCTTTATCATTATGAAATGACTCTCTTTATCATCTTTATCTTGACAATATGCCTTACTCTGAAATCTATTTTGTCTTATATTAATAATGCCACTTCAGCTTTTTTTTTGACTTGTGTTAGTATTGTATATCATTTTCCATCCTTTTAGTTTTGACCCTTTTGTGTCTTTATATTAAAGTTTGATAGTGTGATTCTTGTAAGCAGTATATGGTTGGGTCTTGCTTTTTGCATCCAATCTGGCAACTTGTATCTTTTAATTGGAGCATTTGAACCATTTACATTTAATATTATTCTTGATGTTATTAGGTTTAAGTCTATCATCTTGCTATTTGTTTTCTGTCTTATCTTTCCTTTGTTGATTTTTCCGTCTTTTTCTGCCTTCTTTTGGATTAGTTAATTATTTTTTATGATTTCATTTTATCTCCTTTATTGGGTTATTTATTTTGCTCTTTTAGTGGTTGATTTAGCTTTTTTCAAAAATATATATGCGTCTTTAACTTGTCACCTATTAAAAGTGAGATTCTGTAGTTATCAGATTGACAAACATTGAAAAGGAAGAATATGAACTTATGTAAATATGAGGAAATAAATACCCTCTTACACTTCTGGTAAGAGTATGAACTGATACTATCTTTCTGGGGTGCAATTTGGCAGTAGTATCAAAAACCCTAAGATAATCCATTTGACATGAGAGTTCTACTTCTAGGAAATTAAGGAAAATAATTGGATGGGTGCACAAAGGTGTATGTATAATATTAATATTTATCAATGGTAACATCAATGATATTTACCACAGCATTGCTTGTAATAGCAAAATAATGGAAATGCTCTGAATATTTAGCACCATAGGACTGGTTAAAATAAATTATGCTACAGCCATGTTTTAGAATATCATACTATCATTAAAATGATGTTATAGATCTCTAATTTTTCCATAGAATGATGCTCACTGCGTATATATATGTATATACATATGTACATATATATAAAGAAATATATTCAATTTACAGAATAATGTGTAATATGTGATCTCATTTTTTGATTGGAAAAAACCACATGCATGTGTGTATTTATTCAAAAGGAAAGAACGTGAGAGTGTAACAGTGCCTATCGCTAGGGGATGGAATTTTATCAATTTTACTTTAATATTCTTTGTTTTTTAATGTAATTAACATTGAATTGCTTAGGTAATTTGTTTTAATTAAAGATAAATTTTAATAGTGGCAGCAACTACTTTAAGCTTAATTTTCCTATTTTTTAGTTATTTCACTAGAATAATTGAGGTGATACTATTGACTACTTGCCTCAAAAAAATATTTGAAAGATTTTTTTAAGTGTCAGGGTCTACATCTAGTTCCATATTGATTTAGGATGTTTTACATTATGTTATATGATTAAATCTTTTAATAGAATTGATAAGCATTCTAAAATGACAAAGAGGAAGTTTGCAAGAAAGTGAGGGCAATGTAGCATCACATTGTTAACATTATTATCAAATCCCACTTGTCTCAGTTATGTAAAATGAAATTATCTTCTTACAAAAAATAGTGGGAGAAATTCAAGCCTTTGGCTTCATTTAGTTCAAGTACATAACCCAGTCTTCTGAAGTTGCTTCATTGTGAAAGGGTGTAATTTTCTGAGGCATTCTCTGATTTTGCTCATGTTAGAAATATCTTCAAGAAGCCTTTTCCAGGAAGTTTCACAGTTCTGTTTTGAACTTTGGATAAAAGTATCATTGCCTAAAGGAGGTAAAATTTAGAAAACAAAACAAACTGAATTATGTTGGAGCTAACGTTTTAATTCAGTTTCATACTTTTCTCCTTCAGTGTTTGGGGCATACAGCTTCTCTCTCAAGGGGATTTATTTTCTGATTTGCTTTCTTGTATTTATTCTCATGAGAAACACCTGCAACATTTCATGAAAATCATTGCCCTCATATATTTAAAAGATTTTTTTCTCCTCTAAATAACTGGATTCATTTATTTTATTTACTTATTTATTTATTTATTTGGTGAGGAAGATCAGCCCTGTGCTAACATCTGCCAATCCTCCTCTTTTTTTGCTGAGGAAGACTAGCCCTGGGCTAACATCTGTGCCCATCTTCCTCCACTTTATATGGGATGCCGCCACAGCATGGCTTGCCAAGTGGTACATCAGTGCTCACCTGGGATGCGAACCAGCGAACCCCTGGCTGCCACAGCGGAGCGCGCTCACTTAACTGCTTGCACCACTGGGGCCGGCCCCCGGCTTCATTTATTAAGTATAAGTTATAACAACCAATCTGAGACTTTGGTTTACACACCAATTACTTACGGCTTTCCATCAGTGATTTCCCATTGTAGGTTTGTATTATTGTTAGAATACCTGAATTTTCTGAGGAAATAAGGATTTTTTTTCTTTGCTTTTTTCCTTGTTTTTTGTCAAGGAAACAACTTGTCTTCAAGTGTAAATTTTGACCTAAATTGGAAGAGATAAACATGTAATATGCTACAGTTTGTCAAATGCTTTAAACAGTTATTACATGGAATAAATCATAGGTAGCACCAGGAGAAGGTAAGAAAATATGACAGAAATGTACAAGATAGTTTGCCATTAGAGGAATTTGGCTTTAGAGAAATTTATTTAATATACAATAAAACTTGATGAACTAGCATTTGCCCCTAGAGTCTGTCAAACTAGTGTTGTAATAACTTGCCCAGTTCATGCAGTGGCTATACTGATTGATATTGAAAATAAGGAAAGGATGAAACTATGAAGCTGGTTCTTGGGTTCAGCAGATACAGGATAATCCCAATTTCAAATTTGCAAAAACTGAGGGAGAAAAAGTATCTAACCCAGCTCATTTTGTCATTTAATGAATATTTATTGCATGCCTCCTATCTGCCAAGCCCTCTGCCAAGCACAGGGGAACTCAGTGCTCAGGACAGACATGGCTCCTGTGGTTAGGAACCTTAATTACTGGACTGTAAATAGCTTCTGTTTCAGAGTATTTTGGGTGCTTTTTAATTTTTGTGCTCCTTTGTATTTTCAAAAATTACCATTCCTGAACATATGATTTCAGAGGAAAAAAATGAACAAACATTATACTTTAAAAAGTGGCCCCAGGATAAACAAAATCTATCCAATCAAGTCCTTGTTCCCTGAGGCCTATGCTCTTGCTCCTAGTCTGCTTGCTTGCTCCGGCCTGCCACCCTGAGGTTGCTCCTCTCATTTAACTGTTCAGATATGGTTTCACTTTTTGGCTTCCTCAACGGTTGATCCACGGTGATATACTTCCTGCCTCAAGATTTTGCATGTCCTGTGGTTTCCCAGCTTTGTAACCCTTTGGTCATGACTTTTTTCTTATTTTAATTTGTTTATCTCTGACAGTTCATTTTGGCATCATTCCTTAACCTGTCCACTGCAGAACACCCGGGAGCGCCATCCCAACAACATTTAATGTGCTTTTGTAATTACGTGCTTCATTCTACTCTTGAAGATTAGAAAGAGAGGATTCTAACTGCCTTATTCTCTATCTAGTAGAATATCTGAATGAAGAGAAGGACAGGTATACTTTCATTCTCTTAATCAGTAAATATTTGAGAGCTAACATTTACGGTGTGATTACTATGTGCTAGGAACCATGGTGAGTACTGTTATGTGAATTATTTCAACTAAAATTTATAGGTATTCTATGAAGGAAGTTATATTAGTTTCCTAGGGCTGTATAAAAGTACTACAGACTGAGTGGCTTAAAACAACAGGATTTTATTCTCATAGTTGAGGCCAAAAATACAAAATCAAGATGTTGGCATGGTTAGTTCTTTCTTGGGGCTTAAAGGAAGAATCTATTCCATGCCTCTCTCTTCTGCTGGTTGCCAGCAATCCATGATGTTCCTTGGCTTGCAACTTCATAATTCCAGTTCCTGCCTCTGTCATCACATGGCCGTCTTCCCTCATGTCTGTGTCTTCACATGGTGTTCTCCTCTTCTTATAAGGACAGTAGTCATTTTGGATTAAGGGCCTGCCCTAATTCAGCATGATCTCATCTGAATTAACATCTGCAACGGCACTATTTCCAAATAATGTCCCATTCTGAGGTTTTGAGAAGGACATGAATCTTTAGGGGGTATTATTCAACCCGGTATTAAGTATTATTATTATTCCCCTTTTTTGTTTTTTTGTTTTGGTTACTATTGTTGTTGTTGTTGTTTTTAAGGAAGATTAGCCCTGAGCTAACATCTGTTGCCAATCTTCCTCCTTTTTCCCCCCTTTTTTCCTCCCCAAAGCCCCAGTAGATAGTTGTATGTCATAGTTGTACATCCTTCTCATTGCTCTATGTGGGATGCCTCCTGAGCACAGCTTGGTGAGCAGTGTGTAGGTCCACGCCCAGGATCCGAACCGGCGAACCCAGGGCCACTGAAGCGGAGCATGCGAACTTAACCACTACGCCACTGGGCCAGCTCCTATTATTCTCCTTTTAACAGATGAGGAAACAAAGGCTCAGAGCAGTTAAATAATTTACCTAAGGTTACATGTGTTATGGAGATTCAGGACTCAAACTCAGATCTGTCTGTTGACAAAGTTCATTCTCTTTAACACTAAGATGAGAAGTATGAGAAACCTTTCCATCTCTCAGTGCATTAATAGTCCAATTGGGGAGCTATCTAAATAATAGCAAAAAAGAGAAATCTTTGAAGAGACTATGCAAGATAAGCTACCAAGTACCCTACTAATTATCTTTCTCAACAAAATATCACACAGATATAACAGAGTTCTATTTTTTCTTTAAAAAAATGATATAGGGAAAAATACAAACAATAAAAGTACAAACATGGGGCCGGCCCGGTGGCGCAAGCGGTTAAGTGCGCGCGCTCTGCTGCGGCGGCCCGGGGTTCGCTGGTTCGGATCCCGGGCGCGCACCTACGCACTGCTTGGCAAGCCATGCTGTGGCGGCATCCCATATAAAGTGGAGGAAGATGGGCACAGATGTTAGCCCAGGGCCGTCTTCCTCAGCAAAAAAAAAAAAGAGGAGGATTGGCGGATGTTAGCACAGGGCTGATCTCCTCACAAAAAAAAAAAAAAAAAGTACAAACATGATTATTTCACCTATAGATGGCATTACTTTTTGCTTCCTTCAGTACAAGTTAAAATCAAAGTCTTCTGCTAAATTCTCTGTCTCTCACAGTTTATCATATCTCTTTTTATATAGAATCTGCATCTTAAATTCACCTGTGTCAAGGCCAAGATTTTTTTTTTAGCCCAGAATCTTCCCTTTCCTTCAAATAGAGTTAAGTAGTATCTATAAATAATTCCTCTCTGTCTCTGGAAACTCAGTCTCATGTTTTAGGGCCTGTGGGAGCAGTTGGGCATGCTAAAGGCATAAGGGTACTATTAGGAACCACCTTTTGGGAGCTGAAGAGGACAGGGGTAGCCATTAACTATGCTTCTGGCTCTTAGGCCTAAAGAAGAGCAAACATTAATTGGGTCAAAGCTGAGGCTTAGTTGGACCAGACTGGGGCTGGCAGGTTTGGGGGAACCATCATAATTCACAGTACTGGGGTGCAAAGAAACAGTGAGACTGGCTACAAAGTTAACTTGATGATTTTCTGAACTACACTTCTTAGTATCCTTAAATGTTCTCAAACGGCTGATTTAGATCAGTGATGAAATTTAGGAGAAGAATAAGCTAAGTTGGTCTACCTGTGTAGGGTGTGTGGTGGTGGGGGTACACAGAAGGACACAGAGATTAAGTGGTTCAGCTAACATTAAGTGGAGACTATTGCACTGCGAAGCCCATTCACTTAATTACTGTTCTGCATATTCTCCCAGGAAAATAGTATGAGCTATAAATAATATTTATATATTTCTTTAGTGGAGGAGAGAAGTAACATTTATTAGACACCTAAAATGTGTAAGGCATTCTTTTACGTGTTTAACGTATGTTATCTCATTTAACCCTCACCACATCTTTCTTTGTTCCTCAGAATAATGCTGCCAGGAGATATTATTATTATCCTAGTACCACAGGTAGGAAGAATGAGATTTAGGGAAGCTAAGGGCTTCTCCAAAGCCACTAGGCTAAGAAACTCCATGAGGAGAGGGAACCTGTCTGGAGGTTATTGTGGATTGTTTGCTTTGTTTGTGTCTTTATTTTTGTTTTTTAATTTTTTGTTTATTGCAGTAACATTGGTTTATAACATTGTATAAATTTCAGGTGTACATCATTATACTTCTATTTCTGCATAGATTACATCATGTTCACCACCCAAATACTAATTACAACCCATCACCACACACATGTGCCAAATTATCCTTTTCACCCTCCTCCCATACACTGCTGGTGAGAGTGCAAACTGGTGCAGCCACTGTGGAAAACAGTATGGAGATTCCTCAGAAAATTAAGGATAGAACTACCATATGATCCAGCTATTCCACTGCTGGGTATTTATCCAAAGAACTTGAAAACACCAATGCGTAAAGATACATGCACCCCTGTGTTCATTGCAGCGTTATTCACAATAGCCAAGACTTGGAAGCAACCTAAGTGCCCATCAAGGGACGAATGGATAAAGAAGCTGTGGTATATATACACAATGGAATACTACTCAGCCGTAAGAAACGATGAAATCCAGCCATTTGTGACAACGTGGATGGACATTGAGGGTATAATGCAAAGTGAAATAAGTCAGAGGGAGAAGGTCAAATACCGTATGATCTCCCTCATTAAGTAGTAGATAATAACAACAATAAACAAACACATAGAGACAGAGATTGGATTGGTGGTTACCAGAGGGGAAAGGGGGAGGGAGGAGGGCGGACAGGAAACAACATGTGTTGGAGAGGATGTGGAGAGAAGGGAACTCTCATACACTGTGTTTTTATTGTTGTTTCCCATCATAGCAAACCCCAATTCAGCACAGTGCATCAGGGGGCATGTTGGCATTCGTGCCAGTATGCGTTCATACTAATTCTAGCTCATCTCTTTCTCTTTGTTATTTAAAAAATGTGGTAGAGTTAGTTAGTAGTCATCAAATAGCCATATGCTCCCTACATTTTCCGTCCTTCTTTCTGTGAAGTTGGTGTCATGTGACTAATTGTAGCCAATGGCTACTGAGTAGAAGGTATATGTGTCATTGCTAGTCATTTAAGAGCTGCTGTGCCTCTTCTACCTCTCTCTTCCCTTCCTGTGGTGACGTCGGAGGGCAAGAGTTTCAGATGACATAGCTACAAGATGGAGGCTCCTCAGATCACTGAGTCACCACTTGAAGAACAGCTGTACAGGAGAGCAATGAAACTCACATATAAAGTGTAAATGTAAACTTTCACTGCATTATCTCTCTGAGATTTGGGAGTTGGTGATTACTGCAGCATAGCCTATCCTATCCTTACCAGTACAGACAATATCTTTTGTTGATTTTCTTCAATGCTTCTTTCCTCCTAAAATATTTTTCTTTCCCTTTTATGTATTGCTGCCTAGAAAAAGAATGGTATGCTTTTGGGCGGGGGGGGTGGGGGGCACTTTGTCCACAAGTGTGATCAAGAATATCTTTTGGTTTAATTATGTTCGGTACACAATGAGAATTTCATTAGTGTTAGGTTTAATGACATTGTCAGAAGCACAGAATTCTACTATTGAATACATCTTACAAATTTCTACAAGCACTGTGTTATTTGAGTATGTTTGATGACAGTTGATAAGAAGCATGCTATTTGGGGTGAAAGCTTTTTCTTTTCTTCATCATAACTGCTACTCAGTCCATGCTATAGCAGACAAGTCAAATTATGGGCTCATAATCTTGGATTTTTAGCATTTAAAAAATGTTAATTTGAACCTAGTTATTAGACAGACAACCTAAATGGTACCACTTTTGTTTTTATTGACTCAGAGATCACAGAGAAAAATAATGCAGTGCAAATCTTCAAGGAGGGTTTTCTTTCACTTTTTGCCAGCAGAGAAGTAATAGAGCCAGCAGTTCCGAGGCAAAAAGTAAGGTATTCATTGAGGCTGCCTTCAGTTGCCTGGACGCACAGACCATCTGGCAATGAGAGGAGATGGGGGCTCAACGTGCCCTCTGTTAATAAAGTGATTGCCACTGGGAGGAATAATTCTTCCTTTAATTGTATACCTATTTGAGAAGACAGAGCAAATAAAGGGTCTCCCTTCTCAGATGAAAATGATGAATGACCTTGAAGACTCAGCACTAGTCATCCTTGGAAAGCTGGATTCTCATCAACTCTGCTCATTATGAGTCCAGTCTGAGTGTACACAAAGCACCTATTGACTTCAGTGGGAGTTCTAAAGCACAATCAGTCCTGAGGGAGGTGATGTTTTTAAATTGTGCTTCCTCTCTCACTGAAAGGCTAGAAAATGAAGGCAGGAAACATGGGCACCTCAATTCTGAGCCTTAAAATAAGATAAAGCATATGATGTGGGTTTCACATCAGTATCAACAATTAACTGCAACCACTACTTGCAAATGGCAGCTTGTGGTGCTTGGTGTCACTCAGTCACTGATACTATGAAGGGGAGACAGAAGGTATAAGGGTATTCCCAGAAACAAATATTTAGTTTACAATTCATCTGAGAGTAGTATAAGTGAAAGAGAAATACCAAAGTTCATGGAGCCTAGATTTTATCAATTGGTATTAATAATTATGATCGATGATTTTATTTTTTAAGCTAATGAATACTGAACCAAACTTAATTGTTCTCGGTTCTATATGTGTTACAGCAGTTGCTTAATAAATCCATTTTATTATTGTTGAGGACCATGATGACAATGATGACGATGCCAGAAATGTAGAAGAAGTAAGACGGAAGGGAGCACTCTTGTGTGGGCTCCCCTCTCACAGACTTCATGGAATGTGGATATTGTTACCTGATGACCTTAATCATATTTTACTAAAGTTATTTCCTTTTAGTCATGATTTTGGTTTCAGTACCATCTATACTATCAACGAGAATTGCTATGTGTACCAAAAATCAAATATTTCAAAATTGTGTTGATCCATCCCACTGAGGAGGCAAGAGGGAGACAACTGGAGTGAAATGCAAGTTTTTCTGCCTGAGTCATTATTATTCATTGTCAATTGAATCATTTGAACCCTTAAGTGTTAGGAGTAAAGAGTTTGCCACTAAGCAATATATAAAAACTGCTAGGTTAATACTGCTACCTATCTTATGACCAGAACATGCCTTAAGTCCTTTACTTCGGTTTCATAAAAACTAATTTTAAAGTCAGCCTGGGCAGACTTAAAGTGATATATCTATCAACCATTAGTAACTATATATTACCACTTAGCACAGTGCATTAGTGATTTTTAATAAAGGGATTTTAGTGACATATAAATTTTGGTAATCTTATTACCATACTAGATACATTGTAAGTGATCAACAAATATGTTTGACTAGTTTCTCACCGTGTCAGTTAAGTATTGTACAAAGACCGTTCTCCAGCAGGTTTCTCTTTTATTCTGCTTTCTATCTCAAATCGTCTTTCCTCACCCACCCCCAAATGACAGAATCTTTACATGAGTTGCGTGCACCTTCTAGCACACTGCAGGTTTTTCATAACAGTTAAACAACAACTCTAATTACCGTGTATAATTGAAGAGTAATTTTCCACAGTACAGGTGCAGTTACCTGAAATCTATTCTCCTACAAAGTACTTAAACAACTCTTTTCCCCATGTTAATGTTGCAAGGAAACTAGGTATCTTTTTATAATCTCTTTTTTTCTACATAAAAGGAGAATTGGGCTTTACTTTATTTGGAACAAGAAATATTCTCATATCAGTTTACTCTTATCAGCACAGTTTGCGTAGAGAAAGTTGATACTTTCTATTGAAAAGGGCATGGGCTTTGTCCAGTTACTAGAACTGACTAACATTTAGTTCAGTAGTAATTACTTACTTCTATTTCTTCTGGAAAGAGACCATTAATGCTCTTTACTAAGGATCTAACTACTTCAATTTGATATCATAAAGAAATTAGCTCTGCAAAAGCAAGACCCTATCAGTTTTGTACTCTGTAGTGGTAAGTTGGGGATGGGTGGGGAGAGACAGGAAATGGAAAGTCTCCTCCACAAAGAAAGGTTTTATTTTCTTGACTTTTTGGAAGTCTGAGGTCAACAAAATAGTATATTATTTGGCATACTAAATACATAGACATTAACTTCCATTAGTTTCCTCGACCTTTAGAGAGTCTAAATGTGCAGCTCTGTACACACATTTAAAAACGTGCTTTATTAGAGAATTTGCTCTGTTTTCAATTTAACAATTAGTAATATAGCCTTTAGTTTCAGGTAATATTTAATCTGTTAATGGAACATTAATGAATAGAAGGAAGAATAAAATAGAAATGTTGCCTTACAGCTTAAAGATGACCAGAAATAGCTGCTTTGTGAACTGATGACCCCCCAAGCTCTGAGCAATTGATGCCTTCATCCTAAGGTACCTCTTATCTTCATGGTTAGGACTGAGAAAATTAAATCCTATTCCAGAATTTCATGACATTCCAGCTTTATTGCCTCATGTTAACTTTAACTGTAATTATCCTAAAGTTTTGTTGTTGTTGTTGTTGTTCTTTAAGGAGGTTTAATACACTTTCTAGGACAGTCTGAAAGTCTTGTGATTCTTCAAAACAAAATGACAATGGCCAGCGAAAGTTTGGCATTTTATGCTGCAACACGCTACATATAGCACTTCCTCAGCAGCAGAAATGCGATGTGCCATAAGTGAGGGTTTTTGAATTCACGCACACACACACACACACACACACACACACACACACAGAGTTATTAACAGACTTACAGGACTTTGGAGGGCAGATTCTATGCCTGGTTTGCTGATTAATTTGTGTAATTCTTTTGCAAGTGTTACACAGTAGGCTTCTTGGGTATACATTAATACAGTAGACTTAAAGTCACATATGCACAACAAAACACATCATAAATAATGAGATACTAAAAACCAACTGTCACTGAGGTAGCAATTATTGGTGTCTCTTTTTCGCTTCAGTGACTTTTTCCTTTTACCCTGAGACATGCAAAGAGAACAAACAATTAGCGAAATAATTGATGATCAGTACCTTCAAAGCTTGTGGTGACCTGGTTTATGCCTTATAAGCTTAATAATGAGAACACCTCTTATTACTGATTAGTGTGCTGCCTGGTGCTCTCTGATGGTGCTTGGGAGGTACATCTGTATCAGACAAAAGGTTTTTATCTGCCCTTTACAGTTAGTTGGTCCCTAATGAACTGAGCTTTTGTCCCTTGCTGTTTTTATATTCCAATTAAACTTGTTTATAGAATAGACAAATAATTAAAGATGTACTGTTTTCCAAGACTTAATATTGTCTTCCAATAGGGTTGTGTTGAAGTTGGTGGCAATTAACATATATAGTAATGTTTTTAATCATTTACATATTAAAACACATGGAAAATGTGCCCATGTTTTCTTAGTCTTCTTTGTGCTTGTCAACCCATTCTCTTAACTTGCATTGGGTATGCTAATTACCCTCTGTCAAGCTAGGGTAATTCATCTTTTCCAAGAAAAATTCAGTTTTCATTTTTATGCTTCAGAAAGTCATAGAATGGCAATTTATTCTGGAGCTTTCAGAACCAGAAAAGAATGCTTTAGGGTTATGACAAGCTGCTTTTATGTTGTGCACAGCAAGAAGTATTAAACAGATAAATAGCATGTCATGTTAGAAATTTTATGTTAAGGTATAATTTCTTACCTCTTTTGTTGAATTTTCTATCAACTTGCATTCTATATTGGGTCCTTATGCAAAATACCTGTATAAAATATTTCTTGATCACAAAAACGTAGAGAATGAAATAGGGTAACTTTCTGGTAGCCATGTCATTCCCAAACAAATTAAAAATTCCCACAATCCCCAGAGACTGTACAACTGTTAGTTCTCTTACAATCTGTAGAGAAATACTCAAAATGGTAGCCTCAAGGTCCCATTTTCACAGTTTTTAAAAAAAGATTTTAAATATGGTTATGCCGTATCAATGAAATGGGCAAATCTTTAAAGTGACTGCCTCTAGGATTTTCAGGATGTGTGAGACGTTAGCTAGCACTCCCGTATCCCGAACACAAATCCTTCCACATGGCAAGCCCTCAGTAAATCTTTATTCATGGATTCATTTCGCCATCTCTATTCATTTGGGTAATCTGAGTTAAGTATTAGTGAAAAAGTGATGTCCTGGAAGTCCAATGGGCTAATATGACCAGGAAGACCACCTGGGATGTGTTATTTGGGTAGGTGAGCTTTTTGTTTCTCTAAAACATGCAGCGTGTATCTTGCACAGACACTGCAATGGAAAGGAAAACTAGTGCAGTCTGACACTTTTTGAAAGTTACGATGTATTTGTTGTCTTCAACCTATTAGGACAACAAATAAAAACAGATAAGGTTTTTTATTCTCTAGGCCTGAGGGAAAGATGGAAATATTATTCTAATTGTATTCCAATTGCTTTTCCACTTTGTTCTGAAACAGTATAATAATCTTGTACATTTTTTATAAGGTACATTTTGGATGGCTATTAATTCTTCAGACACTAATACTTTCTACCTCACTATCATGTATAAATACTTTGGATGATCCATAATTTTTTAAAATGTATTTTTCCAGCCATGTTTTGAATCTTTGAGGTTAATACCAAGTGGGCATTTTTTTCCCTTATGCAATTATGGTCAGAGAAAGTGCCAGAAAATCAAATCCTACACAATTGAGGACTTCACAGTAGGTCATGTATACACGTGGTTGGAGTGAGTGTGTAGAAGTACACAAATTGTTGGATTAATCAGCCCTTTCTGTTCCTTTAGTAAAACATACTGAAGGATGGTCATGGCACGTGGAGTGCCAGTGGCCAGCAGGCTACTCGCTAAGGATCCCACACACTTTTGCTCCTACAAGGTGAGTTGCATGCTTACCAAGAGTTAGTTGTATTTGTTCCAAGCTCATGTATGCTATTTATACTTATTATTTTAACCACATAAAATTACTTATAATCTTAATTACACTTTACATTCATGAAATATGAGTGCAAAAAGAAAGTTATGTTTCTGTGACAACTAAATTGAATGTTTTGGAAAAGTATGTTCAAGTTAAGTTAGTAAAAAAAAAAAGTATTGTAGAATTAGATTTGGGTGAGACAATGAAATACATAAAAATCTATAAGGATTCCCCACTCAGATTGCTGTGTAAGTCTTTGTTAGTTGAAGAAACCCCAACTAGAACTCATAGAAAATGCATTATGGATGTGGTTTATGCAAGAAAGATGAAGGGAAATGCCAGTCAGCAGACAGACCTACACTCAATGAAAAGGCCCACACAGAAATAAAATTATTTGGTTCCTCATCAAAATATTGGTGAAATAATGCACAGTCATATATTTTAACTTAAAATGCTTAGAACATATGTTACTTTAACTATCTCCCACTTTAACGTCCTTTTTGGGTTAATTTGACAACTATTGTTCTCATTTGCTTCGGATAAGAGAGCATCTACTGCAGCAGATAAGTGGAATTTCCTTATAACCAAGTAATTTGGATAATTCATTAACTAAACACCTTTGGATGGAGCCCAGACACACACATATTTTCCTGCATTTTCCTCCCTGGTGATATTAGAGTGAAATAACTCTAGAGCATAGAAAAATATCATTGTCCTGATTTAAAGCATAAAGGAACTAAATTATGGGTAAGCCAAGTGACTTATTCAGGATCAGATCCTTTATATAGTAGAGCATCTAGGTGAACTCACACTAGTTTACTTCTCAAAATATGAATCCTGTTCATTTATTTCTGGAAATATAATTTCTTCAAACACTAGCTATTCTCATTTGCTAAATAGTAGGCTATCTGGATTTTGGCAGCAAGTTCCAGGATTTCTCCTATTTATATGCATATCTAGCACAGGGTATGTAAGTGAGAACTAGGCTCTGGGTAACCAACACATTAGCATGTGTGAAAATAGCTCAATTAACACAGGTAGAATGTGAGAAGGTCCATTAGTTTCTCAGGAAACAATGGCTCATAGTGCTAGGACCAATGCAGGGTTTTGCAGATGGTGTCAAACTAACTGCGTTTGCAAAGACACAATGCAGCAGCTGGAGGGCTGGCAAAATCCAACAGCTTCAGAGACAGCAAGTCAAATTTGATCAGAGAGACCAACACTTGACCACATGAGTGTCTCAGTTTCCTGGGATGTGTTCCAAAATCCATCCATCTCATCCAGTGTGACAGTCATAAAGTCACACTTCACATCTCTGCATCAAGCCATGTCTCTGACTGTCACACAGCTCGGTCTGCCTGACAGAATAAATTTATGGCATCCTCCAATGGCTTCCTCACCTTTTTTTAAATACATAACCTTTTCTTCCCCTTAAGTAAAAGAATATGCATAATAGACACATTGAGCTACAAATGCAGTTTTCTGTGGACAAAGGAAGAGATCAAAGATTTTAATAATTTCATTGATTTTGGAAAATGCTTCTTCTCCCATCCATTGCCCACTAGTGGAAATCAGGGCACCAGACAATATAACCACCTGAGCACGTGTGTGGTGGTTAAGAGAAAGGGCTCTTGAGTTGTACTTTCTGAGTGTAAATAACGTTATCTGTTACCAGTTGTGTGCCCCTGGGCAAGACACTCAACTTTCCTGGGCTTAGTTTTATCTTTGTTTTTTTTCAATAGAGAGGGAAGGTAATAAAATATCTATCTCTAGGGCGTCATGAGGCTTTGATACATGTAGAATATTTAGCATATTGTCTAGCATATAATACAAGGTTAATAAAAGTTAAGCTTATATTATTTTTAAGCCTTAGCTATATGTTAAGGTCATATCACAGTCATGAGAGACAGAATAGAGTGTGGGGGCCTATGGAAAGGGATTGGGAGGTGATTTTCCTGCTCTAGTTTAGGCTTATGAGAGAGGATAAAAAAAGAAACCCTCTGATGGGTACTGTCAAGTTTGCCAGGGTAGGAGACTATTACAAAGCCCGCACTTGCCTAGGGTTCCCCATGTGCCATGTGATTATACTGTCAGGAGTTGGTGGCAGCAGGTGGCAGTTTGTTGAGGATTTGGGGATTTATGATCCTGGCCATCTTGCCATCTGTTTTGACTAAATAATAATGATAACAAAAATAACAATACAGACATAGTAACCACGTTTATTATAGCGCCAACAGTATTTTAAGCCTTTTTCATATATTAACTCATTTATTACCCTCAACTACCCTACAAGGTCTTATTCCCATTTTACAGAGGAGGAAACTTAGTCATGGCTCGAGTAAGGGAAGAGCTGGAATTTGAATTCAGGCAATCTAGGTCTGGCAACTGAGCCGTAGGCTGAGATATTAGGAATAGATATGTGTTTTCATTATAATCTGTATTATTGTATTGGGCTATGATTTTCAACTCTTCACTTTTATTCCCCCCCCAAAATAAGAATTCTGGGGACTATTAGGAATCATAAATAATAAATTCATTAGGAGTAGATGTAGTAACATAATTCACTGATACCAGAAGGTCACTTACAGCTTTCATTATTGTGATTCTGTAAGTTCTCCTAGAGAAAAATAGTAGAGAGGCATTTTCTATTGGGGAATGATTTTGTGTTTAATGAATGACACTACTAATACTACTAAATCACCACATCATAGCCTGGTCTATGAGTCTGAGTTCGATCAGGAAAACAGAAGCCACCAAGGTATTTTGGTTAGAAATTAGAAATTCCTCTATATGGAATTAGATGCTTGTACAACTTTTGGAAATTCTGAAAGGATGAAATCAGGAGAACTTTCAGGCAATAGTTCAGGAAATCCAATGATACAGGGTTTGCAGGGAAGCTGCAGCCAATGATCTCAACTGTGTGTAGCACCATAGTGGCTGATTCTTGGTAGAAATCATCAGAAGTCAAAGGCTGGCCACACCTCACATAATCTAAACTCCCTGCCTGCAGTTGCCACTGGGGCATGAGCTTCAGTCTGTGGGAATGCCTCTTATAGGCACTAAGGGCCATGAGAGGGCCAGGGGGTTATGGGAAGTGTAGTTCCAAACTTCCTTCCTATGATGTGGAGACGAATGCAGATGGGGGTGACACCAATGCTGCACTCAATATACACTGCACCACACTGAGATACGGCTTCAGGAACTCAACTCAGTCATCCTCCTACTTCTGGACAAGGTTTTGTTGACCACACCAGGATGGTTATTTTCAAAATGCATAAGGGAGTTCATTTTGTCCTATGACAGTGAAATGGTATAATATAGAATGTTCATTTGTTAATTCAACAGATATTTATTGGCCACTTCCTTTATCCAGAACACTGTACTAGGGAGTCCCTCATTGCTAAGATGCAGGCCTTACACAGGGTGTTTAAGACTTTATGAATGAATAATTTAATTGTATGTTGTAAAGACATTAAGATATTTTCTTTCCTTCTAGCAGATACGGTAATCATGTGTCACGAATAGGACAGATAAATACTGAAGGACTTCTGAAGAGGAATCAGCCATTTTTAACTTTTGTGGACAAGGAAGATCTTGTTAAACACGTGGAATTTGAGAAAGCCTGAAAAAGAAAATGACCAGGCACTACCCTGAGCGATTTAATTATGTCAGAGACTGAACCTAGCCCTCTATGAGGGTGGGTACTGTTCCTATTCCCATTATACGTTGGTAGTAGCTGTGGCTCAGAGAGGTTGTGCACCTAACCTCACTTACCTAATATCACACTGGAGAAATTGTCAGACGTGGATCTCAAATTCAGGTTAGTGAGATTCCAAAGCCTCTTTCAACCCCACTACACTTAGTACCAACTGTGTTTTAAGCTCTAAATATAAACTGAGATAAGCAGAGTTCCCAATGTAAGATTACACAGGAAATCCAAGTTTCACATAGAAAGTTAGACATACACACATATTGAAATAAGTATATTTAATATAAGACTGTCTGATATCAACAGAGACCCATTGGTACATTTGTGGATTAGGATACTATAAACCCTTTTGCAGTCAACTCTTAATTGTTGGTTTAAGTGACTTGGCTATGTTATAGTCAACGGTCCAGTTTATGGAAAGGACTTTCATTCATTCATTTATGAGGCAAGCTAGCTTTGTGATTAAGAGTGTGGACTCTGGAGCTATACTGCCCTGGTTTGAATCCTGTCCCCGTCACTTACTAGGTACATGAGCCTTAGCATTCTCAACTGAAAAGTAGAAATAATAATAATACTATATTTATCATCTATTGCTGCATAACAAATTACCACAAAACTGAGTCATGAATCCAGGTGTGGCTTAGCTGGGTACCTCTGCTTCCAGGTCTCTCATAAGGCTGCATTCAGGCTGTCAGCAAGGGCTATGGTATCACCTGAAGGCTCATCTGGGTGAGGATCTGCTTCCAAGCTCTCATCATTCTTAGCAGGATTCAGTTCTTCATGGACTACCGGACTGAGGGCCTCAGGTCCTCTCTGGCTGTTAACCAGAAGCGTCTCTCAGTTCCTTGCCTTGTGAGACTCTTCATGACACAGCTCATTATATGGCAGCTAGCTTCCCTCAAGCAAATGAACAAAGAGGAAGTACAAGATGAGAGCCACAGTCTTTTTGTAACCTAACCTCAGAAGTGACAGCCCATCACTTTTGCCATATTGTATTCATTAGAAGCAAGTCACTATGTCCAGCCCACACTCAAGAAGAGTTGATTACAGACATGAGTGAATACTAGGAGGCGAGGATCATTGTAGGCTATCTTAGAGGTTGCCTACCACACCTACCTAATAGATTTGTTAGGTGGGTTGAGTTCATACATGTAAAAGTTCTCTGGGCGGGCCCTGTAGCCTAGCGGTTAAGCACGCGTGCTTCGCTTGGGTGGTCTGGGCTTCGCGGGTTAGGATCCTGGGCGCGCACCGACACACCGCTTGTCAAGCCGTGCTGTGGCGGCGTCCCATATGATGCAGAGGAAGATGGGCACTGATATTAGCCCAGGGCCAGTCTTCCTCAGCAACAAGAGGAAGATTGGCATCAGATGTTAGCTCAGGGCTAATCTTCCTCACACACACACACGCACAAAAAATGACTGACCTACATGTAAAAGATCTTTAGAACAATTCCTGGAACATAATAAGTGATGTATAAGTATTGGCTGTAACTATTACTGTATTCAAATCACTGGGATGCTTAATAAATAAGACTCAGTTTCTACTTTTAAGAAAATGATAGCGTAAGACAGTATATGGCAGAAAATGAAAAGTACTGTAACGAAGGCAAAAATAAAGAACTGTGGGTATTTAGAGGAGGGAATAATAACAAAGATCAGAAAAGATTTGACTAATGAAGCAATATTTGGGCTGAGCCCCAGAATATGGATAAAGTTTTGACAGGACTGGGTGAGGAGAGGTTTGGGGGCAGAGACAGTGGACAGGGAGCTGTTGAAGGCAGCAAAGCAAGGCAGTTAAGGTTGTTCAGGGTATCTCGGCATTATCCAGGAAACCAAGGGTAATCCAGGTTAATTGGAGCATCCAACATGCAGCACTAAACTGGGAAATAGGGTGAAAAGAAGGATTTGCATTGGTTATTGAGAATATTGAGGGAAAGTCTGATGAATTTGGACTTAATTCAATCAGTAGTGGGAATCATTGAAGATTAGGAACGGGGCACCACACATGAAACTGAACTTTAGGAAGTTTATTCTGGAAGTAAGAATGGATTGGGGCTAGGAAATCCTGGAGGAGAGCCCAGGTAGGTCCTTGTTATAGTAGTTAAAGTGATTAGGGATGAAGATCTATCTGGACTAGAACAGTGTCAGTGGGATGGATGAGGAAGAGGATGAATTTGAGAGGGACAGCCTCAATTAATAGTTTTGTTGTCTCTAATTAAGGTATAGGATTAGGTTGACTGCCTTTGAGGACAGACCTAGGGACAAATCCTGGCTTTAACAATTGTTAGCTGTGTCACCTTGGGCAAATTGTTATAAACTCTTTGAACCTTAGTTTGTGATAAGAGAATTAAATGAGCTAATATGTGTAAAGAGCATCAACAGCTGTTTAATTTATGCCCAGCACGGTGGTGAGCACTATACATGCAGCACCTCGTGTAGTCCTGCCATCGCCGTATGAAATATATGTTTTCATCACCTGCATTTTGCAGTTCAGAAAACTGAAGCTTAGAGAAATTAGCTATCTTAAAGCCCAACAGATGATGAGTGGCAGATCCCATGTTTGAACAGATTCTTGCTGATTCCAAAGCCTTGCTCTTAGTTGCTGAGCTGCTTTTCTAAAGTATAAATGAGGGCACATAAATATTTCTCTTTCCATATATATCTCACCTGGTGTTCCATTTGTATAGTGGCAGTTGCTGAATCAATACATGTTTGTTGATGAAGATCCATCACTCCTGTTCTAATTGAGATGATGTGGCTGCCATTTTCTGGCTTCAGACTCTCCTGGCACTTCACCTCCTGAGTGATGAATATGGTTTTACTCCTTACTATTTTGGCACTGCTCAAGTGCTTTAAAAATGTTCCCTTCCTGACTTCGAGAGGTGATTTACCAAAATGTCAGTCAGAATTAATTTGAGTGGTATTCATTGCAGTTCCCCAAGGCCTAGAGTTACTGGCATGTTGTTTTTGGATGTCATATTTTGATGGGAGATAACATTTTAACTGGAGTGGGAAGGGCACGATTTCGGATGAGTCAAGCAGTAAGTCACCAGGGACTATATTCATAACTGTATTACTGTTCTGCTTTTACAGGAATTGTCTGATCACAGTGATTCCAAACCATTTAAAACTTCCAGCACCCTATATTTTATTCCATTTTGCAAAATCCTTCTCCTTAAATTACTCTATGCCATGTTTTTCTTAAAGAGATTTCAAATTGAGTTTACTTTGATGACTTTTAAAAAATTATGCTAATACCAGTGAGATAATTAAGGCCATCCCAGGAGGCTGTAATACCAGGATTTGGAAATCTTGATTCCGTAATTCCGGATCTCAGCTCTGTTTATTCAAATGAACTTGGAGAATCTGAAGTTTTTTTCTCTCTTCATTTTTTGAGGAAGGGTTGTTTTTTTTTTACTCAATTTTATTGAGATATCTTTGACATTTAGAAATTATATATGTTTAAGGTATATAACTTCATGTATATCTATCTGTCTATCTATCTATCTACCTACCTACCTACCTAAAAGATATAAATATAGATAGATAGATAGATATAAAAAATCACCAAAATCAAGCCAAATAACTTATCCATCACCTCTTCATAGTTACCCTTGTATGTGTGTGTGTGTTGAGAAGATTTGCTTTAAGATATATCCTCTTAGAAAATTTCAAGTCTCTGATACAGTATTGGTAATTATCATCACCATCAAACCAAATGATTTTCCTAAAGTATTTTTGAAATGGAAACAAGATCTAATACCAGCATTGGGCAGTGTTTATTAGACACCTATCTATGCCTGATACAGTTTAGGCATTGCATAGAGTAAGACAGACAGATATATTCTGATTTTTCTAATTCTGTGGTATGATTGTTGAAGAGAATGGAGTTAATGGAATGGCATCCAGTAAGTTTAATGAAATAAATAACAAGTTAAGATACATGTAACAAAGGGGTTACGTTGCAAAGAGGTTAACAAAAAAATCTCCCCCAGATTTTGAAAATCAAATGTAATGAAGCCCTGCTTGTAAACAAATTTTAAGGATAGCCAAATTTTATTTTGACAAATAATGAAAAAAATTTTAAAGAAACTTATCTACCATTGCCATTATTATTTAAGAAATAAATTTCTTAAAGATCATAAATTTGAGACTGAGGTCATAAATTTTAATGTTTAAAAAGTATAAGAACATAATTTCAGAATAAAGGATAAGCCTTCCCAGAAAAGGTGGTTTCAGCTAGCACCTTTATACCAGTAGGGGTGTATGGGTTGGAGTGTGTGTGTGTGTGTGTGTGTGTGTGTGTGTGTGTGTGTATACACCTTGTTTCTCACTTTGCTACAGATGGTACAAATTCTGTAACAGCAGTGGTCCAAGAACTGGTATTTAGGAATGATTAGTTTTTGTTATGTAGAACCAGTAGATATTTGCTTCCTGTCCTGAAGCCAGGGAAGAATTAAAGGAAAAGGAGAGATTGTAGGAATGTTTAAAAAAAATAAGATACCAAAAGTGAGAACCAAGTACATTTGCAAGTATAGGTATAGCCTGGAAGAATCTCAGACATAGAAATGTAATTATTCAATGAGGAAAGCATTTGATAACTACATCTGAGGAAAAAATAGCACCTGCATAGGGAATAAGATGGAAAACAAGAGGCTGAAGAAAACCTTTGGGTCATCTAATTAATTTAAATTTGTGGGAGTTTATTACTCTTCTAGGTTTTTAATCATGGTTAGGGTAATAATGAAGAGCATTGATTCAAGAAGGGAAGGGAAAAGCATTGATAGAATGGCTGTTCTAAGTAACTAGAAATTTTTCCCTTTGAAGAGGCTCTACTTGAAATAAATATATACCTGTCAAGCTTCAAGGTAAATGCAGGAACTCTGTTTTTTCCCCCAGCTTTACTGAGGTATAATTGAGAAATAAAAATTGCATATATTTAGATATAAAACGTGATGTTTTAACATATATATACATTGTGAAGTGATTACCACAATCAAGCTAAGTAACATATCCATCACCTCACATAGTTTCCCTTCTTAAAATTATTTTTCCAGTTTTATTGAGAAATAATTGACATGCATCACTGTATGTTTAAAGAGTACAGCATGATGGTTTGATTTACGTGTACCGGGAAATGATTACCACAGTAGGTTCATCTAACATCCATCTTTTCATATAGATACAATAAAAAGAGAAGAAAGAAAAAAGGGAACAATTTTCTTTGTGTGATGAGAACTCTTAGGATTTACTCTGTTAACAACTTTCCTATATATTGCACAGCAGTGTTAGCTATGGTCATCATGTTGTATGTTACATCCCTAGTACCTATTTATCTTATAACTGGAGGTTTGTATCGTTTGACCATCATCCTCCAATTCCCTCTCCCCCTACCCTTCACCTCTGGGGACCACAAGTCTGATCCCCTTTTCTATCAGTTTTGTTTTTTATTTGTTTTGCTTTTTTTTTAGATTCCACCTATAAGTGAGATCATATGGTATTTGTCTTTGTCTCACTTATTTCACCTAGCGTAATGCCTTCAAAGCCCATCTATATTGTTGCAAATGGTAGGATTTCCTCTTTTTTATGGCTGAATAATATTCCATTGTATATATACATCCCAACTTCTTTATCCATTCATCCACCAATGGACACTTAGGTTGTTTTCATATCTTGGCTATTGTAAATAGTACTGCTATATATATGGGGGTGCAGATATCTTTCAACTATCTTTTGTAGGAGTTTTTCCTGTAAAGACATATCTTTTTTGTTAAAGAAAATGTTATTTAAAAATCCATAATATGGAAAATAGCAAACAGCAGTCATTACAAACGAATCCTGGAACACCTTGCCTGGGAACAGCAATGCTAAGCTATGCCAGAAGCAGAGATCCTCCATTTAAGCCAGGAAAATTATTTTCAAATTACCTTCCCTTCAAGGTGTGACTCTTTGGGTGCGGGGAGAGTTTTTCTTCTCTTCAGGTGGTTGGTAGCTGCTCTGATTTGGAGGATGTAGCTTTGGAAAATCTCGACTGGAGATTGATTTCCTTCTTGCTGAGCAGCCAGTACTTTCTTCAGCAATGTCATGGAACACCTCTGTTAACCTGTGGTTGGACTCCCAAATTAGAATTCAGGGGCCGGCCCTGTGGCTTAGCAGTTAAGTGCGCGCGCTCTGCTACTGGCGGCCGGGTTCCGATCCCAGGCGAGCACCGAGGCACCGCTTCTCTGGCCATGCTGAGGCCGTGTCCCACATACAGCAACTAGAAGGACGTGCGGCTATGACATACAACTATCTACTGGGGCTTTGGGGGAAAAATAAATTAAAAAAAAAATTTAGAATTCGGGAATTCATTTTCCCTCCAAAAACAATGTTATTAATGATAGTTATATCCTAGGATGGAACAGAAATAATCATCTAACTGCTTATGTAACCTCAGTGCCAGGTCTAATTATTTATTGAGCACCTACCAGGGGCCAGTCACAATTCTGGATCAACAATGGGCCTTCTTTAATTGTATTTTAACTCTGTGACTGTGACTTGTGATTATCTGTTCTAACTGGCTGTGGCCTGTGTTATATATTCTCCGTTAAAATTCCTCTATGTAGTCTTATTTGTACTCTTATCGTAAATGAGTGTGACCAATTATATTCGTCCCTCAGTATCCACAGGGGATTGGTTCCAGGACCCCCTGGATACCAAAATCTGTGGATACTCAAGTCCCTTATACAAAATGGCATAGTATTTGCATATAAGCTATGCACATCTTCTTGTATACTTTAAATCATCTCTAGATTACTTATAATACCTAACACAATGTAAATGCTATGTAGCTGTTATACTGTATTATTTAGAGAATGACAGGGGGAAAAAGGCTGTACTTGTTCAGTACAGACACAGCCACCATAGACCTTTTGACCAGCAGTTTGTTGAATCTGTGGATTCAGAACCACGGATCCTGAGGGCTGACTATAGTTATATTTCTCTGTTTATGAAATAATAATTACCAATAAAAACAAATACTCCGTAGACCCAGGTCAGATTGTAAGAGATTCCTTATTCAACAGAATTTTACTTTGCTCTTAAATTGTGTCTTACAGTATTATCCATAAACAATTAAAGGCCCTCTTCTTTCTTTATTTCAAGTAATGAAAGTAGGAATTTATACTAGACCCCAAAACACAGTTCAAAGAAAATAATTACACTACTACTTTTACTAACTGATAATGGAGATGCCCTAATTAACAAATGCAAAAAAATTTGCCTGGGTCAGATATTCCCTCCTTCTCATCGGGAGATCTGTTGTAGCATGATTGATGCTTGCTCTAAAGAGATCACTGGGAGGGGTAGTTGGGGAGCATTTGAGGAGCTGCAAGGTAAACAAAAGGATACACTCTTCTGTTATAGAAAGCACCTTTACCTTCCTCTCTATTCATAACTTGTTTTTTATTTTAAAGAAATATTTTGTTGGTCTTAAAAATAGTGTAGTTTACTGTACGGTAACAGGTAAGGGAGGCAGTGAGGTGAGATGGACAAAGGGTTGAGAGGTCATGTGTGAAGCATGGAGTGTGACCAATAAGTAGTCTTTCTCTATACAACATGGAAGTTGAGTGTCCATACTCTGGACTGTACTTCCTGGGTTTAAATCCCAGCTCTGCTACTTCCTAGCTGTGTGACCTTAAGCAAATCACTCAACTCCTCTAAGCTTCAGATCCCTCATCTGTAAAATGGAGATAATAGCAGTACGCCCTGTAGAGAGTTGCTATGAAGATTAATGAGTTAATATATCTAAAGCTCTTAGAATGGGACCTGGCACAATAGGTGATTGCTATTGTTATGGAACAGTGTTCTCCAAAGTAGAGAGTATACTCCTCAGAGTCTGACAATCCAAACATCTATTTATGTTGATTTTTATCTTAGCCTTTTAAGTTTCCTACTTTGTGTATATTTTCTAACATACATAATATTTATGAAGAGATAGTATATGTATGTATTTCATAAATATTACATATACATATATTGGAGGTATATAAAATTTTTACAGTCATAAAGATTGGGAGACCACTTATATGGTAGTCGCCTAATTTTGTTTTAAAGTCTAATTTTAAATAGTTATCCTTAGGAAGAACTTTTATGCATAGCAAACTATATTTTATATTGAAGCTATGGTCAAATTCATCAGAGTAGGAATATACTGCTTTTAAGATTAATAGCACCTCTACATTTACTCAGTTTCCTTTTTCTTCTTTTAAATCGTTTCTTCAGAATGTCCGCTAGTAGGGCATAATTCTTTAAATTTTATGAACATTCAAATAATTTGCATTGATACATTTCTTGAAGATAAGGAACCATTCTGAGTTTCATGTGTAGATTTAGGAAAACCTCATTGGGGTATTCGTAAACTACTCTTTACTCCTTCCTACTTCCCTTTTATTTAGGTTTTCTTCTGTACGTTGATATATTAAATCCCAAAATTATCTCCTGAAAATCTAAAGACAAGAATATAAAAGAATCGTTAGTTAGGTGAATGTTTCCTTTTAAAGTTAGATATTTTAAAAATCTGCTTCAAAACGTATGTCCCTTTTATGGCCCAAACCACTTTGTTACAACTAAAGAACAAACCCATGGCCTCAAATTTAGACTGAAACTTAGCAGGAAGTTTTCTGAAAACACCACGCTGGCTACAGAACAAATATATGAAATAATTATTACCTTCAGAAAGTTCTAGGGAGTCTGGCTTCCACAAGATGTCGTTATATAAATGATCTTTGGAGGGCCTCAGAGCTCATGATAAAACTACCAAATTGCTTATTAGGAGGCAAACAACAGCTCTGCTGAGATAAGTCTAAGAGGCTTAGAAAAGCACATCTATGGTGCGGTCCACCTACACAAATTCAACGCTCCTACAGGAACACAGAAAACACTTTGGAATTCATTAGTGTGCAGTGTTTACTCAAAAGCTGCAAAAACACTGGGTTTGCATAATTTTATCAATTGTCAATAGCAGTGCTTGCCAACATTCATATCTTTATTGAGATGCAAAATTAAGAGCAGGAAGAAAGTTTGTATCAATATTAATACTGAACTCACTTGAAAAGATGACATTTATTAATAACGCATCTGGCTCAACATTCACAGTGGTATTTAAAGACAAAACACAGTCCCGGTGCAGGAAACATTTTTTAGCAAATCTTGTTCATCAGCCACCTTACAGTTTTGAAATACATAAACCATTTTTTCCATTCCACAAATGGCTACTTCCCAAAAATTCTACTGAAATTTAGGATGGGCTGGGTGTAGTTAGAACAAGAACAGTAATAAGACAAAGATTCTAATGCGTCAAACATTTTGTGGAGAATTGTGTTGGTGCAAAGCATATTAGTTTTAAAAACTCTGTGTTTGGGGAACAGCTGGTGTGGGCTGAACATGGAAACAACTGTTGTAAAACAAATGTTAAGGAATTGCTGTAAACAAGACTCCATTTATTTATAGTATGTTTCAATTCTCTTTTTTCGTCTATCTCTCACTTCTCTATCTATATCCATCCCAGCCAACAGAACCAGAATGGTCAAGGATTCCAGTATGTAGGTAGGGGTGTGTGCATGTGTGTGTGTGTGATGGGAATGTTTTACACACACATGTACACATGTATACACACGTACATACATAATGTAAAATATCTATTCTGCTTTCTTGAGTTCATCTTTTGTGCTCAAAAACTGTAAAAATGGAATAGTGACGATATTATGGCTGTGATGTAAATTGTAGAAAAACAAAACCAAATTTCTTTCAGTATTTTACCTGTATGCTTCATGACCAACCATCCCTTTGTTTTTTTTCCAAACTTCAACTTTCAATGCATTGTGAACACATAGTCACAAAGACCTTGTCTTGCTCAACACCAACCACATTTCACTTATGACCTAAGCAGTTTGGAACTTGAAACTGTAGTCTAGACAAAGATGAGGTGGATGCTGAGAACTCTTGAAGTGGGGCAGACACCTTGGGCTCCATCTCTCTCTTTGAAGTTGCTCCACATGAATTTCCAGCAACATCAAGAACCTAACACCAATCCAATCTCTGTCCCTATGTGTTTGTTTATTGTTGTTATTATCTACTACTTAATGAAGGAAATCATACGGTATTTGACCTTCTCCCTCTGGCTTATTTCACTTTGCATTATACCCTCAATGTCCGTCCATGTTGTCACAAATGGCTGGATTTCATCGTTTCTTATGGCTGAGTAGTATTCCATTGTGTATATATACCACAGCTTCTTTATCCATTCGTCCCTTGTGGTTACCAGAGGGGAAGGGGGGAGGGAGGAGGGTGAATGGGATAATTCGGTACATGTGTGTGGTGATGGGTTGTAATTAGTATTTTGGTGGTGAACATGATGTAATCCATGCAGAAATAGAAGTACAATGATGTACACCTGAAATTTTTACAATGTCATAAACCAATGTTACTGCAATAAACAAAAAATTAAAAAAAAAAAAAAAAACCTAACAGCTTCTTGTCCTATTTTCTGTCTGCTTCCAACCCACTCCTGCTCAGCTGTTCAATACAAAAGGAAGTCGTGTATCAGTGCCATTTTTTTTCATTTTTAATGCTATTTCCCTTGCATACTTCCCTAAATGATTATGATTATACAGTTTAATTAAAAGAAAATGAAAGGATTGTTGATAAAATAATCTAACGGAAAGCTTCTTACGCAATTATTCCTTAGCATATAAACCCCTAGAGGGCAGGGGGATGTTTTACATGCCATGCATTTTCTCCTTCATTGCAGACTTCTGTAAACACATCTCTGTTTCCTAGAAGACATTGATATCACAATGGCTTGATTCTTATTACATTGTACTTCTCACACAAACACAGGGATCAGTGTGGCCCAGTGGGCAGTGTCTGCCTGGCATAGAGCCTTTTCAAACTTAACTTTGATCAGTTAAGAAACTAGGTATTTCATATGTGTATGATCTGTGTTTTATGGCTGACTCGAATAACCTGTGAGGCTTTAAAATAATTTATTTTGGGCCAGCCCCGTGGCTTGGTGGTTAAGTGCCCACGCTCCACTGCTGGCGGCCCGGGTTCGGATCCCGGGCGCGCACAGATGCACCACTTCTCCAGCCATGCTGAGGCCGCATCCCACATACAGCAACTAGAAGGATGTGCAGCTATGACATGCAACTATCTACTGGGGCTTTGGGGGAAAAAAATAAACAAATAAACATTTAAAATAATTTATTTCTCCCATCCTCTTTTTTAAAAACTTAATTAAGTACCATATGTAGTTAAGTATCTATCCACCACCGCTATTTTTTTATTGTATTCTTTGCATCCTTTAAAATTTTTTAATTTGAAATATTAGGAAAAAATATTACAATGTGCAAAGAAATATTAGATACTAAGTATGCTTCTCGTTTTTAGTCACACACCAGCTCCAATACGTTAGGGAGTCATCACTGGATCATGCCAGGCCTCTGCTCAAAATCCTGCAATGGTTGTCTAGTTCTAGAGAATAAGAAAATACTGTTTTTGTTTTAATTTTAGTGACAAAATGCTATTAAGAAAAAACTGTTTCTCAGAGAAGTGTGGTTTTGTTCCGGTTCTCCCTTAACTCTTTATTTCTTTGCTGTATAATTTCAAGGCAAATCATGTATATTCTACTTCCTATGAAATGAGAATTACTGATATTTAGAAATTGAATATTTTTCCTCAGGAGTTGTGGGCCGTTATTATTTATCACCCTTCCCCGTGTGTTATGAAGTTTGACGAGTCCTAATTGTTTTATTTTCAATTCTTAGGAAGAAAAGTACAATGTCGAATACGAGGATAACTTTTGTTATTGCAAGAAATCTATCTATTAAACTATTACATTCACCCTGATTAGAGTAACCCATTTATTCTCTCTCTTTTGTTTCAACAAAAAACATTGAGTGCCTACTATTTGAGAAGTGGTACACGGTCGAATATTCTTTGTCATCAAGCTTACAGTTTAACAGGGCAGAAGAAAAAAGCCACTCAAAAGTATTGAAAACAGCATCTATTTAATCAAAGAAAAAGGGAGCTAACGTTTATTGTGCTAGGCTACTTACATAATAACCTCATTCAATCCTCTCAACCATCTTGGTTTGCTGGTAAGGAAACTGAGGTTCTGAAGGATAAACAGCCAAAAGTCTCAAGGCCCAGTAGCGAGGATGTGAGAAGTTGGTGTCATTCCAAAAGCCACATTTCTGTCATCATAGTGAAAAGTGTATTCAGAATTCAGGAAAATGGGGGTAGGGAAGGGTGTCAAAGGAGTCAGTGGGATAAAAATAGATCAGGAAGGGTTTTAGAAAGATTGAGCAGTATTGAGAAAATCCTGTTTCATACATATAAGATATTTGCAAATGGTAATAATTTTTAGCTGCTTGCCTTGTCCTCTCAGTTTGCTCTTCAATTACACTAATCCGGAAACTTGAAACCAGATTAGAATGGAATTTTTGACTCAAAGTTAAATTCTTAAAAATAACTTGACATTCCTTGCTCTGAATATAAATCTATGATTGGAAGCCCTCAGAATTCACGATTAATACGAAGCTACCTATGTTATGATACAATATGTTATGAATTTGCTTGTTACTGTTCAACCGACTGCTGCTCTGTGGCGAGAGGATGTAGTGAGCTGATGCACTGCGCCTTTCAGAGCCCTGACCAAAGCACCTTGCTTGGCTGCTCTGGAGGGACAGAGTGGCCCCGAGGTCTGATGGAGACCTATAAGAAATCAATGTAGGTCAATTTGAATTGAAAACAAAGAAAGCAGTGGAGAACTACAATTCTCCCAAGTAACAACACATTTCCAATACTCAAATATATGCAGAGTTGGAGAAAAAAGGCTTTATGATAAAGTCTGCACAAAAATGAGGGAGGATCCCAAGCAAATGGGTTTTATGATCAACAGTGTGTCCGAATTTGATACAGAATTCATAGGTCTATACTTGTTTGTAATTATCAATTTTAAAAGAGTTTAAAAATATATTTTTAGGAAACAAATTTTTTAACAGCTCCGAAAGCACTGCCAAAGAACTCTGGTGTTCTGAGGGACAGAATTTGAAGAGTACTGATTTAAAGCATAATTTTCCTCCCGGAAGTTCTCTAAATCTGTTGAATATAGAGGTAAACACTTCATTTTATGCAAAGCAAACAGGGGTCATTCGTGCCTGTTCAAATGCTTTTTTCCAGATCTTCAGAGGCTCTCCTGCTGCTTCTGTTGACATTGGTACCAGCCCACTGGGAAAGAAACTTTGTAGAGACAAATGTCAAATATTTCCTTCTAAAAACTGAAAATGGGGAAACATATGAGAGATATGTGAGTAAATAAAGTGCTCCTGAATGATTTAAAATACAAACTTGCATTAACTTTTTTTTTCCATTTCTGAACTCGATCTCTCCAAAACTGTTTTGGCTATAATAGAAAGGATTACAGTAAAAACGTATTATAATAAATTGCAGTATCTCCAACTATATCAGTGATAATCAAAAGTTATTGCATTCAATTAGGTGATAATTCAGTCACACATCTCTACTTTTCTAAAATCACTTCAAGGTTTTACGATATTGTAAAAAGAATAATCATTTTAATAGAACAACTTGAATAAAAAATTAGCTAGAAGAATATGTCCACTTTCAGATTAGATATTCCATTGTACATTCTGGCATATGTATTTAACAACATGTCCTTAATATAGTAATCCAAAAGTTTGATTTTCTTCACTTTAACATCTAAGAGAAAGATGCAAACCATGAGAAACCTACCGATAGAGGAAATGCAATAAAATAGAATGTTGCTCACTTAATAACTGAGTTTAGATTCAGCTTTATCATCTATATCATCTACATCTCTGCACTGGAGTTCATCTTTGCATCTTTATGGTGATCTGTATGTTGAAAATTTATGTTCAGATCAATGGTCCAAAGGTATTTCAGTGTATTTAACCATCCAAGACAGATTCAAGTAAGTTCACTTGTAATGTCTTTATGAAAGTATTCTAGAATATCTGTATATCTATGTTTTTATATCTATTTATCCACATATATATTTGTATAACAATAGTTTTTGTTTTATTTTATTTACTATTCATGTTATTCTATATCAGTAGAGCAGGGACTGGCAAACTTTCTGTAAAAGGCCAGATATTATATACTTCAGGATTTGTGACCATACTGTCTCTGTCACAGCTACTCAATTCTACCTTTGAGCTCAAAAGCAGTCAGCCAAAGAGTAAATGAATGAGCGTGGCTGTGATCCAGTTTAACTTTACAAGAATAGGCAGTGGGCCAGATTTGGTCCTTTGTCCTAATCTGTATATATAATTCAAATTCATCTTTTATAAATTATTGTATATATTTACCTAACCAAACCTTATTGAGGGATATTTAGGTTATTTCCAGTTTTTACTCTTATAAACTACTGCAATGAATATCATTGTGTATATATCTTTTAACTTGTTAATTATATCTTTATAATAAATTCTTAGAATTTGAATTGTTTTGTCAAAGATTATGTATATTTAAATATTTGAATCATTATAAAATTGTTCACCAGAAGAGCCAGACTAATTTATACTGATGTGTACTGGATATAAGAGTGCTTGTTTTCCCATATCCTCCCCAGTACTGGGTTTTATTTTTCTTTTAATTCTTTCTCAACTTGCTTGGTAAAACACGGATTCCTCATAGTTCTTTGGGTTTTTCTATGCTTTGATACTTAACAGTCTGGAGCATCTTTCCACTTGTTTATTCATCATTTATTCTTCTTTGAGTTGTCTGTTTATGTAATTTGCCTATTGTTATACTGAGTTATCAATTTTTTTCTTATTGATTAAGAAGAACTCTTTAAATAGTAAAGAGATTAAAGTTTTGATCCTTATGTATGTTACAAAAACAGTTCACAAGTTTGTTGTTTGTTCTTGGCTTTTGTATGTTTTTCCATGTAGAAGCTTTTACTTTTTAAAAGTATTTTAACGTAGAGCTTTTCTTTCATTGCTTCTGAATTTGGAGTGATGTTCAGAAAGACATTCACCAGCCCGAGATGTAAAAACATTCTCTCATAATTACTTGTGGTACTTATAGCATTTTCCTTTTTGAATCCATAATACATTTTAAAATAGTGTTTTTAGATTTATTAGCATAAGCTTGTGTCCTGTTTCTTATTTTAAATTTCTCTTCCGTAAGTGTGGTTACATGCCTTCTCTTAAAGTTACGTGCTTGTTGTCTCTCTTCTTTTCTTTATCGATTTCCTCAAAGTTATTTTTCTTTTCAAAAAACCAGCTCTTGACTTTTTTGGTTAATTCTTCTTGGTTCCTGCTTTCTAAGTTATTTCACTGCTTCTTGCTTTATGAATTTATCCCTCTACTTTCTGTTTATTTTATTGTACTTTTTCTAGCTTGAATTGAGTGCTTTATTAAGTTATGTTCAATAGTTCTTTTCTTACGATAAAGGAAATATTTAAGACTATTGGCTACATCTCATTGCTTTGCATGTGTAGAGATATCATTAGATTTGATTTCCGGATAACCTGGAATGATTAAGCTCCCACACATCACAGTTTCACAGTTGATTTAGCTCAGTTCTTAACATTAAGAGGTCACAGATCTTTTTCGTGATTTGGGTAATATTGGTGGTTGTTACATAGAGGTATACATTTGTCAAAACTTATCACCCTATATATATATATTTTTGTGTGTGTGAGGAAGACCAGCCCTGAGCTAACATCTGATGCCAATCCCCCTCTTTTTTGCTGAGGAAGATTGGCCCTGGGCTAACATCCATGCCCATCTTCCTCTACTTTATATGGGACTCTGCCACAGCATGGCCTGACAAGCAGCGTGTCAGTGTGAACCCCGGGATCTGAACCAGCGAACCCTGGGCCGCCGCAGCGGAGCACGCGCACTTAACAGCTTGCGCCACCAGGCCGGCCCGCACCCTACATTTTTGAGAGCTGCATATTTTACCATGTATAAAATATACTTCAGGGGCCGGCCTGGTGGCATAGTGGTTGAATTCATGCACTCTGCTTCAGCAGTCCGAGGTTCGCAGGTTCGGATCCCGGACGTGGACCTACCCACCACTTATCAAGCCACGCTGTGGCAGGCCTCCCACATATAAAGTGGAGGAAGATGGGCACCGATGTTAGCCCAGGGCCGATCTTCCTCAACAAAAAGAGGAGGATTGGCAACAGATGTTAGCTCAGGGCTAATTTTCCTCACCAAAAAATATATATATATACTTCAATAAAATTACTACCACAACACAAAAATAAAGTAAACGAGAGCATGGAGAGGGATATTTGTGGCACAGCTCTCTAGCTTCCCTGGCTCCATAGAGATGCACTGGAGGAGCAGGGGGCAGGCAACTTCAAGCTGAGAGAGCTTGAAAACCAGCCCCACTGCCTCCCTCAGCCACTCTGTAAGCCCCTTCTTTGTATGCAAGGCACAGGTGGTATACATCAACCCAACCAGATACATTTGAATAAGTTCAAGATATTCAAGAATGCAATTCTAACATGGCCAACTTCTTTATATCTTTGGAAGACTACTCCTGTGGGGCTCAGGATCTTCATTCCTTCCACATGAGCCCCTACTAAGACGCTTCTTCTGATCCATGGATTTTATTACTTTATCCATGGATAACCTCAATTCTGGCAGTTATCATGGATCTCAATTATTACTGTCAAGCCTGATTATCATTTGGCGTCACATGGGAATGTTGGCCTGATTATGCCCAGGAGATTTGTGTATGAGGTTTCAACACTATTCTGTATCTTTGCTTCCTTACTAGTCTTGAATTCTGGAAAATTAATTTTAATTTCAATGTATTAACATTCTAATTATAATACGGGAGCCTGATCTTTAACGATAACTTATCTTTTGAAGGTATGTGACAAAAAGCACAAGAAAATTTTATCTTCAAACTCTTAAAACAGAAGACCACATGAAAAGCACGTTTCTGAAATAACTCCCTTGGTCCTTCTGAGTTCCACAGAGACATACTGCTGACAGGTACATAGCTGAGAACCTCAATCTCAGGTGCCCCTATGTTCTTATCTTGTCTGTGAGGCATGGGGATACTTACCAACTTAACAGGATGCATCTTCATTTAGAGGTGCAGCACAATCTCCAGATCTTATTGCTCGGGTTTGAATCCTGGCTCTGTTAGTTACCAACTGTGTGATCTTGGGCAACCCATTTAGCTTCTCAGTGCTTCAGTCTGCTTATCTGTAAAATGAGAATACTACTACTACTCACCTAACAGGGCTGTTGTGAAAATCAAATGAATTGATTCTTAGAATAGTGCTTAGTATATAGTTAATGGTAAATGTGTGTTCTAAAATAAATTCTATTTAACATAACCCTTGAGCCCTGTAATGCAATCACCTGGGTTATTATCTTGGTTGGGCTCATCGTCTTTGCACTCTCAACACATGAGAGCCTATACCATAAATATGTTGGTTTTCCTTTAGTTTCATGACAAATTGTTCTTTTTAATGATGTATTATACTCAATTCTTATGGACATAGGAATTACTCTTCTAAGTTGTCTCTTCTTTTATTTGGTAACTGTTTTAGTTAAGTTCATTTGCTCTGATTGTTCTGCATGATCCTTACCCCTAATATCAACTGTTGTTGTTGTTGTCGTCGTCCTCGTCCTCCCCCATCGCTCTTCACTTTCTTCCAATTCCAGTGCTAAGCGTGCCTTTCTGGTGGGGGCTCCCAGTCAGAGTGCACCCCCTTACCACAGGCTGAGCTCACCATAGTACTCCATCATTCTGGCCACAGTGACTGCTCTAGGCATGGAGTCCCAAGTTGGACCAATTATAATTCTTCCTTGAGATTTTTACAAGCTAGCAGGAAGGCTCCTTGGCCTTTTGGGTTATAAAGTGAAAGTGTTTGAGTCCAGAGTAACCAGGAACTGTGCTCCCTGCCATGGGGGTAAAACACATATGCAGCAGGAAAGAAGGAGGCCAAGACATTTTTATAAGCAGAGAAAATCCATGGAGAGATTCCTATTGCTGCTCCAGATCCCTCATTGAGTTATTATCTCTAAGGCCAGTTACAACCTTTCTGTTTGTGCAAGCCTCTGAATTCCACACCCCTCCTCTTTCTTATGTTTGTTTTTGCTTACGCTAGTTCAAATTGGATTCTTCTCGCCGCACAGTGTCCTAACTCACAGAATACCTCTTTCAAGCAGCCAATTTTCTTTATATGTTTGGAGATTTTAAAATGGAGATTTATAAATGACTGGTTAGAAGTCATCCTCTCTAGTTCCATGAGGACATGGACCATATCTGCCTTAATAATCACTACATCCCCAATGTTTAGCATAGTGTCTTATGCTGTAAGATAGTAAGGTAGTTGGGATTCTTTTCCAATGAACCAGACACATGCTGCTTGCCTAAAGCATGGGTTGAGGGGTTACCAGATGGCTTTCTTGTGGGTGCAATAGAGAGGACCAAGGTTGTAGGTAGACCTCCCATCAAGTGTGCTAGATGGAAGGGGACAGTGGTGCTCTAGGAGGAAGGAGTGAGTTCCCGTACATTTGATTCTAACATATTGATAGGATGCCTCTGTAATTATCTGTGGTGGAAGAGATACACATCTTTAGCACTAGGCTCTAGGCATTGGTGCTAATATAGACATTAGCATTTGGCTATAGACATATAGAACTTCAGTGGGAAATTTGGAGACAGATAGATTCAACTTAGACTTAGGTTAATATACTGCTTCCAAAACCCCATAAATAGAATTTAGATAGGGTATCAAGTGTTATCATAAAAAAATATTTCTAGATGTAAGAAATTTCAATATACCAGGCTATCCCATTCTGCAACAGTTTCATTTATCATGATTTATCATGATTGTAGTGTATGTTTATCTCTGTTGTGTTTTTAGTTGTCTATAAAAATATGAATTCTTCTAAATTAAGAATCACGAAGCATTAAATAGGAGCTAGCTAAAGGAAGTGACACGTAAGATATTTTTTATATGTGTATATATTCATTCATTCTAAAATTCCCTTTATCTTATTTTTTCAATAGAGAAATAAGTGGACAAAAACAAAGAAGTTTAAAAAAAAAAAAAAGAATGGAACTTGAATGTGCTCTCAAATTCTGTGCTCCTGGTGTTGGACCATATTTTTAAAACAAGATTCCTCATAATCTTGTTGAATATTAAATCACCAAATCAGATCCATTTCTAAGATTATTTTCTAATCCCAGATGATGAAGTCATTTTTTCCCAAGGAAAGCAACCAAAATAAGAGGTACTTCTCTTTCCATGATATCGCAGAAGCTGAATTTGTTACTAACTGAAATTTCCAGGTACTCTGCAGCTAAGCCAAGAATGTGAGCACAATCAGTTGAGTGGCTTGACACTGAAAAACAAGGTTTCCAGTTAGACCCTAATAAGAAGAGAATTCTTAAGGGGGAAAAAGAAAAAGAAAACCCTGAAGAGACTTGACTGCACTTGCAGACAATTAGGAGGAAAACCTAAGTTTTTGTGTTAGGATGATAATGGGCATTCCTGGCATAAAATATGATTGTACCAGTTGTTGCAGACCACCTAGCAATTCTCACCCCTGATTGGTACCGAAACGTAAATTAAAGCTGTCTTCTCTGGAAGTTATGGATACTGGCATTTCTTCTCTAAATTATTTCTTTCAATCTCAAAATTCAATTCAAACACTGTTTATGCTTTCCTTCTATACCCAAACTTTCTGCTTTCCCTCCTCTTATCAACTGTAGCTTCTTGTGTATTAGCAGCTTTGGGAATGTATTAAAGCTATCTTCTGATTAGACTCAAAGGGGAAGTCAAAATATACTGAATGAGAATTGAAAGTGCAGAAAGTTTATATAAAAATCCTTCCAAGGAGTTAAACTGAGTCTCCTTAAATCAGACTTAATAGACTTAAGCAGTTAGGTTTTTCCAAAAATTAGAGGGGTCATTATCCTGATGTTCTGTGAAAGATAGATGTGTACAGTGTCTGATTAAACACAAACTCCTGGGCTCTCAGCTGGGCCTGTTGCATAAAAGGGAGTTGAACAATAGCTTATGAATTCATTAGAAATGACAGCAATGTTTCTATCAAACATCTCATCTGTTGTATTGATGACTCACATCAGTAGAATGAAAACTTTCACCACTTTGTGTACAAAATTTGGGAAAGCAACATACAGCAGCAATTCATAACATGTACACACTCATCTTCTAGTTTGTTAACCATTCAATTTGGGCCTGAATACACTGTTTGACAGATGCTTCCAGCCTCTTCGGTTTTAAACAACAGTTTTCACTTGCCAAAATTCTCACTTCATTATTATCAACATAACATGAAGTGGCAGCATCTGGTTCAGGTAAGCTAGCAATTCTCATCCACACCTAACAGTGAGTCTTAAATTACAAGCCACCTTCTCAGAAAGTTAGAAAAACTTAGATTGGTGGTTCGAAGTCTTTTTCTGTTTTCAATTTTAAAATATCATTCAAACGCCATTCTCAAATTTTCAAATAATCCAACCACAGAAATACCCAAACTGAAGCAACTTATTTTGCTACTCTATTGTACAAAATATCCAAAATTTACAATGTCCAGAAAAATCTATTTAACTATGATGGTATGTCTGAGGTGAAGGGCAAAGCCAGGAAAACCGAGGGCCTGAAGCTTGTTGGAAAGGGGCACACATTACCGTGAATGGAGTATAAACTCACCCTGAAATCTGGCTTGCTGGGCAGTCTGTGGAAGACAAGACAAAAGGATGTCTTCTGATGTACTACCTTCCTCTGGGGCCAGACTGCTGTGGAAAACTTGGTTCAGGAAAACAGGAGAAGAAAGATTTTTTTTTAAACAGGTTATTGGAATTGGCCTTGGAGACAGATAGCTGATCATGGTCACCTCAAACCAAAAAGTAAGACAAATATAGCCAAAAAGTATGCTAAAGAAGATGGGCAGACAATTAGAATAGAGGGATTCATAATCGGCAATTCAAATATGATGAATGGTAGGTCCTTACAGTGGTCACCTTCTCGTTTAGACAAGACTCATATTTTCCTCATGTTTAGTTTATTTTCTGACAAACTTTGTCTCTTTTTACACTGCTATAGAAAATAAGACCTGTTTTATAGAGTACATGGCTAACTTCATCTGCTAACATGTTAATTGTTTAATTAAGTTTTGATAGGTACAACATTTTCTTTACCTCTGGGAAGGACGTCATAGTGCTATCATGGGGACATGTAATCCCGTGGAGCAGCACATTCATGCCACTCTCTGTCCTCGCCGCCCCCGACCCACACACACTTACATTCTCATGAATGCTGCATTTTCCTTATTTAATTGAAAACCCTTCGTCTGTTTGTATGTTTGTTTGGTTTTTCTTTCCACCTGTAGTTTTGGTGAAGGACTTAAGGGCGCGCACAGTGGGTAGATGAATCACAAAAGCAATGGCGACCTTAAGTCTTAAATATCTGAAAAAATCACAAAGTTTAAGTTCCTTTCAACTGTAACTCCCTACATTATGCTTTCAAACACAAGAAAAATGTTAATTTTTCTCACAGGTTTATGTATTTTGGATTTCTCCTGTGTTATTAATCTGCCAATTCCAGTTCAAGAACTAACTCAAATTGCACACATTCTTTTTCTAATCTCTTATTGTTCTTCACCATTCATGCGCATTTTTTTCAGGCCTGGTTATTTGTAGAATACAGATAGAAAAACAGTATAATACAGTGCTCTTTGGTTCCTAAAACATAAGTAACCAGGTCCCATGACATTTAAGGAGTTAGAGAGAAAAACAAATGCTTTTCATGAAATGTATTCAAAGCAAAGATTTATTGCAAGGTAGTGTATGTTTTTATACTCTCCATAGATCATTTGCTTAGAGTCTTGAGTTAAGAACATATTTCTCATTTTATATTTTTATAATGAATATATAATCAAGGACATTCGTAATGTGCAGGTAATGAATCTATAGGTTCTGTGTTCATCTATATTCGTCAGTGAGAAATGGTCACATAAGGAGTACCATGAGCAAGTGGTTACAATCTAATTTTTCATAATCGTTCTTCTTCTTGCCCATGTCTTTCATTATACAGATAGTGTATCATTTAGGCCAGATCATTCACATTTTTCAGTAATAGGCCATTCAATCAGACATTACATGTACTCAGATTATAAGGATTTTTTTAATTTATAAAAATATAAATTACAGCCTATTATATGTTAAAATATCTAGTTTGAAAGGCATATAAAAGTAATTTTAATCAACTTATTTATATGAAAAGCTTACCATTAAAGGCATATTGCTAGTCATTGATCATTTTTTAGCAAATCAATGAAAATACTGCTATTTAGTAGATTGAGTTCATTTCAAAACCTGTGGGATATTTTTTAGTGAAGACACATATCAATTCTGAACCCAAATTTGCATCACTAGTGGTAGCTCTCACTTTTGAATTTGTGGTTTCCTGAAAGAACATAACTTTCAGAGAGTCAAGTAAAATCAAATAAAAGCCATATTTTTGCACATGGCCACAAACTGAAGGACAATTCTGAGACTTACATATTCATTTCCAAACTTCAAGGAAACTATATTTTTTGTAATTCTCCCTCAGCTCTGTAAGTTCCATATCAGTGTTAGCAGCTGGTTTATATTTCAGTCTCATTGGGGTTTTTCCTCCATGTGCTTCCACTGGAGAAACCTAAATCATGATAAATATTTATCAATCTGTAAATCACTTTCGAAATTGTAATTTCCATTGATCTCATGGAAGTTCAGCTATAGGAGCAATTTTTCTCCCCTGATGGTGAGGAGAGAATTCCTACAGAGCTTGGCAAGATTTAGGAGTCATAGTGTCTGTTTTCTGCAGTAGAGATTCACAGGGCTGTGGGAAAATGAGAAAGATGTGATCTGGAATTGATGTGCAGGTCAAAACCAAAAGACTTGTTCCAAACAGATTGTTAATACAGGTGAATGGAAGAAGCCATGGAGGAAGGGGGTGTTGGAAAGGGAGGGATAGCAAGAGCAGCCCAGAGGTGGGAGATATCATATGCTCATTCCAGAGACAAGATGCCAATAGTTGTGCGAGGCTTGTAGTGTGTTCCTACATGTATTTGTGTTTACTAGTCAAGTTCATTGAGAGGTCAAGATTCCACTTGCCCTTTGCTCAATCTAGGTAGTTTGAGTTTCTTCTAAATATCCCATAAATTGGCAGAGGTTAGTGACACAAACATAAAGAGATAGGCATTCATAATCCATTCTTTTGGTCACATTATCTAATAACCCTGACACTGAAATTCACAGTATGTGGTTTTCCCTGGTACAACGGACACCAGGAAAACCAGCTTCCATTTTGAATTGAATAAATTGCTAAAACTTTTCTTCCCTTTCATTGAGGCTACCTTGTCTAGATAACTGAACTCAGTGTTTACAAGCTTAGACTGAATTTCTCAATCTAAGCAGAGAGTTAGGACCTCTGGTTTGTGCATGCTAACTAAATTGGTCTAATATTTTTAGTTTTCTTAATTAGGCTTGCTTTCAATTTAGTTTTGTTGTCCTAAAATTCTTGGGTCTCAGGTAGATTTTATTTACCCTTAAGACTAAATGTGAATCTTCTTTAGAGTTATTTAGAAAGGTAGTACTTAAAAAGCCATTTGAAGTGGTAGTAACTAGTTCATGCTGCTAGAATGTAAAGCTCCAAAAGAAAAGATTTCAAGTAATGTCTTGCCTTAGGAAGTTATTAAATTATACGAGTTTTGAGTATAGTAAAGTTTTAGATGAATATAAGTAGTATTTAAGAAATTAAAAAAATTTTTTTCTATTCTTGAAGTGGTGATTTTCAGGGAACTTTTCTGCTCTGTAGATTCAGGCTTTATTAATTTTAAAATTTCTTTTATTATTTGCTTCTACCCTGTCTGTTTCTCTTCCTTATTCTTGGTTTCTATCATTCTAGTATCTATTATACACAGATTGAATGATTAGAATTTTTCTTCCACAGAACTCATCTTTTCTAAAATTACTTTCATCTTTTTATCCTTCACCTCTGGATAAATTCTGAAGCTTTTCTTCTATTTCACTGAAGTGAATTTTCTGCAATATTCAGTCTGCTGTTCATTGCCCTGCCTCAGGTTTTAGTTGAACGATTTTTTTACCCTCATGAAATTCGACTTTTCTTAACTTCTTCCTTTTGATATTTGACATATATTTTTGGGAACCCAAATTAGACATTTTAGAAAATGAGCTTTTCATCTTGCAGTAAATCTATTTTAAGGAAGGCATTTCCTTTGCTTTCTCCAGATGGTCTCCTTTTGACTTACAGTATCTTTTCCATATCTTTCAGAGGAAACCCTACTCTGCCAATTCTTGGTTTGTTGAGGCCATCTGCTCTAGACGGAAGCTCATCCACACATATTTTCTGTTTGCTGTGGCTGCCTGCCCTGTGTCCTATCGTCATTCCTCTTAGCGATAGGGTATTAGTGGGGTTCTCTAAGAGTCTCCCATACCTATTTTCTGGGTAATTCACAGTATGGAACGTCAAAAATTGGCCTTCCATGTCAGCTTCAATACAATACAAATTCCGAAGCGTCTGGCATGTGAGTGGCATTTTTTCCTCATTTCTAGCACTGGTACTGGTGTGTGTTAGTTTTATACTTTGTAGTCATTTTCACGGCGCTTGGGAGTGGAGATGAGTTAAATGTCTACACTCATGGTTTTTCTTTTTTCTCTTAAAAACACTATTTTTAGGTTCCATGAAGTACCATCTCCAGTTATACGCACCATTGAGAGCCTATGGAGAGTCTGGTTGCTCAAATCTTTTCCTTATTACCTCCTTTTCCCGTATCCCTCCTTCTGGTTTTGAACTCTCCTGTGAGAGTTCGTAGGAATCATGGCATTCCCATGCTGAGCATTACCCTTCCTTCACGCAGTCTCTAAATTCCTTCTTCACAGTAGTAGCACATTTCTTCTGCCCTCAGTCTTCGTCTCCTCTCATAGATGCTCAGAGTTAATATTATACTGTTACATTACTAGAGAGAGAACGTAACCATGAGGCTGTTTGACTGCATCAAGCATGAGTTTAGAAGGCACTTCCCCCCTAGTAAGGAGTGATCCTTCTCCCTCATGGAGAGAGCCGGCAAGCTCCTGACACTGTAAAGAGTACTTCTTCACGTAGATATAACCTGATTTTAATCTGTTCTAAGTGATTGAAGAAACTATACTGTCAGGAAATTTATTCTACTTCTTTTTATAACTCTAAAGTGACTGAAGGACTGAGAATCCAGGAACATAGAAATCTTGAGAGCCTGGAAAGGTAGTTGGAGCCATTTTGTTTAAAACCAATATTTCAGTCTCTTTTTCTTTTGATGCTTTTTAAAATCATATATGTTTGATGATTTGAGGGTTGCATGAAGCTTTTCTTTTTTTAAATAAACCGCTTCCTACAAAAAACAATCCAGAAAGAAAGTTCTTTACATAAAAGGTACTGGAATAACTGGATATCTCCATGGAAAAAAAATGAACATTAATCCTAACTTCACACCTTACACAAAAATTAATTCATAAACACTCATAAACCAACAGACAAGAAAAGGTAAGACCTGTAATGTAAAACCTTCGAGAGAAAACAGAGAAGAAAGAGGTCATGACCTTGGGGTAGGAAAATACTTTTTAAAGAACATGGAAAGCACAAACCACAAAAGAAAAAAGTCATGAGTCTTTAACAAAATTAAATTATTAGGCAAACTATAAACTGGAAGATAATATACGTAATACATATATTTGACAAAGGATTGATCTTTAGAATATAGTAAAATTCTTACGATTCCATAATAGGACAACAAACAACCCAAAAAAAGCAAAAGATTTGAAGACACTCAAAACAGAATGGCCAAAAAGCAAATTAAAATGTCCTTGACACCACGAGCTGTCAGGGAAATACAGAATCAAAATGAAATTCTACCCTCTAGAATTGCTGAAATTAAAAAAAAAAAACAAAACCTGACAGTATCAAGTTTTGTCCAGAATGTGGGGCAACTGGAAATTTCATACACTGCTGGTTGTCATGCGAATTGATACAATCACTTTCATAATCAGTTTGGAAATTTCTTATCAAGTTAAATTTACATCTACCATGACCAAGCAATTTTTTTTTTTTTTTTTGGTGAGGAAGATCAGCCCTGTGCTAACATCTGCCAATCCTCCTCTTTTTTTCGCTGAGGAAGACTGGCCCTGGGCTAACATCTGTGCCCATCTTCCTCCACTTTATATGGGACGCCACCACAGCATGGCCTGATAAGCGGTGTGTCGGTGCGTGCCCGGGATCCAAACTGGTGAACCCTGGGCCGCTTCAGCGGAGCACACGCGCTTAACCGCTTGCGCCACTGGGCTGGCCCCGACCAAGCAATTTTACTCGTAGGTATTTACCCAAGAGAAATGAAAACATATGTCCACAGGAAGACTTGTCCATGCTTGTTCTTAGTACCTTTATTCACAAAAGATAATAACAGGAAACAACCCAAATTTTCATCAACAGGGCAGTGATTCAACTGTGGTATATTTATCCAATGGAATACTACGCAGCAACAAAGAAGAGTAAACTGTTATAAGCAACAAAATAGATAAATCTCAAACCCATTATGCTGAGTAAAAGAAGCAAGACACATCAGACTGTATTCTATACTTAGTTTTAGAATGGATAAAAAATAATTTGTAGAATTAGAAATTAGATGAGCAGTTGCTCAGAGAGGAGTATGAGTTGGAGTATTGATAGCAAAGGGAACATGAAATAATTTTCTGGAGTGACAGAAATATTAAAAAAAAACAAATTAAAACAGTAATCTAAAGCAATCAGGCTTTAATTTATCCTATGATTACCCAATTGCTCTTCTTGTGTCTGCATCCTAACTAGCCTCCTAAGAACTTCCTTAGCCTCTTAGATTAGTTAAAAATAAGCCACAAAGGCTGAGGAATCTGAGTGTTTAAATACGCTTTGTTGTGGACATATCTTTCTCTTAAAGCAATGACAAAGCTTAGCAAAGCCTCTGCCAGTGGAAGTATGCTTGACAAAGAAAAGCAGATAACCTAATGAGGCACAAGTGGATGTGATTCTAAATGCAGCACGTTTGGAGGAAGAACACCTGTGCCAGGTCATGGCCCAGCCTAGCGCCCTGATCAGAAAGGCTGACGACGTGGGAAGTAGGTAACTGGGCACAGCGAGAATTTCCTCTTGTGCTAATAGAGTCGAGCTGATGCTCTACCATTCTCTAGCCTGAAGTATTAAGGGGAGAGAGCCTGAGATTTCAGCTCCTATGACTGGATGTATTCCTTGTGGAAAGTCAGAACACGAGAGGCCACAGCAAGGTGAGTTGTGTCATACCCCCATCTCCTTTATAGTCCACTCACTTGTACCCCATCTCCTTTATAGTTTTTGCCATGCTAATTTGCCGTTTGATAATAAACCAAAGTGAAAAACAACCTTAGCAGAATCTGAATCTCTATTCTGAAAAAAATCTTTGAGCTTGCATGAGCTTGTGTTGTCTGGTCTGGCTCAATGCCGTACAGACAAGGTCAGTTTTTAACGAGAAATTTTTCATCTTGGCTGTTCCACCAGTGATTTCATAAAAAATGTTTGAGGGCAAAATTAACGTTTTATCAGTGTATCAGATTCATCTTTCAAATGTAAACACTATTCGTGATTGGAGATTGACAAGCTTACATCTGCAAAGCTCTGAAGATTGTCATTTTAGGGTAGAAAATATCTTATTAATCAGAATGTTAAATAATCCACAGTACTTATATAATGTGTTATTATTTATCAGTTTTGAGCAGATCTATTTCCAAAGGGGAGAAACAAAATAATTTCAACCAAGTGAGCATAATATTAATGACAGCAGTATTATAAATAAATTTTAAATGATGCCAAAAAGCATGTGACAACAAGAAAAAAACCAATTCTCTTTGAATTTTTTCCCATTCAGTGTGCAAAACATGATGCTATACTTTTATCCACAGACTTTGTTTGAAAATTTCTCAACACACAAGCCAACCCCATGTCAACAAAGGATGGGTACTCAGTTTGGTGCAATTAAAAGATTTTTACAACTTCTACAAAGGAAATCTGCAGGAAACCAAGAAAACTGGCAATTCATCAAACAATCTGATTGAAGGGAAGAAACAAACAGGGTGTAGATGAACCACTGAAAAGAATAATATTTTTTTCTGTGATATTAACATAGTAATGATCTTAGGGCCCCCATGAACATGAATTTCAGGCCCCTTTACATAAGCTCTCTTTGAACTAGGAATTATTCCAATATGATGTGAATATCCCTTTACATCCCTCCTTCTCATGATCTAACTTGGAGCCTGTGTCCCTAAGCAGCTGTGTTGCCATTCCTCAAATAGGACAAACAAGACAGGGACACTGTAGGAAGCAGTGGTTCTCTGTGTGACACCGCTCAAAAGGAAGATTGTTTCCAGTTTAAAGTTTGCTATTTTGACATAAGTAAGTGGAGTATGATATGAAGATGAGCTATCTATTTATACCTAAGTACATTGACTTCTAAGACCTATTCTGCTGATTTTCATACCTGAAAACTAAGTTATTATTTATGCTTATACTGCCACCAGAAGGTATTGGGCCAAGAAATGGATTTTGTCATATCAATATTTTTTTCCAGGGCTTTATCCAACGGATAGTATTCTAAAAGAGAGGTGTTATGTAACTGTCAAATGCCAAATACACAAACAGGAACGTTAGCCCACGTGGATGGATTATAGGATGGCTCTTAGGATTTTTAGTTGTGTTTTGCACAAGTTTATGTTCTAGAAAATTTATAGATTCAACATAATCCCAATCTAAATCCAAGCTGTATTTTTTTTTTTAGAAATCACCAAGCTGATTCTGAATTTCAGCTGGTGATATTGGTGAAAATGTAGACACATAAATCGACAGAACAGAACTGAGAGTCAGAAGTAGACCCACACATATTTGATCAATTGATTTTTGGCAGAGGTGCAAAGGCAATTTAATGGAGAAAGTATAGTATTTTCAGCAAATGATGTTAAAGCAATTGGACACAGCAAAAAAATGAACTTGACCCATACCTTATACTTTATACCAAAAGTGACTCAAAACAGATCATAGATTTAAGTGTAAAATCTAAAACTATCAAATTTCTAGAAAAGAAAATCTTTTTGATTTCAGACCAGACAAAATTTTCTTAGATACGACAGACGCCAAAAGCACCAAAAGAAAAAGTGATAAATTGGATTTCATCAAAATGAAAACTTGCTTTGCAAAACTGCTAAAAGAATGAAAAGATAAGCCATAGACCTCATGAAAATATGTGCAAAACATATATCTAATGAAAAACCTTTATCTAGAATATATAAGGAACTCTCAAAACTCAATAAGAAAAGAAAGAATACAATTTCCAAAGTGGGCAATAGATGTGTAAAAATATATCACCAAAGAAGATAGACGGCTCACAAGTAAGCATGTGGAATGATGGTCAACATCATTAGTCATTAGGGACATGCAAATTAAACTATAATGAAATATCAGTACAAACTATTAGAATGGGTAAATTTTTTTTAAAAACCTGACAATACCAAGTCTGAACAAGCATTCTGAGCAAATGGAATTCTTGTACATTGCTGGTGGGATTACAATATGGTATAGCCACTGTGGAAGACAATTTGCCAGTTTCTTTTAAAGTTAAACATAGAGTTACCATATGACCTAACAGTCCACTACCAGGTATTTACCCAAGAGAAATAAAAGCTTATGTTTACACAAAAACCTATACATAAACATTGATAGCAACTTTATTTGTAATCACCAAAAACTGGAAACAACCCAGATATCCTTCAACTGGTGCATAGATAAGCAAACTGTGGTACATCCATACAGTGGAATTCTATTCAGCAATAAAAAAAGAATGCACTATCAATTCATGTAAGAATATGGATAAATCTTATACGTGTTTTGCTAAGTGAAAGAAGCCAGACCCAAAAGGCTATATAGTGTATGATTCAATTTACAAGACGTTCTGGAAACGGCAAAACTATGGAGACAGAAAACAAGTAAATGGTTGCCAGAGTTTGGGGGTGGGGACAGGGTTTGGCTACAGAGGGGCTTGGGGAAATGTTTTGGGGTGAAGGAGCTGTTCTATATCTTTATTGTGGTGGTAGTTACACGACTTATGCGTTTGTCAAAAGTTATAGACCTATATACTACAAAGAGTGAATTTTACTGTAATTTTTTTTTTTAATGTAAAAAAGAAAGAACTAGCACCTAGAGCTTAAAAAAATCATATTGTAGCTCACTGAGGGTAAGGACCTTGGCTTCTTTTTCATCCTAGTTCCATTCAAGTGTGTGTGTGTGTGTGTGTGTTTAATGCTTGTTTAAAGTGAATTTTCCCTACATCAGGTCATAGTAAGATTTCTGTAGTCAGAACACTTCTGTGTTCTTGAAACCAACTAGATTTATTTTTACAGGGGATTTGTTTTTTTTAAATACACATAGGAAAAGAAATAAATAAAGGAGATCATTCATTAAAGCATCCCCAAGGCATTCCTCAGAATTTTTTTTTGTCTTATGTAACAAAAGAAGACTTTATTTTATAATGTATCTTCATAAATAAGAGCTTTTCCCCCAAAATGAACCAAAGATGTATTTTTTTAAAAGGCAGAAATAACAGAAGAGAAATACATGTGACCCTTTAAAATGTTTTTCTTTCCCCCTGCTTTTGAAAATGTGACAGCCCCTCGCCTCCAGCACCTCAGCTGCACAATCAGGACGCGGAAGGATTATTAACGAGGGCGCTCCCATTCTGTTTTCAAACCCACATAATAGCGCTTAAGAAAACAGCCTTGCTGAAAGAATATTATGCATCTTTCACACCGTACTTGGAGATTTCTGACAGCCAGATCCAAAAAAGTACAACACTCTGTAGTCTGTGTCAACCAGAACGACTTTTCTTTACATGGAATCAAGAGCAGCACCCCTTTCCCCCCGAGGTTCTCCCAGCCTCGTCTTCCCCAAGTCAGACGTGTCAGGGGAAACTACGTCGTGCTGTGGGATGCAGACGCAGTTAATATAAAGAAATGCTACTGTCGTTGCTGCACTTACGGTGGTGACAATCTAAAAAGTTCTCATGACAGCAGAAATGACACTTTTGACATGCTATATATAGAGACAGAAGTGTACAATTTAGAATCTGAAATGGATCGTGACTCAGTCTGCTTGTTCTCACACTTTGTATTGTTTCTTGGCACCACTGTGTGTCTTAAAGCACACAGCAGTTCTGCCAGTAACAGACCTCCTTAGCTGATCCTCATTATCACCATGGCACAGAATCAAACCCCCATTCAGTTCTCTCCGCTTTTAAGAAAAGTATCTTGTAAGCCTTACATCAATGTCACGTTAGAGAACTAGGGAGCTCCCTGCTTATGGATTTGCCCTATTGAATGGAAAACAAGTAAACAGATTAATCAATGCCAGTGCAGCAGTAAAGGAAAGCTCCTAGCCCTAACACCTACCCCCTGAGCTAACCAATATCAGGGAAAACAATCCGCTGTCTCTGGGGCAATAACCTTCGCTAAATCGGGAACATTGATGTTTTCCATTCTTCTCTACAAACTTCACTCTTCACTGGGAGGGAATGAGAAGAAACTCTTCCAACTTGACTTTCGTCTGAAAGGCTGTGCATATTCTGTTTGCCATCCTGACTGCTTTTATAGTAACGGAAAAATTTCTGAGTAATGGAAAATATCCTGAGGCCATGATGGTTCCTGAGAATAAAATAAGCAGAAAATGGGATGGAAGAGAGAAGGCAATAGCAGGCCCAGAGACAGTGTAGGAAAGAGAGGCTGAGGGGAGTCAGAGGGGTCAGTGTCTGGGCAGACTGGAGAAAACCCCCTTCCAGAGTTTCATGAGGGCCACAGATCTTGATGTAAATGCTCTTCTCTGCTCAGGCAGCTACCTCTGCTGCCTTTTGGGTAATTCGGGGTTCTGCTCTTCATATCCAGCTTCATTACTCACCTCCAAGGCATTTTCCATACAGAGGACATTTGTTCTTCATGTTCCATCCCATGTTGTAAGGTACCACAACTCTCCTACCGCCACGAAGAATCTTCTTTTGCTTGCCTCTGGATTATAATGTATAAGCACCCACTTACCACCCCCACGCACACACACAACACACACAAAACAAACAGCAACTTTGTCTGTACATCTCTGTATCCCATATTTCCAAAACTGTTAGCTTGTAAAAGAACTGGTAACATTTAGACATGTTTTTCTGTTTTCTATGCTCATTCATGAAGCTCTTCTTTTGTGTGTGAGGAAAATCAGCCCTGAGCTAACACCTGATGCCAATTCTCCTCTTTTTTTTGAGGAAGACTGGCCCTGGGCTAACATCCATGCCCATCTTCTTCTACTTTATACGGGACGCTGCCACAGTGTGGCTTGACAATCGGTGCTTTGGTGTGCGCCCGGGATGCGAACCTGCGAACCCCGGGCCGCTGTAGCGGAGCGCGTGCACTTAACCACTGCACCACCAGGCCGGCCCTGTGAAGCTGTTTTTTTATTGAGTGTTGTATATAATTAGTTTTGTTCTGAAGTTTTTTACAAAGTGAAAAAAAATAGTTTTATGTATTAAAAAACATGATCATTTTTAAAAATCAGAAGAAACAAAATTATAATAAAGAAAATTTATAAAATACTGTCATTCCGTTATACAAAAACAATGTGTATTACCTTTTAATATATTATGTCCTTGACACTTGTTTCATTTCATATGTCATGAATCTTTTAGAATGTGTATTAGTTAGGATTGGCCAATTTACGCTGCAGTAACAAATATACCCAAATCTCAGCAGTTGAATACCACAAAAGTTTATTTCTTGCTCATGTTACATATCCCAAATGGGTCACTGGAGGGCTCTGCACTACACATTCACTTAGGGAGCCAGGCTGATGGAAGCTCCATCATCTTGTAGCTGCAAAGTTTGGAAAGCCCTGCCTCCTCAATTTTCAAAGCAAGAGAAGGAAGAGATTGGAGAATCTTACAAGGGATTTTAATTGCCTCAGGCTGGAAGTGACACACCTGACTTCCACACTTTGTTGGTCAGAATGGGTTACATGGCTCTACCTAACTGCAGGGGTATGACAGGAAATAAAAGGAATCAGTGAAACGTTTAGTAGGCATTACTGTCTCTGCCACATCATTTCAATAAATATGGATCTAACTCATGATTTTTGGTGGCTAAAGAATTCTTTAAATGGATACATCATAATTTTTTTAATCAACTATAGTTGAACATTGAAATTGTGATTTTTTTACTACTCTAAATGACTCAGTGACAAACATCCTTCTATCTACATCTTTGAATACTTTTCTAATTGTTTCCTTAGGATAAATTTCTATAATTTGAATTGCTAGGTCAAAGCATTTACACAGTTTAAGATTTTTATGTGTAATGTTAAAAATATCCTCCAGAATGGATGTCCGCATTTACATGGTCACAGTAATAATGGATGTGCTCACTTCTTCATACCTTCATCTACTATTCATCTTGTACTCTTGCCAGCAAGATGGGGATGGGGAGAAAAGAAACTTCATTGTTTTAATTTTTATTTATTTGATTCTTTGACCTATGCTTTAAAATGCTTCATTGTTCTAGGGGAAATCTCAGGACAATTCAGGATTTCAGAAGTAGGACCGTACAACAATTTGTATGCAATGAGAAAAATTAAATAATTTCCATATAAATTATTATTATAAAAATATCTTTTAAAACTATGTATTAAATAATTCACCTACTTATATATAAAAAGCAAATTCAATTGCTCAAAGTTTTGAAGCAGCTCTTTTATAATCTCGGAGGTTTTGGCAGGATTTCTTTACCAACAGCAAGTAAAATGTTGCCAATTTTGAAGAACAAATTTTCAAGTATTTTCTTCAATAATATATATAAATCATTAATAATTTTTATCCCAAACAATATTACTAGAATTTTAAAAAATAGATTAGGTGGATGGATGGATTCAGCATTTTGGAGAGGTCTGTGAATCAATTGTCTGAATTAAAGTATATTGAAATATTATAAAGTATATTGAAATATATTATTAAATAGTATATGATAAATATTATAATCTTGATAAGACTGTAAAAATCATTATCCTATTAAAAGAAAGTTCACCTGTCTAGTTAAATTTTCAAAAAGTGTATGACATACAGAAAAATCATATTGAACACAAAGAACAAAGTAAACATGATGCACCAGAATTTTTGATAAATGAATCTAAATAAATGTTGCTAAATTAACGCGCACATTGTTGGTTTGAAGAGAGAGGGAGTGAAAAAGTTTTCATCCCATCTGCTTTTCCTCACGATTTTCCTACCTCCAATGTTCAATTTTCTTATTAACTTTATGAGGTGACTTCATCATGTTTATCAGCTGACAAGAAGGCTCTACTATATTTCATTGTTCCTATGGCATACTTTTTCTTGGTTCACATTTTCATGTTTCTGAAATTGGGATGCATTTTATGGTTGCTCCTAGCTAGGCGGGAGTCATGACTTTTAGTCACTGTCAGTGTGCACATGTCAGAGCTTAGAGGATGGAGGAAGCGCTTGGAAGAACGTCTTGGAGACAGCAGAGGAGCACTCAGGAAGTGGTCTATCACCAGTGCTTTTGATAGCACAGAGGACAACATTGTGTGGAAAAGTAACATCAACAATCCTGAGTATGTGAGGAATTGGACTGTGAACGCAAAGGTTTAGGAATACCTTATCCAATTTATTTGCTTATATTTTCATTTTCATGTAGGCTCAAGAGTGATATGTGATGAAAATCTATATATGTGAGTGATAAAGTGTTCTATCCTAGTTTAATTGCAGCATTTTTCCTTCTTTACAAGTGATGGTATCTCAGAGTCAATAAAATAGAGTTATAGAGAATAAAAGACGACGAAAGATTGAAGACTTGAAAGAGGGGTTAAGATACTGGAAGAGGTGAAAGTGGATAAGGTCGGACATAAGTAGAGGAGTTATCTTGGGAAAGAAGGTGAAATTCTTTCTCTGTTGGAAGGAAAAGAGAAGATAAACTTTCTTCCTGTAATACTCTATTGTTCCTTATACCCACCTCCCACTCATGCTGCTGCAGAAATCCAGGTCAGTCTGTCGAAAGGAAGTGATGTTCCTGTTGCACATTGACACCAACGAATCCGAATAATAAAAGCTGGCATTTATAGAACACATGCTCTATTCCAGGCATTACACTGGGTACTTTATATGCAGGTCAGAAGAAAAAAAATTGAAAGTGCACTTGTTTAAGGGTCCTAACGTGGATAGTTTAAGTTAAGGCAGTAGGGTTTCCCAAAGATGTTTTGAAGGAGGAGGAGGAAGAAGAGGAGGAGAATGAGGAAGAGAAGGAGAAGGAGAAGGTAAAGGCAAGGGCAAAGGCGAAAGGCTAACAGGCAACCCATAGGTTCCACGGCTCTAGTGCTCTACAGAAGATATTGGGGCATGCTAATGTAAGGTCATCTGTGGGAACATATTCAAGTTTGGAGTAAAGTGAAAAATTTGGAATAGCCTTTATAGAAAATAAAAATAAATAGCATTTATAGAGCACATCCATAGACCAGGCAGTAGGCTAAGTGTTTTACGTTCATTCTTTCATTTACTTACAAGAAAGAAATTATTGGGAGGCGGTATAGTGAAGTGCCATAGATCATGGGTTCTGGAGGTTTAGATCCTGGCTCTGCTATGTGTTAACTATGTAGCCTTGGTCAAGTTAGTTACCCTCTTGGTCCCTCAGTTTCCTCATCTCTAAAATGGAGATAATAACAGTGCCTCCTTCATCATGTTTTTGTAAGGATGAAATGAGTTAATTGTAAGGGCCTTTTACTTTCGCCTTTTTAATACATGAAAAGATCAAGACGGATAAAGGAATCTGTGTGATAGTTACTATGATAAAACATATGTTTCAGATAAGGAAACTAAAGCACTAGGGTCATATGCTCAGTAAGTGACAGATTTGTGACTTGTTCTTAGGCTCTCTTGATGCCAAATCTTATATTGCCTCCCTAATATCATTGGGACTCAACTTAAGATGTAAAAGAATTGCTACGCAACAGAGTAGACCCAGTTAAATAGCATGGCCTATTAGTGAAATCATTCAATGGGTTTGGTCACTTAAACTTCTGCAGACTGTTGTAGAAAGTGATGAACATGTGGATGATATTTATGTATGTGTATAAATTAACCTATTTTTCTTTGTATATTTTACATATGTATGTTTATATATACATAATTGCAATATAGTATATTTTAGACAAAACACAAAAACCAGAATTCATTAAGGATGATGGAAAGATCTTCTAGCTTGGTAATCATTAAGGACATTTAAATTAAAGTAGGGAGATTTCATTTTATACCCATTGGATCGGCAAACAGTCTGACAATATAAAGTGTTGGTGAATATTTAGAGAAAGAGGAATTATCAAACATTGCTGGTGGGAATGTAAATTCATATAATCCCTTTAGGGAACCAATTGGGACCATGTAGTAAAGATGAAAGTACTCATATTCTACAACCCAGCAATTCCACTTGGAGGTGTAGGCACCCATAGAGGGTTCTTATACGTGTGCAGAGATATGTGTAAGGGTATTCATACAGTATTGTGTATAATAGTGAAAAACCGGAAATATCTAATAGGGGAATGGGGAAATAAATTATAGTATAGTCAATTATATAATGAAATGCTACATACAGTTAAAGTGAACAAACTGGTTACATATGTATTTATATGGACAACTTAAAACACAATGTTGAGTGATACAAAGCAAGTTTAAGAATATGTACAGCATGAGTGTATTTATGAATAATTAAAAGAACATATGAGGCAATATCATATATTATTTATACATAGATGCATATATAAAATGACCTAGAAGCATATACAAAACCTAAAAGTATACAAATCAAATAATGATAGCCTCTGGAGAATGAATGAGGGAGGGGAATAGTGTGGGGAAGAGTATGAAATACTGTTTCAAATTTATCTGAAATGCTCTATTTTTTAAAAATCTGAAACAAAAGCTATAAGCATTAGTTGGTTCTGGAAAGTATACAGTATATAAATGATGATTGTGTGTGTGTGTTTGCATTTTTACTGTATTTTTAAAATGTTTCCTCCAAAATATTAAATGGGTAGCCAGAGTTTCCAGGAGGTCACTGAAATGGGGAGGTGGTATTGTTGAATGCACAATGTGGATTTCAAAAGGAGAGTGATTGGCTCTAAAATGCGTCCCTCAACCCGGCTAGTCAATCAGACTACTTTCTCTTCTAAATTTTTTCACAGCCAAATGCAAGTGTTACTTTGGGAGGTTAACCTCTTGACCCAGTGGCATAGTAACATGGATTAATTTTCCAGATTAGCAGAAAGCACTGCATGGCTTCAAGGAAAGAGACAGGGCAAGATGAGTAATTTTAATCAGTAGTACTCAGATTGTGATAATCCTCATCAACTTCCCTGTGGACACTGTTCAAGACAATCTGTAAATTGTAAGATTTAAAAGTAAAAGCCCAGAGTTGAGGATGTTGGGGGGTGGGGCAGGGCAAGGCATCTGGGGTGTGTGGAGTGGATGTCTTGCTCGCCTGGGACAGAGGGGGAGAGCTCTGCAACTTGAAGAATGTGAACCAGCCAGTCCTGCTCCCCAACATCTGACCTCCCACAGGGTTCCTGGAACCGCCTGACTCTCCCTTTGTTTTCAGGCCTGGTACGGGGTTGTTGCTCAGCTTATCAGTCAGCATTTATTGACTCTCCCTCACTCTTCAGGAATACTGTACTCAGTGGAGTGGATACAAAAGAAATAGAAGAAACAGTAGAAACCACTTAGAAGAGGAATGGAGTAACTATATTAAAAATCTCTTTAGTAACAACTTTAAGAAAAGATTTTTGATCAACTATACATACTCTTCCTGCCATCACAACTCATAAATCAACAAATAAAATTCCTTTGGAATAGGACTTCTCTGGTGAGCTAATTTTAGGCTTAGATTTTCTGGGTTAAGTTGTCTTTTTCTTCCTTTCGATTAACCTTCCTTAACAGAGAAGTCTCACTTCTGGCATGTAGTGACTTCTGCCCAAATTTCCCTTGATTTTATAAATTTTCCACAAAGGCCAACTATAAAATATTTCCAGAGTCTCAATTTCCTTCTTTTCAACTTTTATTTTTCCCTCAGAGGAATGCATAGCCACAATGACATGTAAATGCTACTTGGGCTCATTTGACGTATTGCTCAGAAAACCTTTCTAATCCTTAATAACATTTTCTCTTCTGTTTGTTATTGCTGTACATGGTGCTGACACGCTTAGAAAGTTTGTGGTCTTTCCCAGCACCTGCTTTTGTCAAATATGCAATTGAATTTTTCACAGTTGAACTCTAACATTTCTCTCCTAACTGAGCGAAGTTTCACAACACATTTGAAATATTTCCGAGGCTGGGCATATGTTCCTGTTTATCCAACACAAAGCTGAGGCCTCTTTGAACTTTCATCTCCTGATAATGTGCCTCATATTTTAACATCATAACACTCTAAGATTGGAACTGTTTGGAGGCTTTTGTGCTTTCCAAAGTATCTCCTATTTCTCTCCTCGGTTTTCCTCCTCCCTCATTTTAAACAGCTGTCTAAGGGCTCCAATAGAAGAGTGTATTGGTGGTCAGTGCCAATAAAGCTTTGGTGTGTACCCTCCATTTTCTCAGTGGGGAATTTTCTAAGAATCTTGATCTTACACATAGTTAAAATCCTGCAAGTTCCAATACACCGTTATGGGTGTCAGAAGCCACATCTATGCCAAACGGCTTTGCTCCCCGAGTTGAGCCCCTTCCCTTTTTTCTCAGATGCATTTCTAGCCTCCTTCTCAATTCCATTTCTGATGTGTTACTTCCACGGGTCATGAGAGGCTAGCATAACACAGCCTCCTCTCCGTTAGGAAATGTAATGATGTGGGTACAGGTTGGATATACTAAAATACTAAACTCATCTGGAATCTCTGTCAGGTTCGACTTTTTATCTTTTATGGGTTTTTAAAAAAATTTTAAATCTGGCTCAGAGAAGCCTGAAAATGACTTTTCTATGGCTCTTTAACACCTTCTTCACACATCACAAGAATATTATCCAGGATGCATTTGGCCCGCTATGTGCCACGAAACCTTGGTGAGATATTTCTCTGGAGCTCCTCCAAAGCTGGAGGAGCCCACATGGCATCCTTTTACACCTCTAGGAAAGAAAGAAGGTATTCAAACTACATTTGCTGGCTGTTTTCTTGATTGGCTCCAAAATACCAGCTTTACTTGAGCGTTGGCACCTTATGCTAAGAAAATATTACCTTCTCAGTCCCTCTTTTTAGGTAGACTTAGACATATTCTTCACCTCTTCTTGTCTTCTCCTCCTCCCTCTTATGAAAGAGCATAATTCGTCTTTCACATGAGTTCTCAGGGAACGGATAAAGTGACAAAATGTTTTAAGACATAGTAATTATTTGGGTTGCACAAAAGCAAAACTTTAGCACTGTTGTCCAAAAGATTAGAACTTCCAATTTTAAGAAAATTTACAATTACAGCATCTCACGTGAGCTGACTTTATTTTGGTCTAATGTTGTCTGCACTATTACTTATCTTTGGGTTCTTCATAAAAAAATTTATAAATTCAAGATGTCATCATAATTATGCTTATGTCTTCCTGGAAATTTGCTTGAGTGATTGGGCAAAAATGAACTTCTCAGCAATTCTGTTTCTTCATCTATATTTAAAAGCTTAATTTTTCTATATGTCTTTTGTCGGTGATTGCATTTGCAAAGAAGAAAGTAGCAATTAATTAATTTGTTTGGTATAGATATACTGACAAAATAATCGGGTCATCTGGGATCCACTGTAGGGCCTAAAATATCTGACCAAACTGTCTATACTGCAACATTACTTGGATTACTAGATGAGGCTTCCTGAAAATTTTAATTAGAAAGATGGCACAGTCAATATATATTTCCCAAGAGATCCAATGCAGCAGAAAAATCTAATCATAAGGAAGTTTTGCCCTTAGTTTGGCTATCTAAAATAATAAAATATTCCTAACTAAGCATCATATCGACTCACATAACTTAGAAAATCTATGCAAACAGATTCTCCAGATGTGTGGTCAGCGGTCATGTGAGGCAGGGAAATCTATTTACTCTCTTCAGTTTTCAGTATATCCTGGTTCTCATAAGTTTCTGATAGAATGAATCATGTTTTAAATCAAAGATCTTAGAAAGACTTATAAGCAGTGGATCAAGGTCTACATTTCCATTTTCTGCATAATCATTTAGGGACTGTCACCTAACTGATTCTCTTTTTTCTAATCTTTCTCTTTTCTAATTCATTTGTCACACATTTGTTAGGCGCTTATTTATAAATTCAGCTATTCTCTCTGAAAAGACTAGAAATTCCAAGACAAAATAGGCTTTTAAATATCTGCCAAGTTAACTGAGTATAACAGTTTTTTACCTTTACCTTTTCCTGTAATTCTCATAACTGTGTATCACTGGCACTTTCCAAGGGCTTTTCTTTACAGTAAAATACGTGTGTGCTATACACCCACTGACTGTGTGTACTGTACTGCCTGGCATGAAATTGAGAAGTATGCTAGAGATATATGAAAGAACGTCTACTAATTCAAATCACCTTTCTGAAAAAAAATTACTTGAGAAGGAAATACATGAAACCTGAGAAAGGAATCAGAATTAAGAATTGAAGTATAAAGTAGTCATAGGGTAACAGCACTAGTGATGTGCGTTGTTTTCAGTTAAACATTTCACTTCAAACAGTGGTCCAAAAAATTATTGTAATTATGATTCTAATGCACAACGTGAATGTCAAAATGATTTTTAAAAGAAAGTACCAAATGATACTATATTTTAGTATCAAGTAGATGAAACTAAACATTCAGATTATATTACTGCAGGTGATGAAGGGCAATAGAGGGGAAGGTAGAAAGAAGTTTGCTATATTCCTTATCTTGAATGAAAGGATTCAAAAGACGAGTTCATTATTTTTAGTTTTTACTATTATTATTTTTCAAGTTATAAGAGTAGTTATTGTTTATTATAGGCCATTTAAAAAAACAGCTTCTATTTACTGTTTAATTTTTTTCTTTATATACTTTTTGTTTTTCCAATATTTCTGAAACAAGCCAGTTTATGTACACTTATTTGAGATATTACTTGGACATATTCTGCAAAATGAAATTCTAATAGTGCTTCCTCTAAACACATAAAATTTAGGATTTTTACTCAATCAGGATTCAATGATGAAATTCCAAGACCAAGATTTAATTTGTATTTTCTTGTCCCTAAGAATCTGTTGTCAAGGCTGCTAATTACAGGCAAAATGGCCAAATATATTAACAAATCAGGAAGGAAAGGGGCTAATTCATGGATCCAGGACAATTGTGTATGTCGGTTTTGTCTATGATATTATTGAGACTTACTTTAAGCACATGGGGGAAAATGGATCTCCCTGGGATGCAAAGTTATCAGTAAACCAGTGGAAGAAAGAGGAGACCTGACCAGTCTCTGCTGAAAGATTCAGTCAGGGTGTGGGGGAGGACATGGGAAGGAGTGGCAAGAGATGGGTCACCAGCAAGCCTATATTCCCATCAGAGGCCCAGCATGTCTTCTAGAAGTTATCCTGATTCCCCCAGATTCAGTTTATGTGTTTTTAAATTAGTCAGCTTTCTCTTGTCCACATCACAGAAATTGTAGATGAGCACTGAGCTGGAGGATTGGCTGCCCGAGCTGCTGTTGAGTCATTCTCTTACTAATGACAGGAAGGAAATGAACGCTACCTAGGGAAGTACAAAATGAGCATAATGGCAAGCAATGATTTGCCTTTTGCTAAAGCAATAACTTCATTGGGATTTGAGAGAATATGAGGAAATCCTTGGAGAAAAAACACAGGTTTCAGGAATCTTAAGCAAGCTAGCAATTCCACATGCATATTGCCATTTTATTTTTAAAGAGACAAAAAAAAAAGAGGAACTGACTATTTGAATATATGCAGCAATTGTATTCTTAGTATACCACCATACCACTTTAAAAAACTTACCTTTATTTACATATATCAGGAACAATAATGAAATGCTTAATGACGGGGTGCTTAAAAATGAGTTGAGGAATATTCTTCACATATTTGAGGCTACCTAATCATACTTTTGAAATATTTTGAAATAATATAGGCAACTTAAAAATGAAAATCTTCAGTGGCATAGTTGTTAAGTTTGTGTGCTCCACTTTGGCAGCCCGGGGTTCACAGGTTTGAATCCCAGGTGTGGACTGACACACCACTCATCAAGCCATGCTGTGGCAGTGTCCCACATACAAAATAGAGGAAGACGGGCACAGATGTTAGCTCAGGGCCAGTCTTCCTCACCAAAAAAAAGAAAAGAAAATCTTCCTTATTTGTTGAAAAACTGTATCAAAAGTGTTTTTAAAAGAACATTCTTGCCTGTTTGAAAGCTTCTTGCATTTTATTAGCAGATGAAAATATGGAAAAAACACAAATCAACTCCAACTATTGACTGATTCGTTAATTCAATACTTTTTTTATCATTGACTATGTTAGGTCCTGAGGTACATACTCTCTGCCCTCGGGCAACTAGCACAACAACACAACAAAACAATCCTTAAAGCTAAAAATCTACCTCGAGAGGAAAATATCCAAAATAATGGCACTTGTGCTAGGGTGGTCAGATTGTGGGTGACCTTTTCCTCTTCTCTCTGTTTTCTCATATTCCTATAGTGTGAATATTATCCTTCAAGTACCACTGATTGAGATCATTGTGCTAAGTGCTTTATAAACATTGTCTCATTAATCTTAATGATTAATAACAATCCCTATTTTATACTTGTAGAAACTATGGCTTAAAAAGATTAAAAATCATACCTCGGGCACTTATCATAGAGTAATTTGAAACTTGGTTGGTTTTCCTCTGAATGTTCACAATCACTATGAAACATTAGCAAATTACAGAACTTTTAAAATCCTATTTGCTCCCCCAGAATATGATATAACATGTTAAAAGATAAAGTAAAATAAAATTTGCCTGGAATTTAACTTTGTAAATTATATTTTTTGCAAGAAATATAGCAATTCTTTATTTTCTTTAAATCGATTCAATTTCCAACTGTTCCCCTTCCCACTGGGCTGGTGGGCAACTCATCTGTCATTCTCGAAGCTCTTCCTCCCCAAGGTTGCATCAGGGATCCAATATTATAAACAAGTTTCAAGGTATTCTGGAGAACCTGTGGACACTGGTTATCGGTCTCCACTGGTAGGTACTGAAATGTCCAAGCCACCAGTCACGGTAACTCTACAGTTTTTTTTTATTATGTTTTAGGCATAGGGATCTTTGGAGAGGTTGAAAACTTGTAGCCATTCCTCTTTGGAGTCTTGCAATCTCTTTGGGGCATTGTCAGAGAACAGGGAGTAGGTCCCTTGGCCCCCAAACAGCTGTAAGATGTAAAACCTCTGTTGGTGTTGTATGAAACTATCATTTCCCCATATCCTCGCTAATCCTTGTGAGAGGTACAGGTTAACTTGTCCAAGACTGATCTCCTCTAGGCTGGTTGCCAAAGAGAGAGCTGGACTCCTGCAAAGCTCTATGGAAAACTGGTGATGACCTATGTTTAAGGCCGCCAATACTTGTCAGGCTCAAGGCTTGGACCCCAGTTCCTCACTCCATCATGTCAGTTGAGGAGGCAGTGCTTGCTCAACTATGAGGCAATGGGATGAATTCTTTGCTAACTTGCCACAACATGCAGCTATGGATGTAAGGCTTAGATCCCACCTATCTGACTCCCAAGAAAGGGACTGGCATTCTTCCCACTGTGAACACCAAACTAGCAGCTTAGAACTGTAGCAAAGGTTCAGCATATCATGTTGCTATTGAATCCTGGCTTTTAAATCCCCCAGGAAAGGGGGTGGCCTTTCCCTAATCCTGCAGTGTAAAAACATTGCAGCCCAAGGATCTGAGTTGCTTTCCCAGACTGGGGAATCGGGCTCTACTAGATCGCCCGTGCAGTGCTCCAGAGCCCCTGCTACTGCTCCTGCCCCCTTGGCTATCCCCCAGGAAATGCTACTCAAGCAAGCATGGCGTGTGAGATGTGTGGCCGCTTGAACTCATTTACACAGTACTTTGACATTATCAAATTAATTTTTTTCTTGCTAACCTGAAGAGTATAGAATGATTTATATTATGCTTTTAATATCCATTTCCTTGAGTATTAAAGGACTGAGCATCTTTCCATATGTTTATTGGTCATTTTTACTTTCTCCTCTGTGAAGTTCTTGTTCACAGTCTTGGCCTTTTTCTTATTAATTGGTAGAAGTTTACTGAAAACCAATCTTCTGTCTCTTAGATGTGCTGCAAACCTTTCTTCCCACTGTTTCTCTTCTAACTTTATTTATGGTATCCACATTTCCAGTCCTGACTTTCATCCAAGCTTAAATCTCCTATATTTTTTCTTTTTAAAAAAAAATCTGATCTTATTTGTTTGTTACTCTTAGAAAATCTTTCTTTTTAATTTTATTGAGCTCATATTGGCTTTTAACATTGTGTGATTTTCAGATGTCCACTATTATATTTCAGTTTCTGTATAGCTTGCATTGTGTTCACCACCAATAGTCTAGTTTTTATCCATCACCATACACATGTCTCCCTTTACCCCTTTTGCCAACCCCCTTTTCCTCTGGTAACCACTCATCTATTCTCCTTATCCATGTGTTTGTTTATCTTCCACATACGGGTGAAATCATACAGTATTTGTCTTTCTCTGTCTGACTTATTTCGCTTAGCATTACACCGTCAAGGTCCATCCATGTTGTTGCAAATGGCACAATTTTGTCTTTTTTCGCGGCTGAATAGTATTACAATGTATATATATACCACATCTTTATCCAGTCATCCGCTGATGGGCACTTGGGTTGCTTCCATATCTTGGCTACTGTGAATAAAGCTGTGATGAACATAGGGGTGCATAAATCTTTTTGAATTGTTCATTTCATATTCTTTGCATAAATACCTAGTAGTAGGATAGATGGATCATATGGTATTTCTATTTTTAGTTTTTTGAGAAATCTCCATACTGTTTTCCTTAGTGGCTGCACCAGTTTGCATTCCCACCAGCAGCGTATGAGGGTTCCCTTTTCTCCAATCCTCTCCAACACTTATTTCTTGTCTTGTTAATGATAGCCATTCTGATAGTTGTGAGATGATATCTCATTATAGTTTTGACTTGCATTTCCCTAATAATTAGTGACGTTGAACATCTAGAAAATCTTATTTTTGACTGGACTCAGACTGAGGAGAGAAGCTCTCAGAGAGGACAGCCTCTGTCTCTTGGAAATGTTCCTGGCATTTCTCTTTGGTCTCCCATTCTCTTGGCCAAAAGTTTAGCATATTCTGCAGCCTCTTCCTCATTTTTCTTAGTAAGCTGTTTCTGCAGGGCAATACGTCGATGATCTGTGCTGTAGAACATGTGGAATACAGGTCACTGAATCTTGGGTGCTCTGGTTCTGGGTTTCTTGCCTTCTTTATACAGGGACTTTCTCACAGCATGTTGGTGGACATCGTCTTTTTAGAGAGATGGAAAACTTTGCAGAATCTGCTAGCTCTTTCAGGTCTAGGCGATGAGGCACAGCAGCATCGTCATTTGAGGACTATCCTCTCCGTTTTTATAATAACCAAGTTAAGAACACTCAAATTCACATCCACAATGCAATGCCAAACAGAACAGATTTGCACCTTCCTCCTCCAATTCTCCTTGATCTATCACAGGGAAGCCCCCTACTCAATAGCAGATGAACGTGGCGAACATGGCCATGGGTCCAGACACACTGGGTCACAGGGAAACCTTGTTTGTTGTTCTTACCACATAACCCTTCCACTCTTCCTTCACTCAGAGCATCAGCAGCAACTTCTGTGGCCATATGCTTCCTAACAAAAGTATGAAGTTTCCATTCACCATCCATTTCAATGTGTTTCTGGCAGCTAGTGGCTGGGAAGAAGATATTCATCTTCACCCTGAAGCTGCTGCTTTTCCTCCGAGAGTCTACGAGAACGAGAGAGCCAATCTTGTATTTCTAAGTGTGTATTGGACATCTTTACTTGAATATACACAATGGACTCCTCTTATCTTTCTCTCATGAGCCTCCTTCCCAACTTTTCTGTCTCACATGGTCCCAAACTACTACTGGGCATACTGACTTGAAACACTTATAGTCAATTTGGACTTTTTTTTCTTACCTTTACGCCTTTTCTAAGGACAGTTAATCAAAACACATTTGATGCCAAACAAACACACCGTGATATTATTCTTTTGGTTTTTTTCAAAGTTGATAGAGAAAATATTTCATGGTTATTTTTCTTACAAAATGTTCCCTCAGTTCTGAGTTTATAGTTGGAGAAAAAGTGTTTATACAAATAAACTATCATGTGCTAGTTTTTAGTCAATTAAAGCTATACTGTAAAACGTTTCTTTGATTACTTAATATGCAAATAAACTCCCTTATTTACCTTTCCAGAAGAAAGGGTTCTTGGCAAACCTCTTTTCTTACCTTTTGATGGAACAGCGTTTTGTGGGTATGTGGGCGCTCTGGAGAGGGCCAGCTCTTGCTGTGGCTCTTTCTCCTAGCCACCTATCTTCCTCCGTGGTTACCTCCAGTCCCATCTATGGGAATTTCTGTGCGAGTTTACTATGTCACCTTTGTACGTGAGCCATACAACCATTGAAATTTTATTTCTCAATAGCCACCTAGGTGGAAAAAAAAATCAGCTGTGATTGTAATTTTAATGAAGCAGAATTTACATTGTTTCCAGGCTGTCTGCCAATTTGCTATTTAGAAAAGTTAACCCAGATGCAGTTTAATCAGTTTGTCTTTTTTTTTTTAATCACCAAAAATTCTCTTGTCAAGATCAGACGGAGGGTAATAATATACCCTTAATGGTTTATCACACCAGACAAGAGTCAGTCTCTAACTTCAGTGAATATGCACCAGCTGGCATTTCCCAGAAGCACTAATGGTCTCATCTCCACTCTTGCCCATGATTGGCTGCCATCACACTCTCTCCTCTCCTTTCCTCTGTCCAACCTGTTTCTGTTGGCTTCAGCTGATCCATCAGTAGCTGAGGTGTGGCCTCCTGACCAAATAGCTTGGGAAGCAAAATCTGACCTCATTCTAATAGGTCTTCCATTGAACCATAAAATTTTTCATTATATTAAAAATGTCTTTTGAACAGATTTGAATTTTACAAACTCTCACAGAACATTGAGATCACAACTTATGTTTCACAACTGCCATAGCTGATTCCTGTAGCCATCACATTTTATGCTCTATCATGTTTCTGTTGTTAAAATGTGTGTGTGTGTGTGTGTGTGTGTGTGTGTGTGTATGCAAACCACTAGAACATTGTGCTATCATACTGGGATACCAAATGTTTGTGTGAGACAGGGTAAGATTGCGGGCCCTGCCCCCAGATGTCCACCTAAAAGTAAGACTACAGTGGCATTGGTAAGCCTGGTATGTAATGTAAAATCAAGAGGCAGAATAGCTCATCTCAGTCCCAAATATGTTGATTATTTTTCTGTAAAAGAATAAATAAAACTTAAGGGCCCATTTCATATCCTCTACCAAAATGTAAACGGCCAGACTCATTCCATGTTCTGTTCTTCACCACCAGCCACTCCCCTAAGTAGGCAATTACATGACATGTGCGTCCTGGACCTGTTTGCCCTCACATCCCTTCCTTGCCCTTCTCCTGCTCTGCTCTGCATCAAGTGGCACTAATTTCTGTAGCTATGGTTCCCACACTTGGCTGACTTCAGACTGGATTGTGGAGGGGGTGGTGGGGAGGAATAAGCCAGGGTATATCTTCTTCCTTCCCTGCCAGCAGCTTTATGAATCCAGCTCTTGGCAGGCAGGCCAGCTATGGTTCCAGCTTCCACTAGTGCTGGGAACACTACCTTTGTCATTTATCCCTTCAGTCATGGGAGAGGGTGGCTTCCTGCTGTTGTTAATCTTTGGACTACCCCGATGTCCCCTGTTTGGTGTCTGAGCTGTTTCATCATCCATGGAATCAATTTTATGCATTAAAGTCTTTTTAACTACTCAGGTGGTTTCTGTTTCCTGGCTAGACTCTGATGATACACATAATTTCCTCAGTACATGTGAAATAACCTTTCAGACTTTTGTTTTTTTTAAATCTCTGTAAAGACTGGAAATTTTTCCATCACCCACAGAGGGCAAAGCCAAAAATATAACTGCCAAGGGGGAAGCCCAAAGAATGTGTAACTTTTTAATTCACTCTGATGCATCTGTTGACTTGCTCTATTTAGAATATAGTATATTTACTTAAAATAAGTATGTCCCCATCAAAGATGGTTGTAGTAAAGGAATCTCTGCTTTGATGAAGCTCAAGAAGTTGAAGTATTGCTTTTTACCTAATTATACCATTTCTCTTGTTAAACCTTACTGATTGTTAGAATTTTTAAAAATAAACTTTTACAAAGAGAATTATTTCAGTAGTTTGTGGAGAAGGAAAAATAAAGCGACATATAACATTTTGCATTATTTTTCTCTGGTTAACTGACACAAAATATGAAACTAATAAAAAATAACAATAGTTTCCAAGGTTTCCCACTTAATTTCAAACTGAAGCAATGACTTAGAGCAGAGGCCTTTCAACCTTGCTGAATGTGACATTAAATACTGACTTTCAGTGCATTGCATCTTCATGTTATTCATCTGTCTGTTTTTCAGTGTAAGATGCCGGAAATTTTATAAAATAAGCAATAAGAATGGGGGGGTTGTGTGTGCGTCACACTTGGTGTTTGTTGCTGTATATTCCCCCTGAAATAAATGGTGAGAGTTCCAAGGAGAAGAAGGCACTGATGAGGAAGCCTTAGATAGGACATTGTAATAAAATAATTAGAATCTGAAATAACTCTTATAACAATTTAAAATTTCCGTTCCCCTTTTTCCTTGATTTCTAAAACAAAAACTCTAAGCTTAGTTTTTTAATTGTCACATTGCTTTTATCAATAATGAAAGTACATGCCATGTACCAAATGTCTGCCTGGGCTAAATGTTTTACTTGCCTATTTCTAATCTCTATCGTAATTCACTAAGTTAGACATTTTCACTCACATTTTACAAACGGGAAAACTGAGACTCAGATGTTAATTAATCACTCAACATTATACAGAATTTAAGTGGCAAAACCAAGATTCAAGACAAGGTAGTGCTCTTTTCATTTCAGTGAATTACTTGTCTGTGAAAGAAGAGCAAATGGAAAACATTTTTTGACCGTTTCTTTGTGCATATGACCGTTAGGGTGTTTTTTGAAACCTTAAAGTTGAAAATATTGACCCTACTCAGTGGAGCTTACAATTTATTTTGAGAAATAAATTGTACCAGATCATAAACAGTATCAAGATAAATAGCAGTGCAGACTATGACCATGATGTGTCAGAGTGGTGGGGATTAAAGAAATAATCTCTAGAGTTGTAGGGTGATGTTAATCAGCGATGTTTTCTTTGAAGAATTAAATTAATAAAGATCCAAGAAATAACAGAAGACACAAAGTGCTGAAAGAGAGAGTGAGGCAATTGGTTTGATCAAACCAGGTTAATAAATAATGAGTAAAAGATAAATGGGATATAAGTTTTAAAAACTAAACAGACCTAGCCAGGGCAATTAGGTCAGAAAATGACATAAGGCATCCAGATTGAAAAGAATAAAATACTTAGGAATAAACTTAACAGAAGAAGTACAAAAGTTACACTCTGAAAACTATAAAATATTGTTGAAAGAAATTTAAGAAGACCTAAATAAATGGAAAGATATCCCAGGTTTGTGGATTAGAAGGCAATATTGTTAAAATGGCAATACTCTTGAAATTGTTCTACAAACTCAATGCAATCCCTATCAAAATCCAGCTGGCGTCTTTGGAGGAATTGACAAGCTGATGCTAAAATTCATATAGAAATTCAAAGGATCTAGAATAATAAAAAAATCTTAATAAGGGGGAACAAAGTTGGAGAATTCAGATTTACTGATTTCAAACCTTACTGCAAAGCTACAGTAATCAAGACTGTGTGGTACTGGCATAAGGATAGACATCATAGACCATAGATCAATGGAGTAGAATTGATAGTCCAGAAATAAACCCTCATATTTCCAGTCAATTGATTTTTGACAAGGTGCCAAGACAATTTAATGGGGAAAGAATATTCTTTCAACAAATGGTGTTGAGACAACTGGTCACAAAGACCACAAGACTCTCCATTGTCTTTCTCTTGGTCCAGTTTACACATTTCTCATACCTGCCTTGTGTCAGTAAGCATTTGATTTTCCAACCTTGATCTACTCTAACCATTCACCCAGTGCTTGAGTTCTGCCTATCATTTCCCTGTAAAGAAGTTTTAACATATGCTCGAGTATGTCTTATGGCAGGGATCTCCCTTATAGTGAGCTTCATTACTTAAACCAGCAGTTCTTTACAGGGAGAATTTTTAAGTTATGTGATTATTTTTATTTTTCATAACAATTGGAGGATGATGTTGTTCTTTAGAGGGTGTGGGTGGGCAGAGAGGTTGGATGTCCCACTGTGCATATGTCAGTTTTGCACAATAGAGAATGAAGGTACATGACTTTCAAATACCCCATCAACATTTGTGTAGGGGAAAAAATAGTTTACAATTATTTGAGGGTCTAGAAAATAATTTCACATATCACAACAAAGTTTCTTTCTTCATAATTATAATATAAACTAAAATTTCCAGGAATGCGGTATGGGTTAAATCCAGGGAATATTGCACTATGTTTTCTGAGCATTGTTCACCACTTCAGAAAATCACATCAACAAAACAATGCCACTCATTATAATTGTCCCCAATACAACATACCACTGTCAGTTGACACACAAAGCTGCCACGTGCAAATGTATAACAAAGGAGACCTGAGACTCTTTTTAACAGACTTAGAATTAAATATTATTAAATTAGTGACGATACACAAGATATAGGGATCTCATTGGATTTTATTGATAGAGATTGCTTTTATATTTCGTGTTACTGCCATCGCATATATTTAAAAATTTTTGTGAATAACAATGATAAGAAATCTGAATGATAAAAGTTACATATTGAAATTATTTATTTATTTTCGGGGTGGCCTGTTTTGGCCAATGTTCACAGATTCTGTCTCTGTCATAGTTTTTCTGTGGTTTCTTGTATGACTGCTTCTTTTTGCAGTACACACTCCATCCTCCATAGCTTATCAAAGGATGTGGTCTCCTGGGTCTTTCTATGTATCAGAAACTGATTGTGAGCCTCAACATGTGGAGGAATTCAAAGCAGGAGATATGTTTTCAGAGATACTTTGTCACTATCCCGTCACAACATTGGGAATTATTTTGACATTGCACTTATAAATAAGGCCCGGCTCATTTGTGCTAATATCATACTTCATCATTTTCTCTGTTTCCAAAGTCTGTAATTTGTCTTGGCATGTTATCCTTATTTCAGTTAAGATTATTTCCCTCTTTTTCTTATAGACAAATCAGTCTGGTCTGTTAGAACTTATTTTTATTTTAGTGACCATCTATATCTCCATTCTTTCATCTGCCTGAATTTCTTATATTGAAGAGTTTCTGATCTCAACTCTCTTAAATCCCAATGTATTCATTATCAATGGGTGCAGGCGTGTGTCTACATCATCAAGTCTTCTGGTTAGCCTTGCCTGAGCACCTACATATTGAAATACATATTCTGTTACTATAAATTACTCTTTTTTTATTCCACTAACAGTGCTGTGCTGAGTTATAGTGGAGCTGAACCCACTTATTATCAGCTGCTGAACTGAACAGAAATGCAAACATTCCTGAGCTCTATCTACATCTTCATTCTCTCCCACATTGCAGCCCAGAGCAGCCTCTGAGGTCTGACCTAGTGCAGCAACCAAGAGAGACTATGCTTGGGTTTTCTCTTCTGCGTGGTAAAATTCCCAGTTCCTTTAACCACTCCTCATATGACATAGTTTCAACTGTTGAAATATCAGTAACAAGGTGCTTTCAACTCTATCTCTACAATGGTTTTGGAATCAATCCCCTAATACTCTCTGATTTTTCCTTAAGTTTCAGTTGAGTTATTTCAATAATGTCCTAATTGACGTGTTTACCTTCTATTTCTCTTTCTTCCAATTCTACTTCCACAGAAACCAGGGTAACCTCTGAAACACAGGTGTGATCACGTAACTTCCCTGCTCAAACACCTTAAATTTACATATATATAAATAATGTATGTACTACATATAATATATAATACATATTATATATACAAATACATATATTTTACACCTCTTACTGTTTCTCTTTTTTTCTTAAGTCCAAATTCCCTATTATTTTACTCATGACTTTCTTAACACTGATCTCAAATAACTTTCCCCATATCATTTCCTTAAATCCCCCATACACAGGCTTTGCTTATACCACACAAGTGATTTGCAACTCCCTAAACACATTCATTGATTTCAAATCTTCACATTCTTTTTTTTTTTGGTGAGGAAGATTGGCCCTGAGCTAACATCTATTGCCAATCTTCCTCTTTTTGCTTGAGGAAGATGGTACCTAAGCTAACATCTGTGCCCATCTTCCTCTACTTTGTACATGGGGCACCGCCACAGCATGGCCTGATGAGGGGTGTGTAGGTCCATACGCGGGATCCAAACCTGTGAACTCTGGGCCACCAAAGCGGAGCACACGAATTTAACCACTGCGCCACCGGGCCAGCCCCAATTCTTCACACTTTTGTTTAACCAATTCCATTTGCCTGGAATGACCTCTTCATTTCTGTGGGCATCTTTGCTATCCTTCAAATGCATATTCAATTGTTGCTTCTTTCCTGAACATTTGCTTGAGCGCCAATCTGATTAACAGCTCCCTCCTCTGAAATCTGAAGCCCCTTTTTACTTCCCTTAGAGCACTTTGATGACATCACATATATATTGCATATTTTTTATTTCCTTTACAAAAATCCAAGTTCCTTGGCGAAGCAACTTGGAATAGAATTAAGAATGTGACCTCTGGAGCCAGACCTACAGGGTCCAAACCTGGACTCAACCACTTACTAGCTATGTGGTTTTGATAATAATAGTACCCTGTCTCTAGGGTATATTAAGCATGTCTTTTTATTCTGATGCTTTGCCATCTGGGATCTTGCTGACCCTGGAGACTTACCTGCCACTCCCAGGGCTCACCAGTTCTTAGAGACAGTAAATGACTAGCCTGTGAGCATGTCTTTCATATGCAAACTAACCAATCCAAAGCCTACACCCTCCTCTACCTCCTATATCTTAGACTCCAGGCCAATATTTCACTGTCTCAATCACCCCAGGGCCAGGTACCAGTCAACTCGGGACAGCACCTACACCCCAGAGCCCCCTGAAATCATTCAAAGTAGCCAATCTTAAGCCTGCTTACCCTGCCTTGCTTGTTCTTTCCAATGGAAACCACAATAAAGACTCTTGCCCACATTTTTCTTCCACTTTCTTTGTCTCCTGATTGACCCTGGTGCTTCCTTGTGTGGCCCTGCATAGTGTGGCATGTCCCCTCCTCTTGGGAACTATGAGTAACAAACTGTCTTTTCAATGGCAGTCATCTCCGGATCTGTTGGCCTCCCCATACCCAGATAAAAATAAAACCTACATATTAAAATATAGGGGATGTTGGGAGGGCCAAGTGAGTTAATACTTGTAAAGCACATAGATCAATATCTGACATGTACTTGGTGCTAGATGAGCATTAGCTGTTATTGAGGGCAATGATGGTATATAAAGCATATCTGAGTTCTCCCACAATGTCTTGCACATAGTTAATCCTCAATAAACATGTGACTAACAAATGAATGCAGCTCTTCAAGCAACTGCTATCCTCTCTAAGAAGTCTTCATTGATGAAGAGCATGAGCAAGTTCCTAAATAGAATAATAGAAATTATTAATAATAATATAATAATAATTATATTAATAATCAATTAACTATTATTATATTAAAGATTATTAATATAATAATTATTAATAATAGAATTATTCTAGAAAATAGAATAATCAAGAGAAAAAAAGGCAATAACTGAAGGAAAACATTAGCATTGGTAATTTGAAGGGGAGTTTGAGAGGGAGCAAGGGAGCTGAATAAAGCTGCAATCAGAGAAGTAGACTGCTATCAAGAGAAGAAATATAGAGCTATCAGGAGATAAAGATCTACAGGAATGTGGAGCATCAGAGAGGGACCAGAAAGGGGAAACTCAAGGCATAGAGAAATCAAATCCAAAGTTTTTATTATTACAACCTAATTACACACTCCCTACTCAGGGCATTCAGGTGTGACTTACCCATCTGCACACTCTGATACTGACGAAAGTGGAGGAATGAAGAGTAGGGCTGTTCCGTGCGTGTGTTTAGGGCTGAAGTAAGAACTGCGTGAAATGATTCCATTTTCACTACATGAATTTTCACTTATGAAAAATTAGACTTCTGCAGAAACTATGAATTTGATGAGGACTAAAATTGTGTCATTTCTACCACAGAACAGTAGGTTGTCATAACACAGAAAATAAATATAAGTGGCAAAATCCCATGTCAGTAATACATCCAGAACTCACTGATATTGCCCCTGGCAAAAAATTTGCTGAGCTCTATAATGTTAAAGGAAAAAGAACTCTTTAGGAAAAATGACAGACTTTCACCTGTGAGGAATCACCTGTCATGGCAGAGGAAAGAACAACTTAGAAATTTCTAGAAAAAATGCAAGTTGCTTTTGTTAGGCATATATCACATCTTTCTCACCAACCGTGACAAATTTTTTCTCACAGTTCTAGAAGAGAAAGCAAAGCTGAACTCAGCCAAAGTGTCCTGTTTAAAAAAAAATCTGTGTCCATAAGCTTGGAAAAGCACAATGTTTCATGTTCAATTTTTTTAGGAAATATGACAAATACAAAAACAGAACAGATGTTATGTCTCTAAGCAACATCATCTTTGACACATCTTGAAGTTTTGTGAAACCTGCTCAATTTTATTTCTAACTTTTTATATCATAACGGAAGGAAGACGAAAATGTTCGGTTTTTATGTTCCCTTGGGTTGTTAGTTAATCCTTTGCTCTTTTTCTACCACACCACAAGCAAATACTCGCTCTTAGGCTTTCTCAATCTATAATCAAACGGTCGTTTAAGTGCAGTTTCTCATTTTATTTAATTTAAAGGTGTAGCATAATTATTATTTACAGATTGTGAATAAATATCTAAAGAAAACTATGCTAGTACTAAGCATATTATGGTATGGTATAAATGTATTATTGTGTCACCTCTGCAACCCTTTAGGCAAAATTACTGTTTATTTTCAAAAAGGAATTTATGAATCACAAAAAGAAAATATACACGGAAAATTTGAGTACTTTACCTGGCACAACAAATCAATGCTACAGTCAACAGCTTTATTCTTTATTTATTAAGATCTAACATACAATGATGAAATTATTAGACAAAGTAATGAGTCTCTATCAATCTGTCTTTAGTTTTATAAAACCCAGCTTTACTCTGTCAGCCTTGTCAATGCTACTGAATATTAATGGAAATAAAGTTAATTGCTGGGTGGAAAAAGGTCTTTACTCAAAGTGAAAAGGAAGCACCTTGTTGAAATCTGTCATTTTTGACAAGCCATAATTTATTTCTACTTAGTGATATGTATCGACAGGTTTCAAACCTCACTCTTATCTTTACCACAAATTCTAATTATTTTCATTTGGGGTGTTGTTGGATCCTAAGCCTCTGACCACTTGCATCATTTAGAAACAAATTATTTCATGAAAGGTGGTTACACATTCTCAGTAGAAGGAATTTTGCCTAGAGTATAGGGAAAAAACTGCCTCTGCAACCTCTAGAAGACATATAAATGTATTTATTGTACCTCAGTAACCAAGAAGGAGAGGAAAGCAATGACTTTCAGAAAGGAAAGGGTTGTATGTGAACATAATAACTTGCTAGCATAGCTACATGCTAGTTAAACAGTTTCATTCAAAGAAAATGAATAATGAATAATCACTTAAGCTTCATCCTGATTAGATTGTCACCTGATTGGAAACACCACATTCAGCTGTGTTAAGAATCTGAAGTTTCCATTAAACTTTAAGCAGTTATAACTTTAAAACAATACGTATTTTAGTTTAAATCAGTAGCCTGTCAAATGCAGTACATTCTTCACACAGTAGAGTTTGGGAAATAAACTCACCTTGCAAATAAGCCCTGGCCAGCTTATAAGATTCTCATTAGAAAGGACCAAATTAAGATAAGGTGGTGAGTTGTAAACACATTTAATATTGTCTATTCCTCCTTCACATATCCTTGTAGCTGCTTTTGTATAAGAATCTGCATTTATTGTTGGAAACTTTGAGTGACATATTATTAGCTGAAGGTTCATTGTAATCCTTACGCAAATAATAAAGAAAGCACTAGAAAGAGAAGAAACAGCAAAGAGGGAAAGAGGTTGCTCAGTGGGATCAACACAGAGTTTTGTTTTTAGAAAATGGACTTTTGGTAATGATTTAATAAGTGAAATCCATCTGTCCTCACAGCCTGGCCACCGATAGTTGGCTGTAGATTCTTCATTATATTTGTAACCTACATCTAATAGCATTTCAGGAACCTGCTCTTTTCCCCTTGGTTCCAAGTAAGTGCCATATGTGACTGGCCAGCAGATTGGGTGGCATTTATGTTGTGCTTCTTAGTCATCCCAATTTTCCTCCACCACGTCCCAGTCACAATGGGGAAAAATGAGAAGCAGCTGCTAACAGCCGCACAACAGTTCTGTAATTACTTTCCTGGGCTGGCGTTATATGATTTGACAATGGCCTGGGGATGTAACAAATAAGAAAAACCTTGTCATTCAATTTAAAAGGCTTCCTACCAGGACAACACACTCCCCACTTCATCAGAATGACAGTACTCAACTCGGACACAGCCAGCGTGTTTAGTGCGGAGCCATGTAACTGCAGCCAGGTGGTGCCAACTTGCTTTCCTACTGACACTGCCATTGAATTGAAAGAGGAACACGAACTTAGGCCAGAGATTCCCATCTCGGGTCCAAAAAGCAGCGACCTATTTATTCCAAGAAGAAATGCTAATATATTGGAGTATTTTAGTTAAAAGAACAGTTTTCAGAGATGGCAATCCGGCTTTGCCCAAGATTTCAAGTTTCCTTGATACTAATAAACACCATTTTCATAGCTTTGCATCATCAAGTTTCATCCTACCTTTCTGAAACAATATTAGGAACTGCCTCTGTTGGTCATGGGAGACTAGCTGTCGTAAAAATCAACCCCTTGTAACTAGTCTTTGGGTGGTGAACATGATGTAATCTACACAGAAATCGAAATATAATTATGTATACCTGAAATTTATATAATGTTATAAACCAATGTTACCATAATAAAAAATATATATATATATAAAAATAAAATGTAAATGAAATTTTAAAAAAAATCAACCCCAATTATCAGTGAGTTAAAACTTGAAAGATTTTTGCTCTCATTCATATCCTTGTTCAACAGACTTTGGTGAATGGTCTTCCACTTTGTGATTCAGAGACTCAGCCTCCTTCCATCCAGTGACTCCATCATCTTCCAGGGCCGCTGAATCCTCCACTGTATCCTCTTCTTCTGACCAGAGGACAAGAGAAGAGAACAAAACCACAAGGGAAATTTAAGGACACAGCCTGGGAAGGGCAACCCTATTCTATTGAATTTCCACCCCGTTTTATTGTCCAAAACTACCCTCATGACCCTACCTAAGATGCACCTTATACTAAGGAAGACATAGTGTTAGTCCCTTCCATCTTGCATTCCACAATAAGGTGAAGGATCATTAATCATTACAGCTTACAACCGCTTAAAAGTAACCTATACAAGACTAGTAAATTATCATGTCCCCTAGCATACTGTACAGCTCTTCTCCACTAGTATCAGTGATAAGGCACTGATTATTTTTGCAGTAAAAGAGTCACCCTGAGCTAACATCTGTTGTCAATCTTCCTCCTTTTTTTTTTTCTTCCCCAAAGCCCCAGTGCATAGTTGTATATCCTAGTTGTAAGTCTGTCTAGTTCTTCTACGTGAGCTGCCTCCACAGCATGGCAACTGACAGATGGGTGGTGTGGTTCCGTGAGTGGGAAATGAACCTGGGCCACCAAAGCAGTGAGAGCACTGAACTTTAACCACTAGGCCATCAGGGCTGGCTCAAGGCACTGATTTTCTTTTTTTTTTTTTTTTTGGTGAGGAAGATTGGCCCCAAGCTAGCATCTGCTGCCAATCCTCCCCCTTTTGCTTGAGGAAGATTGTCCCTGAGCTAACATCTGTGCCAATCTTGCTGTATTTTGTATGTGGGACACCTCCACAGCATGGCTTGATGAAAAGTGTGTAGGTCTGCACCTGGGATCTGAGCCTGCAAACCCTGGGCTGCCAACGCGGAGCATGTGAACTTAACCACTACGCCACTGGCTGGCCCTAGCACTGATTTTTTGAAGGCAATTTTTAGTGTTGTACTAGTCATACTTATACTTTAATTGGTGGGATAACTAGAGGAAGAAGAAAAATTCTTTTTTCCTTCAGAAGCTATTGGTCTCATCTTAAGAGCTAAACAAAGCATTCATTGACTCAACAAGTATTCATTGAGAACTACTCTGTGTCAGACATTGTTCTTGGTGCTTGAAATGCATCAGTGAACAGACAAAAATCCCTGTCCTCATGAACCTTATATTCTAGAGGAGGGAAAGAGTAAACAATAGATGTAACAAATAAGTATGTCATATGGTATAAACAAGATAGTAAGTACAGAATAATGAACACTTAGAGGGGGTGGTGGTGGTGGTTAGGATAAGCCTCATTGAGAAGGCAATGATTACTCAGACTTGCGGGAGTGAGGAATTAGAATACAAGTAGCTGGAGAATAAGCATTTTAAGCAGAAGGAAAAGCGACTGCAAGAGCCCTAAGGCAAGGACAAACCTGACATGTTTGATGAATGTTGAGAGGACGGTATGGCTGGTGTGAAGTGAGTGACAAGGGAAAGTAGGATGAGAGGAGATCCAAGGTTTCAAGGAGCCAGTTCAAAGCCAGTTCATGGCTTTGACCCTGCATGAAGTGGGGAGGCATTGGACGGTTTTGAGCAGAAGAAAGAACGTTATATAACATACGTTTTAACAGCTTTACTCTGGCTGCTATGTTATAAATAAACTATAGGAGGACAAGTGAAGAAATGAGCCAGTTAGAAGAACATTAAAGTAATAAATCGGGTGTGAGATGATAGTGGATTTTTGAGGATATATCAGTGGAGATGGAGAAAGTGGTTGGATTCTGATTGTATTTTGAACAACAAACCTTCTTTGTGGATTGGATGTGGGTGTGAGAAGAAGGGAGAAGTCAAGAAAGACTAAGATTTTTGGCATGGATTTTTTAAGAATGGAGTTGCCATCATCAGAGATGGAGATGGCTAAAAGCAGAGCAGGTGTGGTAGCAGGATGACTTCAGCTTTGGACATGATGAGTTTGAAATGTCTGTTATACACCCAAGCATATTGAATTGGCAGTTAGACATGTGAGTCTGAAGTACAGGAGAGAGGTCTGCACTGGTGATATAAATATGGGAGTCATTATTATATAGGTGGTATTTAAGGCCAAGAGATTGAATGAGATGTCAAAGGAATGTCAAAGCAAGAGAGGCCCAAGGATGCTCTGGGTTGCTCAAATATTAAAAAGTTGAAGAATTACCAGCAAAGCAGACTAAAAGGAACAACTGGTGAAGTGAAAGGAAATTGAGACTAATGTAATGTCCTGGAAGGCAAGTGTATCTAGGAGACAAGAGTAGCCAATTGTGTCAAATGCTGTTGATATGTCAAGAAAGATGAGGATTGAGAATTAAGCATTGGATTTAGCAATGTGGAGGCTATTGATAACCATGACAAGAACGTTTTGAGTGGAGATGTGGTGGGGTAAAAGCCAGATTGTAGGAGAGGACTTGGGGAAGGGAATATAGATAAGTCTTTCAAGAAGCTTTGTTGAAAAGGGGAACAAAACCATTTTTTCAGCATCTAGCAGATAAACTGAACACAAGAAAAAATTTCTTTGGAGATGTGGCAAGTAACAGTATCTTTACATATGTTGATGGGAATGATCTGGTTGAGAGTGAAAATAGGAAAGTAGGGGAGGGGGATTTGCTGAAGTAATGTCTTGAATAGTCAAGAAGGGATAGGATCTAGGGTACAAAGTTACAGACAGGCTTTAGAAAAGAGAGTGGATAATATATCTATGGTAACAGTCAGGAATCAGAAAATGTGGGAGAAGATGTGGGAAAACCTCTGGAAATTCTCAGCAAGGTAGGAAGAAGGAGCAAAACCACCAAAGAATAAGCAAACAAAACTCAACACTATTTAAGAGTTTTAGAAGAGATACTTCTAATACTTTGAATTTATGTAGGCTATTTTGGGAAAGCCATCTTTGGAAATGATTAATATGGTGTTGCATCTGCACCATGAATATTTATGACCCAGGTCTCATGAATTCCATTTTCATGATTATGCTCATTTTTCCATAGTCCTCCATTCCATTCAGGCTAGTTTCCTAGCTACACAGTTGTGGGTTGATTTGTGTCCCCCAGGAAGATTTGTTGAAGTCCTAACCCTTGGTATCTGCAAATATGAACTTGTTTGGAAATAGCATCTTTGTAGATGTACGTATGAGGTCATATTAGGTTAGAGCCTTAAATCCAATGACTAATATCCTTATAAGGAGAAAGAGATTTCGACAGACACAGACACACAGAGGGAAGACAGCCATGTGAAGGCAGAGACAGAAATTGAAGTGATGTAGTGGTAAATCAAGGAACACCAAGAATTGCCAAATACCAGATGCTAGGAAGAGGCAAGGAATGATTGAGCATGAGGGAGCGTGGCCCTAATGACATCTTGCTTTCAGACTTCTAGCTTCCAGAACCCTGAGAGAATAAATTTCTATTGTTTTAAGGCATCCAATTTGTGATGATTTGTTACATTAGCCATAGGAAACTACATCAGTCATGATAATTTTAGCTTCCATAATTTGGGTATATTCTTTCCCTCACATGAAATGCCATTCCTTTCCTTGATTCAATTCTTCATATGTATTTACACACATTAACTAAAATTATATATTGCAAGCATTTGTGTCAAATGACCTGTAACCAAAAATTGAGATCCATAACAAAGTAGAGAAGGAAAAGTAGGCTATGGCAAGTTGAAAATAAAAGAATCTATAGTATTTGTTTTCAAGATAATTTCAAGAGCTCACCCCAAGCAAACTCTGAGTGTATCTGCCTCAGAGAAAATCCAACAAAGTTTTTAGCACTTGAGGAATAGAGAAACTCACTTAGGAATAAACCAATTATATTGTAGATGTCAGTCATTGCCCTCATTCCGTCTATGCTCCTTCCTAAGGAAATCTCCACCCATGGCCCTGCTGAAAGGATGGCCATAGAAAATCATAATTATTCCAATAAGCCCAACCCACTGGCCAGAGATGATTGAACCAAAATGGATGAATCAGATTCTTTCTTTTAAGAATTATAGGAGCCAGCCTGGTGGTGTAGTGGTTAGGTTCCCGTGCTCCGCTTTGGTGGCCCGGGGTTCACAGGTTCAGATCCTGGGCACAGACCTACACACCACTCATCAAGCCATGCTGTGGTAGACATCCCACATATAAAGTAGAAGAAGATGGGCAGGGATGTTAGCCCTTGCCAATCTTCCTCAGCAAAAAGAAGAGGATTGGCGACAGACGTTAGCTCAGGGCCAATTTCCTCACCAAAAAAAAAAAAAAAAAAGAATTGTAAAGTGAGCACTAAATGACTAAATCAGTTGTGGAAGAAGAGCTGTGGAAGAGTTGTGCAAGTAGAGACAAGATAAAAGTCAGTTCGTGCCAAGCCAAAGCCATGTGGCATTTTGTGGGAGCAGAGAGACCATGGTCAAACAGAGAAAGCTGGTTTGTAGAGGAAAGTAGGAGAACAAATAAGCTGCAAGAAGCAGAGCCCCACTAGCATGAACCTCCGCTAAAGGCAGGGTGGAGCCCCATCCCGACCTTTCAGATCCCATCCCATGAATCCTGGTGTTATTGTTTCCCATTCTTGCGTTCTCGTGAGACTGTCTGTTAGTCCTTAAGCCAAACTCCTCCATTGATCCCCTTCAGATCAAACACACATTCTTGCAGAGAATAGGCTAGCCTGCCGTATTTTATGAAGGAGATGTGCTTCTGGAAGTAGACATGGGACCGAATCAGGACTACAGTGGGATGAAGATGTGTTCCCAACCTTGAATAACAGTAATAATCCTCCTTTCTCTTAAAATTCTTGCAAATCATGATATTTTTATGTCCATCATTTCTTTTAGCCACCGTTTCATACAACTGTTGGTCAGCGCTTCTAGGTTACTGTGCTACTAGGTTGCCATAATGTCATGGTGACTTTCATAATAACGAGGATACTGTGAATCCCAATTAGTAATATGCTGACTGCTTTCTAATCTTTACCCTCCTTCACAGATGATTTAGTAGTCCTAGACCACTAGTAAGGTGACTTAAACAACTTTAAAATTTGCATTTTCAAATCTAGCATGATTCTCTTCCTTTGTTTATTTGGGACAGGTTCAACTTTATGTCTTGCACCACTTTAGTCAGGCATTATGTGTCAAAATGCAGTGGCCTTCTTGCCTGGGGCTGCTTCCTTCTCTCCTCCATCCTAGCTCGATTGGCACAGTGTTTAGACCGGGGTAAGGTTGTCTGTGAAAACCAGCAGCTTTGCTGCCAGAGGGAGTTGAATTGGCCTGGAGCTGAAAGCAAAAGCCCATGCCTGGCAGGCGTTTTCAGTAAAAGCAGCAAACTTGGTAAGAAATGAATGAGGCAAGCCAGCAGCTTTGCTAGCCTGAGGTTGCAGTCTTGGTTGTGATGAGTGGCGGGCTTACAGAGCAGCCAGGAATTTAACAGGGAGATCCTGGAAGGGAGAGGGCCATAGTGGGGCTATATATGTTCTCCACACATCTCTGACTGACTGAGGACTGTGTGCATAAAGAGACCAAAGAGGGCTCAGAGGAAAATAGAATCTGAGACAGACATACAAACTGTCTGAACTTTGAATGTCCTCTTCAAATCACACACGGATCCATTGGCAGAAGGTAAGTTTTATGGGCTCAAGGTGTTTGAGCACAATCCCTGACAAGTCATTGGCTGACCACTAAGATATGCAGGGCGGTCCCTAAGAAGCCAGGCTAACAAATAAAAAGAAGAATTTAAAAAATCTCAGCAGAAACATTAGCGGTGGCACACTGCAGAGGAGACAGCTTCTACAGAGTAAGTCCAATCAAGTTATTAAAAACGAGGAAGAAAAGAAGGGAAGGAGGAGGAGAGAGAGACAGAGAGAAGGAAAGATGGAAGGAGGGAAGGGAGAAAATGAGAGAGAGAGATGGAAGAAGGTAGGGAGGAAGGGAGGGAAGGAGAGAGAGGAAAAAAAAGAACTCAATGGAGAAAATCAGAAAAATCAGAATCCAGAGTTGCTACAATATACTATCTAAAATACCCAATGTTTAACAAAAAAAGTATGATACATGCAAAAAAAAAAAAAAAACCAGGTAAATGTGACACATATTTAGGGGAGAAAAAGCAGTAAATAGAAACTGACTTTGAGTGGGCTTATGATTTTGATTTACCAGGTAAAAACTTCAAATTAGCTATTATAAATATGTTCAAAGATCGAAGGAAGCATGTACATGTAATGGAAATATAAATGGCTAAAAGAAAATATGATGACCGGGGCCGGCCCGGCAGCGTAGTGGTTAAGTTCACACACTCTGCTTCGGCAGCTTGGGGTTCACAGGTTTGATCCCAGGCACAGACCGACACACTGTTCATCAAAACATGCTGTGACAGTATTCCACATACAAGGTAGAGGAAGACGGGCACTGATGTTAGCTCAGGGCTAATCTTCCTCAGCAAAAAGAGGAGGATTGGCAATGGATGTTAGCCTTGAGCCAGTCTTCCTCACACAAAGAAAAGAAAATATGATGACAATGATAAATCAGGAATCTCAGTAAAGAAATAGAAACTACAAAAAAAAAAAGTTGAAACTCTAGAGATGAAAAGTAAAATAACCAAAATAAAAAATTCACTAAAGCAGTTTAACAGTAGATTTCAGATAACAGAAGAAATAATCAGAGAACATGAGGATAGATCTACAGAAAAGGCAAATAAACAGAAATTTTTTGAAAGAAGCAAGATAAAAATGATTTATATATACTGGGGAAAAATATGATTAACAACTGATCTCTCATCAGAAAAAATAGAGACCATAAAATAATGGAATGGCATAATCAAAGTGCTGAAAGAAATGGAAAACAACTGTCAACCAAAAATTCCATATCCAAAAATGTTCTAAAATTGGGTGTGGTGATGTTTGCACAACTCTCGGACTATACTAAAAAACCATTGAAATGTACACTTTAAAGGAGTGAATTGTTTGGTACATACAATAAAGCTGTTAAAAACAAACACAAGGGGCCAATGTGGCGTGGTGGTTGGGTTCAGCATGCACCACTTCAGCGACCCGGGTTTGTGGATTCAGATCCTTGGTGCAGACCTACACCACTCATCAGCTGTGCTCTGGTGGTGACCCACATGGGACGTGGGGGAAGATTGGCAAAAGATGTTAGCTTAGGACAAACCTTCCTCAGCAAACACACACACACACACACGCACACAAATTCTATATACAGCAAAATTATCTTTCAAAAATGAAGGCAAAATAAAGGTGTTTCCTGATAAATGAAGACTGGAAGAATTCATTTCTACCAGATCTTCCTTATAAGAAATACTAAAGGTAGTTCAGACTGAAAGGAAATGACACCAGAGAGTAACATGAATCCACGGGAAGCAATGAATAGTATCAGAAATGGTAAATATGTGGGTAAATATAGAAGATCATACAAATATTTTTTCTTCAATTATTTTCTTTAAAAGACATAAGATTATATATAAAACAAGAACAAGCGTTTAACTCTTTTAAACTAAGTGTTTAAACAAGTATAATAGAGCCCTCATTGACTGAAAGCAGTGGAAGCCCATTACCTGAAAGCTTACATTACAGTTTGTAATGCACGTAAAAGTGCTCATTAACTGAGAGAAAACAACACTCAGAAAACGGGAAAACATACAAATAATTTTTATGTATATATGTATTTAATATGTATATAATTGCTTTGTATGTATTATACAGACAACATTTTACACGTATATGTTTCGGAAAATATCTGAGAGAGAGATAGCCTGCCTCACCTGTTACTCAACACGCATAGAGGCAACTGGAATTACAGTTACATTCTTTTCGCCCATGATTTGGTAGGGATGCTTAAAAACTGCAAAGATGGTTAAGGTTTTGCCTCTAAGTCTTTGGCAACAGTGTGATTGTAAGTCCATTTTGCTACTGATGCCACTTCTCACACCTCTGGGATTTGAGACAGTATCATGGATTCATGGCTGATGGAGTTTGAGGTAGTTCCCAGAAATCAAGGTGGACAGGGATTTTTGCCATAGTCATCTACGTTAGTTGCCCCTTAAAAAGAGCTGCCTGTCTCAACTTCTCTGAGCTCATTCTTACACTAACATACAGCAATATTTTGCATCAGTTTTTCCCCAGGTGGAAAGCTTTCACTGGTTTCTCACTGAACTTTTTGAGCCTATCAGTCAGGCTCTCTGTGATCTGAATTTAACTGTGTTATTCACTCTAATTTCCAAAACACTTATGAGCTAGTCTATTCATAGTAGAGCATTTTAACCAAGAAAATTATTGTTAAAGAAAGAGATAAAAACAGACAAGAAAGGCAAATCATAAAGAAGGTTGAAATAGACAAAAACAGATCACCACCACCACAAAAACCAGGAAGACAGAAAGAAACACATAGCTGATGAAGTGACAAGGTGTCACTTGTCTTGGGTACTTTGTCCTTTGTAACCTTTTATTATGAGAGTAAGTCAAACACACCAACCAGAATTAATAGAACCCTGAATGCTGTGAATTGGAGACCCCCACCAAACACATCTCCACTGCTGCCCTAACTTGTATTTAAGAAATGCATCTTAAACCAGTTAAAAGATTATATCACTTGAGAAGATATCAGCAAAAGATTTGGAGTTTGAATATGTTTAGCTGGGGAAAATGTGATATAATTAAACAGACTCTTGAATTCCTAATATACGTTAGGATCTGAGGGACATAATTAATCCTTTTCCTGACATTTAGGTGACATGGTCAGAGGAGGGTGTGTTTGTCTCTCCATTGATTGTGATCCCTTCCACTGTTTTCTATGGAGTTATAAAGGATTAATCAGGGAAGAGACTCTTTTTGTTAGCATCCTTAAAAAGATCCTCACTCCTTTGCTCTTTTGGCTTTAAATACTCATTTGCTGCTTAAATCAGTAGGCCCGGTTTTACACTGTGGACTCGCCTCACATGGAACTCGTGGACGGGCCTCGCATTATCTTTACTTGCTAAAACTGACAGTTAATGCTACTACGCTTTCTGTAACACAACTCCTAGTAGGCAACTGGATAACTGTGTGTGTTGCTTGTTGTCTTTTAATCCTGACCTTATTCTAGGGGTATCAATATTAAAGATTCTGGGTCCACACTCTTAGTTCTCAGCTTAGAGGAACTACCCAATTTACTTATACAAAAATAATGAGGCAACCCGTCTTCAGAAACTGGCCTATCTGATTGGTTTATCACCAGCCGCTTTCTCAAAGCAGGTTCTGAGGGAATGGGACACAGGAAGGGAAGATGTTGATGGGAGAAAGTAAGTGGGAAAGGTGGGAACATGAGTTACTGCCAAAGCCCTCACAATCTCCTGTCTGGTGGTAGGCGTATGGAAGATGGCGGTGGTGGTGGGGGCGGTGGGGGCTGGGCCCAGCAGCACAGAATGAGATGGAAGCCGGAAAAGGCTGTGGGAGTCTTCTGAAAGAAGGGTAAGCCAAAGTAAAACGCCTCATATTTTATAGTTTGGCCTGGGATGACCTTATCAGTAAAGTGTGATGACAATAATGGCAGTAGGCAGGTGAGTAAACAGTGATTGTAAGCTCAGGTGGGGGTCGCAACACCTCTCGCCCCTCATGAAAAGGTTCCTGGGCTTTTTTCCCTCTATGAAGTCAGTAAAATTGACCTATTCAGGGCTTTTCTAACTTTAACTAGTGTGATTTAGTCACACTGTTCTGAATTCTTATTCCTTTCCATACACCATCCATCACCTTGGGGAGAAGAAAATAATGGAACAGTTAAATAGGAACAGGTTGATCCGTAACTACTTCTATTCTCCTCTCATCGTCCAAGAACCCACACCTCCCTGGCGAACAACAGGAACAAAGCGAAGCGGGTCTGTGCCTCCGGGCCTCTCTGGATAAGGGCTGGATTGAGCAAAGATGATTTTTTGGCAGTTATTTGCTTTTGTTTCTGGGTGTGTGTATTTGTTTCCATAAAAGTTTTGTTTTTCTCTGTGCTGTGAAAGTGTCCTAACAGAGGTCATTAAAAATATCTACATGTTAAAGATACCCAACTAATGGATAGTTAATAGGTATTTTTATTATTGAAAATATATCCTTTCCTTTGTATCACACTTTAATTTCCTACCCTAAGGTAGTTACGAAGTGACAGACCAAAGGGGAGAGAGTGGGAGGGGACTCAAGGCGAGGCCTGCCCTGCTGAGAGCAGTATTTATCACCAGCGTGACTTAGAATGGCAGGGTGATAGGAAAAAGTAAGCAGATTTTTAGTTGGCTTTATTATTGTTTTTCAATTCTCTATAGACAATGTGACTCCTTAAAACCGACACCTGGGGCAGACCACGCCCCTGTTCTACCCTTGCCTTGCTCTGCCACTGGCATTTAGGAGAACAGACAAGACGTGCATATTGACCCCAAGAAAGCAGACACTTCACATGCACCTTTATACAGACGAATACATATGCAAAAAGTTATATTAATATAGGACCTAGAGCTATATACCTATAGTTGAATTCTTTTATAATTATAACCTTCTGGTTTGCTTCTGAGAAAATATGTAGTGTATGGACAAATATATATCTTATATTTGCAACCATACAGACATACATGGTTAAGTCCACAGCTAACAATTCTTATTCCCATATATCATGAGAGGGAGAAGGAGGGAGATAAGTAGAAAGACAGTAGTCGGATAAACTACTCCCAGGTCCTCATATATAAGTCGTGTCATTGTCACCTCTTGGTGCCTCATTTTCCTCGCTGGTAAACTGAGGATACTAGTAGTGCCTGCCTCATAGAGTTCCTGGAGAATTCAGTGAAATGATGCAGAAGAAGTGCTTCCTCTAGCATAAGTCCATGTCCAATAATCATTAGCTATTTTTATGTGAAATATCCTTTTATTGCAGTTAATTGGTTATGTTTTTATATGCTCCATTTCTCTTTTGCCAAATTTCCTCACACTTGCATATTCATCAGATGGAGAAGGAAAAGGTACAAATGTTCTTTCTGTCATCAAACTCAAACTTAGGCACCTATGTGCATGTCTAATCTGGGGCATATCTTAGCAGTACAGTACACCACTGCTGCTAATATAAGACAACATTTCTGTGAGCCACACCTTATTCTGTTTCGCAAATTCCACTAATTCAATCCTCCCAGCAACTTTATAAGGATGAGGAGACAGATGAGGAAACTGAAACCCAGGCACAAGCATTTTGCTGGAAAGCATGCTAACCAGTGACAGAGGCAGGAAGTAAACACAGGCAGTTCGGCAAAGCACGGGTGGTTTTGACCAGCGCTCTACACCGCCCCCTACAGGCCGGCACAGATACACACCACGCAGGGACCTGGCTGTTTGCCCAGAATGTGGATGCTCAGATCAAGACACTAATAAGGTCAGGTTAAATTGTTTTGAAGACAAGTCAGTTTCATAAAGTGAGCACGTTGTCCTTTTGTCACCTGTTACAAGTTGCTGCAACTGTTTGTGGGAGGACTGCTGAATGCCTCACCACTACAGGAAAAAAAAATGCTGACTCACGCTGCATCTTTCCCAGGTGTAAGAAGCTCCATTATTGTCTATGAAATATGAGACATTATTTCCTTGACTAGATTCTCCCCTCTTTGTCTTAAAACAGCCTGTCATTTTTCTAGTCATCATTGGGCCTTTTTCTGAGCCTTTCTTTGGCAAGAATTTCTCCAGATTACATCCACCTCCTTTACTCCCCTAGAGAGAAAAACAAAATAAGAGCAAATCCCTCCTTAGTTTTATAAACTCAACTTCAAAAGAAAACCCATCCCCAGAGAGTACAGTAATAAGTAATATCTTACTTTGGGGATCTATTTGCCTTCTCTAGGCTAGAGCTCTCCTAGCATTTCAGTTGAGAGTGCATCGCTCCTTTTATGTTACCACCTGAGTGGCTCCGCGCACCTTTAGTGCCAAGGAGCATGAGAAGATTTTATAACAAGAGTAATTGTAATGGGATTTAATCATGTTGTTGACAGCAAAGGGCCAGCAACCTTAATGATAATGTTACAACAGAGAGCCCAGGAAATGGTATAAGTAGGTAAAATACTGTAAATTGAAGGTGCCTTATGCCTGTAATATACACTTTAATAGCCATTCGAAGCCAGGCACCGTAAAAATATGTTCAGCGTCCTTAAGGCATTAAACATTAAGCAAACTTCTGACAAAAATCCAAAACCCCAAAGGATGCCATCGTGTTAAAACCCCATCTGTTATAAATCTGAATTACAATGCAGCAAGAACAATTTAAGAAATCAACAGTGAAACAAAGGAAAAATTACAATTTACAAATTACTAGGTCTTTCAAAATTTTGAACAAACGAAACTTCGTGACCCATTATTTCACCTTTCTAGATGGTATGGATAGACTGGTGCCCTGAGTTTAGATGGCAAAATATATATATATACATATGATCTTTTGGCAAATGCTTTAGGTGATTAAGAGTCTGGTATGAGCCTAATATCAGGTTGATCTGAAAGTTTTCACTTGTAGGTTTTCTACATGTTCTTTAAGAGCAAATCTGTGCGTTAAATAATACTGACACTGTTTATTCCAACCCTTTCTAAAGAATATTGCAAAATTCATCAGCCTCCACAATACCCTTTTGGAATAACATGAAAAATAATATTAATAACACTTTGGGCTTATATAATGCTTTTTCTCTGAAAATTCCTGAAGGCATCATAAACATTAATAATGTGAACAAAAGCCCTAATAATACTAGCTGGGTCTCAAACAGAAAAGATTCCTAACCTCATTTTGTAGATGCTGAGATTTAGTCACAAATAGGCTAGGAAAATTGCCTCAGACTACAGAAGCAGTCATATGCTGGGCCGGCAGTAGAAATCAATGCTTTTTGATTCTCATGTCCCGGTTCCAGACACTCTACTTTTTCCTGTGGAAGCAAGAGGCATTCGATCTTTACTCTTAAATGTAACATTCTGTGTTCACAAAACTGTCTAAAACTATCTAGAACTCTCCTCCTTGCCCACATCAGTTATCCCCAGTATCAGGAACTGCTTGAAGATTCACTTCAGATGTCTGTTTTAGGTGTAGACACAAATATTGTAATGGCTGACTTTTCATGTTCCCAGTCATGCCTGCATGTACTAGATCTTGTAAATGCTTTAACTTTAATTTAACAAGATTAGCAATGGTTTGGTTCTCTTTCACCACACCTAGACTTGGAGCCTTTATTAGTTGTGTTTTTATGTGCTCCATTTCTCTTTTGCCAAATTTCCTCACACTTGCATGTTTACCAGACCGGGGAGGGAAAGGTGACAAGCATTCCTTTGTGCCATCAAACTTAAAATCTGAAAATTCGAAATTTGCTAAAGCAACCCCCCCCCACACACAAATCCAATTCATTAGATGACGTCAGTAAGTAAGAATTTGTTCCTACAAATTGTTGGTAAATATTTACCTTAAACTTGATTTGTGTTAAATCCAGCTTGTACTCTGAGTGTCTAATCTCTTTTAAAGCAGATAAAAATCTACTCAAAGCCAACTAACTAGTTTCTTCTTCGGTTATAGATCTTGATGACTTGTAGTGTTTCTCCCTTAGAACTGCTTTCATGAAATGATGTGAAGCTTTTCAGCTTTACTTTGGAAGGAAGGTGATGCTTTTGCTTCCCTTTGATATTTGTCTGAAAGCACCTTCGCCAGCCAGCTAGCATCTGTGCTGCATGTGAACTTTTCTACAGAATCTCCCAAACACAGTGAAAAAAAATCATTAGTAGTCCAGATTTCAATCTTCTGCACAGCTCAGGTAACAATAAATGAGTAATTTGCCGCCTTTTGCTTTGGCGAGCTGATGCCTAATGATTACCCAGGGACAGGATAATGGTACCATAGTGATTACACTATGTTTTTCTAACTACTTTCAAGGCCTTTGCTTTCAGACCTGCCCTAATGAAAAGAAAGCTCTGAAATTGGGCCAGGTCTTTATTAAAAATGTTCTGACAGGCTCTGCTTAGATAAAATGTATTCACTTCTCAGATTTGAACCTTCTTCAGAGGATTTGGAAGGCATGGACTCCAGAGTAGATATGATTGCCTAAGCACTTCATAATGAGGAAATGAGGTGTTGGTTAATTCCATAAGCCACTGGAAAGATTTATTTAAAGAAGATACAGTGATAACCCATCTCTAGTCAGTGAACTTGCTAAGGGAGAACTATATAAGACAAGAAGACAGAAAATCATAAGAATCCGATCTTTATTTATGTTACTGGGTTACTGTATGATTTTACAAAAGTTAATATTTCTGAGCTTCATGGTCACTGTAGGCAGTTAGCACAGCTGTCCATCATCTGTTTTATATATATATATATATATATATCTGTTTTATATATCTGTTTATTGATAGATGATAATGATAGATTCATAGGAATACAGATAGAGTTACTATTGACAGAACCACTATCCGTTCATGCAGTTGTGGCTATAACTAGTGCCTTTTAAATTTTAATATGCAAGAAAACATATTGGCAGCATTTATTCAGCCTCCAGTCCATCCTGCACACTGCTGTCGGAGCTATCTTTCTGAAGCACAATATTATACAATGTCACCACTGTAATACCTCACCAATGCCCAGTGTTTATCCTAAGATGGCTTACTTGATAATCACCTGGGAAAATTTAAAAATGCAGATTATTTCTGCCCCACTTCTGTTCACTGTGTTGTATGGGGGTAGGGGAAGGGAATAGGTGTACAGACAACAAATCTGTATTTTTAAATAATCTTCCTCAGGCTATCTGGGTAGATCAGTTTTGGAAACCACTGACTGCAGTATACATTCTAAACTCTTTGGAGACCTAAAGGCCTTTCACTGGAGGAAGCTAGGAAACTATTTTAAGAGTCTGGCTGTGGTAGAAGAATACAGAAATGCAAGGATACAGGGGATAAAACAGGAGGAGGAGGGCTGGATGTTACTCTGGATTTTGGATTAGGTGGTTGGGGGATAAAAATAGGGATGTAAAATTAAGTACAGACATCTTTGAGGGGTAAAGTAGAACGTGAATGTATGGGAAAAGTGATGAGTTTAATGTGTTTGGGGAGCACACAGAAGAAGCAGTTGGCAATAATTAGTAGTCAGTTGGAATTAGAGATTTGGAGCTCAGGGAAAGATTCTGGATAAGAGTTGTTGTTTTGAGAGTCAGCAGTCATGGGTATGGATAAGATGACCTAAGGAACTGAGAGGTGAGAAAGGAAACTTGAGGAACTCCAACATTAAGGGCAGGCGGTGAATGGGGAGCAAAGGAAGAGATGACTAAAAACAAGTAGTCAGAGAGTTAGAGGAGAAGTGTCCCAAAAGCTTGGGGGTGGAGTTGGCAATGTCCAATGTTCTAGAGGGCCTGAGGAGGATAAGAACCGAAAGACCTACAGTAGGTTTGATGAAAGCCAATTTATTGATGGGTGTTGGCAGTAACCAATATTGATGGTATTGATGGGAGTGAATGGGGCTGGAGGAAATTTAAATTCTCATCTACTCTTTAAAGCAGCTTGGTTGTAAGGGGAAGAAGGAGATGTAGTAGTAGTTAAAGGTCCAAAGGTATGGTTCTTAAGGTAGAAGAGACTTGAGCATGTTTATATGCTAAGGAAAAAGAACAACTGAGAGGGGAGATTGAGGATAAAGTGGAGAAGAGAAAATTGGTGGGATGAGGTTGTCAAAGAGATGAGAGAGAAGGGATTGAGAGCACAAGTATACATTTGGTCCTGGAAAGCAAGAGAAATGTCCTTCCCCTGAGGCTCAAGGGAGGATGGTGGTGTAGATGGAATTTTTATCTCAGGTGCTTTGGTAAGGATGACTGCAAGAAGGTTGGGTAGTGCCTTGATAACAGCAGTGGAATTTGGAGCAGGTTCTCTGCAAATTGAGAGAAGGTCGTGAAATTCTAGGCAATATTAATAATCCACTTGCGGTTAAAGACCATGAAAATGTAACAACACAGATCTCATTCGCTGTGTGGTTTTTATCCTGTCGTTCTCAGCAGAGTAGACACAATAGATTCAGAGTTGGGTTTTTTCCGGGAGGATAGGGCAGAACAATAAGATAGAACTAGAGGGATGGTGAGAAGGTGGGAGGTTGGAAATTATGATTCTGAGCATTAGACTGGAAGTGTAAGTCATACCAAGGGAGGACAGAAGTGAAAGTCCTTGGAGTTTAGGAATTGGGAGGTGAGACATGAGTTGGTGTGGTATAAGCCTAAAATTAAGGCTCAATATTATGTGCTGCCTTGACATCTGATAAAATGGGAAGGGCCTCAAAGGGCCTAATCACAAGCTCCCCTCCCTACCCTGCTCTCAGAGGTAAGATCACCTAACCAAACAACCCTCCTTTTCATGGGGAACAGGCACAGTTCCCCCTTATCCCTGAGTTTCCTTCCATCCCATAGAATTATTTAAACAAGCCAATCATCCTCCCATGGGAACTAGGGGGCACCCACCCTCTCAATACTGTAAAGCTTGCCTGCCAAAGACCCTGGTTGTTCACTTTGTTCACAAGCACAAGCCCACGTGGCCCTGCATGGCATATGGTGTCCTCCTCTCCTGAGCTGTGAGTATCGTGAATATCATGTGAGCTTTGGGTGTTTCATGTTTGACCGTCTTCATAACTCTAGGGCAGGAATCCCTCCCTCATCAACAGGGTGAATAGGAGGTGATTAAAACAGTTGGGTATGTTGTTCCCCTGGCCACTGATGTTGGCCAGCATTATGTCAGGACTTGGGTAAGAGGGGAGAGTCAAGGGCCAAAGCTTTAACAAATGTTGGGAAGCAGTTCTGAGGCAGGTAGATCCTTACAGATAAGAGCAGACAGAGAGAATATCCAGATAATGTGAGCCATGTACCTGGGGTCTAAGATTGTCAGAAACTGCTGACTTTCCTGATCTTCAAGCTGAGACATGTGGGAGTTGTAGGAGGCAGGAAAAAAGGACGCATGTCTCAAGAGACAAATCTACGCCAGATGTTATACTGGACACTAGTCATGATACTTCATTTAATTGTTCCCCAAACCAAATAAAATAGATATTGTTATCTCTTTTTTTCAGAGGTGGATGCCGAGAGAGAGGGAAAACCTAGAGATAGGCCCGTAGGCATAGGGAAACCTGGCCAAGTTCTCACAGAGAGACAAAGCTGGACTAGAATCTTCATCTTCTCAGTCCCACTACTGTACGACCATAACTCCTATTCCTATTACTGAACATTTTATTTTGGGATTCTAATATGTTCAAAACTCTATTTTAGACTCTGAGGATTTCAGGTTTCAGACATTAGCGGATACAAGAGTTCGTTGCTCTGAAAGAGCCTACAATATTATGGGAAATATCGTCATAGTCATTCCTCCAGGAGAATCAATGACTTATGCTGAAAGAATTTTTAAAAATTGGTCATGTGAGGTCTGTCTTTACTGCACACTGGGTTCTAAGTTATTTTCAAACCTAGTGCAACCCTTTTGCCAAACATGAGAAGAGGGATCGCTTTTGCCAGGGAATAGAGAAGCATCTGTATTGAGTCACCCTTTTGTTTTTGGATCTTGCACCAGCCCATATAGCTTAAAGCTGTGTCTGTTTCTCTTATAAGCAACTTAGCTACAGGCATTGTATGTGGTTCTTTAAGAGGCTTAGGATTTTTTTTATTATCTCTTTGTGACAGTTTCCTCAGAGTTATGCAAATGGTATGCCAAGTGTAGTAGACTGAAATTTCTTCCATTTTATCTCTGTCCAAATAGAAGTTACCTCATCTGCATATAACAGTTCCCTTTGCAACTCAGTTGTAGTAGAAAATTGGAAGTCATTTGTATTTGCATTTCCTGGGGATACAGACAAGAGCAGATGCCAATAATGGATGTCATAATTTGCTGCCTTCTCTTTGCTGCCTATAAATCTTTGAATATTTTTCCTACAATAGCAAGTAAAGAGATTCAGCAAGCATAATGGGGAGAGAGGAGATGTAAATCTCAGCAGTGGTGGTGGATTCCAGCTATGAATATTTCAGAAACAAGACACTCTCTTTAAATGAAACACTAATGGATTTTAAGATGCTGATCGGCCTGATGTGCTTTTGACTTCATTTAATAACCCAAAGCTCCTGGCTGCACAACACCAGATCCTGGTTGGGAGATTCTAAAGGAGGTCTTTTCTCCCCTTCTAATTTCAAATGCTGGCCTTACTGTGGTGTGAGTTCTTGATTACCTACACACTTCACCAGGGATACACAGTATGCACAATTCAAAAGTCAAATAATTTATATTTGGTTTTGAAATGACACTCAGATACAAAAAGTCTTTCCCTCTTTCTCTTTCTCTCTCTCTGTCACACACACACACACACACACACACACAAATATGCACACTCACCCAAACTCACCCCCGAATCCCTAGCCTTGAGTCTTTCCTTCTCTGAACCCTTTTTTAGTAGGTTGTGACTCAACTGAGTGATGGCGATTATCTGAACATTGATATCAAAGAGAACATTTTTACTCAAATTATCTCTCTATAGAGATTTCAAAATGTAATGCTATTGATCAAATGTCAATTTTGTATTTCTTCTCACATCTTATATCTTGCAAATAATACATTAGGATAATCCAAAATTATTCAAACTCCTCTTTTTCTAACTCACTTTGGCCATTTTTCTACCTATTTTACTTTAAATGTGAACCCTTATATACTGCACTGTTTCAGAAATTCTGGAGCCCATGGCATGACTACCTTGCTTACACAGTTTTTTTTTAACATCTGCCAAAGTATACAGCCGTTCTATAAGGTGTCTATTATTACTCAAGTGAGATGTTTAAATACCTTAATTAGTGCAAATGTTGTAAACTAACCCCAGTATACCTCATTAACTAGCTATATTCAGTAATACTACTGCCAGGAAGAATTGGCAGGCTGTTAGCTTAAAGAAAATAATCCAAAAGAAAGAAAGAAAAGAAAAGAAACTAAATAAAAATTAACACCTAGTAGATGAGCTTCCACTGAGTTCAGAAGAATGCTAACATCAAGCATATTTAATTCTGACCACAAATCTCCTCCAAATTTGAACTCTATGAACTTGTTACCTGAATTACTCTTCCCTCCCTGCCGTGGCTACCCCATTCTCAGCCTAATTACTTCTTTTTTCTTCCTTACAAGCCAAGTGTCATCTTCACGACAAAATCATTTCTAATTCCTCAGCAACAAGTTTCTCATTCCTCCTATAGCAGAGCTGTTGGTGCCTGGCCCGCAGCCCTTTTAGCAGGCCAGGTGCTACGAGTGTTGGCTGCTAACAGCTCACATACAGCCGCACTCTTTACCTGAGGATGGCCTCCCACCAACGGGAGCCTCCTCGCTCAGAAACCTCTGAAATGTTGTTCTCTGTCCTGGGAGCTGGCTGATATGGGAGACAGAAGGCCACCCTCTTGGTCAAGGGGGGATGACTCAGTGTGCGGTTCTTGCTCTAGAGTTCACCACAGGATCATTAAGTCTAGACTTCTGCTGTCTCTCTGCCCAGCTTCATCCTCTACCCTGTTCTGCTTTCCTCGCTAACTTAAGGTTTCTCCGGAGAGAACTCCCTCATTAAATCATTTGCACAAGAATGTCTGTCTCTGGCTCTGCTTTTAGAAAACTCAGCCTAAGGTAGTTGGTACCAGGAATGATCCTAGAAAGTAGTCTCTGGGAATGGAGACTGGAGTTAGATCACTCACCAGCCAGATGGCAACAAAGACTCCATTACCGTTGGTTGGTGGAGTATTGCTGGTCCCTGACCTGCTGTAGCAACACAACTGCTGAGACCTTTACCTCTGGTGATTTTGGATGGGCTACAGATGGACATAGCATGTGTAATGTTCCTGATGCTTAAGAGTTTCAGCATAAATAATAACTATAAGGATTGTGGTATTTGGTAGCTGTTGCTAAGAGCCATTAAAACTTAAAGAGAGAAAATGACAGGCTCAGACTCAATATCCAATTTAAGATAAAACATGCTAACCTTGGCTGCAGTTAAGGAGAACCACGTGTCTTGTTACCAAAGTGCAGACAGAGCTGACATCCAGGCACAGGACTTAACTGAGAGAATGGCAGAAACTCAAAGAAGGCTGAATTCATAGCCTAGGTGAGTCTGTTATACCAGTCAGAGCCCTGATAGGGATGGGCCCAGTAGAGTAGGCTCTCTCTCAATAGGGTTCATCGGGCTACAACAATGGCTGACTGACGTGTCAGCCACAAAGACCAGTACTGAGCTCCTAATACAGTACTATCCCCCAGGCTAACCAGTCACTTGGTGGCAAATTGATTAAATTGGACCCCTTCTGTCCTGGAAAGAGAAACCATTTAATCTGATTGCTATTAACTCGTTTTCTGGATATGAGTTTGCATTTCCTATTCCTAGTGCCTCAGCCAGCACCACAATTCAAGGGTCTGATCTACCAGTGTGAAATCCCGTATAATATTGATGTGAACCAAAACTCACTTTATGGCAAATGAGATGTATTTCTCCTACCACATACTACCCCATTCAGAACCTGACAGAGTATTGGAATGGCCTCTTGAAGGTGCAGCTGAGGCTTGAGGTTGACACCCTGTGGGGATATGGTGATTACATGTTGCTGTGTCCCCAGCAGGTAGAATATATGGATCTGGTCATCAAGGAGGGGAAGTGGGGGTCACCCCACTCCCATAAGTGACGGTAACCCACCTGGAGAATTTGTGCTTCCCAACCTCGCGTATTTAGGCCTGTGTGTCTAGAGGTCTCAAAGAGGAGAATGCTCCTTAAGTTTTTCACTTAAATTAAAGCTACAGCTACCATTGATCATTTTGGGGTTCTTGTACCAATAGACCAGCAGGAAAAAAGGGAAATTACCATACTTGCAGGATAATTGAACTCTGATAACAAGAGGAAGGAAGACATTGCATATTGGGGTAGGGAGGAAGATTTTTGGCACATAAATGACCCCATGAGCCATCTCTTGGTATTCCCATGTTCCATTTTAATAGTAAATGAGTAAATGGTAAGTGGGTAAATATAGCAACCATGAGCTAGTACAGTCAAGGTAACCAGGGATTCAGATCTGTCAGGGATGAAAGTCTGGGTCACCTTATCAGGCAAGCCACCTGGATCAACAAAAGTGCTAGCAAAGGCAGAGAGGAATCTAGAATGGGTGGGTAGAGAAGGGGGATAATGAGCACCAGTGCAGTGGGGACAGTAGTTTGTCTCAACAACCCTCTTCATATAAGTTTCTCCAGAAATTCTGACCATCAGAATCCTGGAGAAGTTTTGCCATATGATGCGAACTTGATGTGAGAAGCAAGTGGGTCTAAGTGGCGTAAATAGCGGGATGTAGTAGACGCGGATCCTATTTACTGGGCTAGTGTACCCATCCCCGCGCTGCTGTAACGACAGCTAACAGCCTACAACCATAGTCCTGAGAATTGTCCCCGACCAACAGAGGCCACCCCATCTGGAAATGCCTAGGACCTTATGCCCTCTCCCCAGAGCCAGCCTGGAGACTATGACTTATTGATGTAAGGTCTGGACCTTTACCTCAAGGTGGGACGACTTTATGATGCCATTCATGACCTAGAGCTTCTTGAAGAATCAGACTGAAGCTGAACTTCTACTGAACTTACATCTTTGCCTGGCTTCTTGTTTCCCTCACTATATTTTAGGTTTCACTTGAACACACTCCCTCAACAAATCACTTGCACAAAAAACCTCGTCTCTTAGGCTTTGTTTTTAAGAAAGCTACCCTCAGAAATTCTCTTTTGTGTTCTCATAGCTCTTTCACTTGGTATCAAACCTCTTCTATCATTTAATACTTTGCATTTGTCTTCATTATTAACCATGAGCTCCAGGAGGAATTTGTCTCTGGGCCTCTATTATCTAAAACAATTCTAGACACAGACTACATAAAAGCATATTGAGTGAACAGATCAAACACCTGAACAAATGAGTAAATAGTCTTTGTTGTTGGACAGTTTGCCTAATCTGGGCCAGAGTATGCTTTGATTCCTTTCATCTTGATTAGAAAAAAAATTCAAGGTACTTACTGTGACTGATCAATGGTTTCAGTGCATGTAATTATCAATCAAATGTAATTTCCAAGTAATATTTAGGTATTTCTCTTCTTTGTTTTCAGCTCTGTACCTGAAGGTCGCGAAATTCAATGGATGGAATTGTGCTGGTTCAGGAGGTACTATTGCTCACTCTATGATGAGAGGAATGTACCATATACTCCTGTAGCATGAGGAAACCCTCTAGGGTAAATAAATTGTTTTTTACAGTTTCTTTCGATGGTAAAATACAAGTAGGCTTTTTCTTTTGCTTTATTGAGGAAACAATAGTTCCTACCTCTTCCAAAATAATTTAGGCATACATATCAAAATGAGCAAATAGTTCTAATCAAAGATTTGCAAATTTTCTTCATTTTTTTCTCTGGACAGATTTATAGATGTCTTATAAGAAAAATCTCAGAGACTTTGGTTAGCAAAGCTTGCTGTGTGGGATAGTTCCCATTTGCTTCTTCAGATTCACTCCTTATTTTCCCACTCTTTTCTGTGACCTAGGAGTCTGACCTATATGCGCTGGACACATAGAATCTTTCAGGTCATTTATACGGCACTTGAGCTGGGAATTTGAATCCCTGAGCTCATCTTTTTCTTTTTCCACTCTGTCTGGCAACATTCAGAGCAACCAGTCAATCTCATTATACTTGTTAGTTTGACAAAAATTTTCAAAATTATCATATACACAGTAACTCATATACCTGCTTCTTATAAGTCATTGCTTGGGCGTCTCCAGTGGTGATATTTTGCTTATCTCTATTTCCAGATCATGGCACTATCAGTGCTCTATCTCCTACTGGAAATAGAGTCATTAGCATCTTTAAATCTAATGAGATTAGAGAGCCAATTCCGGAAACCCCACAACCAATACAGAGAACTCATCCTTATAATTCTATTCCTCTAGAACCACTCTGGTACCAAAATCTGTTTTAGTCAGGGTTCCCCAGAGAAACAGAACCAATAGGATAGAGATAGAGATAGATAGAAAGAGAGAGAGATTGAAAGAGAGATTGATTATAAGGAATTGGCTCACATGATTGTGTAGATTGGTAAATCTCCAATCTGCAGGATGAATCAGCAGCTGGAGACCCAGGAGAGGCAATGGTTTAGTTTCAGTCTGAGTCTAGTTGGAGAACCTGGAGAGTTAATGGTGTAGTTCTCGTCCAAACGCCATTGGGCTTGTGCCCCAGGAAGAGGTGATGTTTCAGTTCAAGTCCAAAGGCAGGAAAAAAGCCAATATCTCCATCTTCAAGCTGTCAGAAAGAACTCTGTTACTCATGGGAGGGCCAGCCTTTTTGTTCTATTCAGGCCTTCAACTGATTGAATGAAGCCCATCCATATTAGGGAGAGCAATGTGCTTTACTTAGTCTACTGATTTAAATGTTAATCTCATCCAGAAACATCCTCACAGAAACATCCAGAACAATATTGACCAAATATCTTGGCACCTTGTGGCCCAGTAAAATTAACACATAAAATTAACCATCACATCAGACTTTCCCTAAATAAAAAAGCCTTAGAACCTTTAAATCCAAGTACTACCACTCCAACTTATATGTATTTTTATTGGGTATTTAACTTTCAATTCATTTTTTTCTTCTCCCCAAATTAATCATTATTATCCTTGTTGTTTAATACAGTCAGTGCTTTTTTAGATTTATGTACTTCTTACCAATTTATTTCTTACCTTTCTTTCATCTCAATCCTTTACTGATTCAATATCCATTTTCATGAAGAATAGTCATTAGAAATTCCTTCAGTGGTCTATTGATAGTAAATACAATTCATTTTTATTTGTGAAAATGCCTATTATGATCCCATTCTTAAATGATATTAGATGAGCACAAAATACTCATTTTTATGAGAATTCAATTTTTTTCTCAGCTCATTGAAGAGGGTCATTTACTGTCTTCCTTTTTTCGCTAGTGTTGCTAAGAAAACTGCCATGTCTGATCGTTGATTGTGGTCCATCTCTTCTCTTGGTTCTTATTTGCCTTTGCTGCTTTAGAGACTGCTTGGGATTTATGAAATTTCTTGAGTCTGAGGACTGGAGTGTTTCATTACTTCTGGAAAATTCTCACCCATTCTCTTAATAGATAGACTCTCCACCATTCTCTCTCTATTCTCTTCTGGAATTTCTTTCAAGTATATGTGGGACTTTCTTATTTTACCTCCATGTCTCTTAACCTCTCTTTCATATTTTTCCATTTCTTGGCCTTTCTGTGTTTCTGTGAATAATTTCTTCAAATTTATCATTCTATTTACTAACTCTATCTTTAGCCATATCTAATCCTTTTTTTTTCTAATTCAGTGACTAAATTTTTTATTTCCACAAGTTATTTTTTATTCTTTTTTTTTTTCAAATTTGTCTGGTCCAATTTTTTTCATTAGTAATCATCTTGTATTATGTTCAATAAAAATTGTAGGTAACAAAGCAGTTAACTGGAAACAGATATAAATAAAATGAACACCCTTAAAGAAAACACACAAGTACCTTTTAATTCTTTTAAACAACAATAAATTTATACTGTATGATGCTTTTGTAACCAGCTTTTTTATAACATCAAATTTTGGAGGTCTTTACATATCAGCGTGTATAGGACTACCTAATCTTTTTTTGTTGCTGCAAAGTATTCTATTATATGTATTTTTCATAGTATTGTATTACTTTCTTAGGCTTTTGGTTTCTTCCTCTATTTTGATCAGTTTAAACATACTTATTTTTTATTATATTTCAATCTCATTATCTGAAGCTTGTGGGCTCTTATTCTGCTGTTTGCTCTTTCTATGAATGCAACTTTTTGGTGTAGACTTTTTTCCTACCCAGTTCCCAGGTCAACTCGACAAAGTTCCTCTCATTTCACTTTGTCAGTAGATGGATTTTTCCCTAGTTACCCTTTCCCTGAGGGCATAGCCCTTTCTTTGTCCTGACTTTATATATGTATCTGTGAGGGGAGGGTTTGCCTATCTGACACCTCAACTCACGCAGTCCCAATGCCTTGTTTTTGGTGCATAATGTTCACTAAATTCCTTCGAATAACAGGACTGACTAATATCTCTTAACCCCTCAAGCTGCCAAAATGTCAGCATCAGTTTACTCATCTGTTTTTCAATTTCCTCCTTGCTTTTAGCCCCTGGGAATTTTACAACTTCTCTGTAAGTTTGGCTATGCATTTTAAACAATGTTTGTTATATTATTATCCCATACTTATAGGTGATACACTTGATTTTCAGGGTCTCTAATAATCTGTAACTTTGCTAGATATAGAAGTCCTATTGTTTCATCACTTAGCCTTAGAAATGTCTGGGTGCCACCTGTCTTTGTAACTCTCTCCCTAACTCGGGATACCCTTTTCTTTGTGTGTTCTTTTTGATATAGGTAAGTTTAAGTAAAGGGAGGCTAATTTAAGTCTGAGACTTTGACACAGGGCGTGGTCTTTTTTGAATTTCAAAGTGAAAGTGAATATGCCTAATGTACAATGCGAAGGACATATGGGCAAATATCTTTATTCTTCCTCACCTACCTTCCCTTCTCTCACATGACAATAGCTCAAGGGCATTCCTGTTTCAATTTCAAGTCCAATATATATTTTACAATTATATTCGAGGCAGTACAAGGGTAGTAGAAATAATAGTGACTTGATGGAAACAACCTGACTTATAGTTTAAGCTCTACCAGTAAATTGTATGACCTTGAGTTAAATTATTCTACCTATTAGTGCCACTGTTAGTCTGTATGAAACCTTCCAGCTCTGTCTGTGATCATGTAATTCTAGAGCTTGTTCTAAGAATTTCTGGTAGCCACCAAATGTACAGAATGATTAAAAGCTGAACGGATTTATGCTTTTAAAAATCCCAATTTTTAAAGTCATTCATAAAAATTGAATTAAAGAGTAACTCTTAGCATCTATTTTTTCCCCATAAATCAGAAAAAAGGAGTCATTATATACATTATATTAAAATTATTTAGAGTAAGAAAACAGACTGACATGATTTCACTAGAAAGAGTCTAGGCACCTAGACATGTAGGTGTCTACGTTACATGAAGGGCTGGAGCTACTTATTCTGACCCAGAGCAGAGTTGAAGGAATTAAATATAGTCACAAAGCTTATAATGAAACAACGAGCTACGGTATTTCATTCTTTGCGGTAACTTGAAATTTCAGCTACAGTCTCCGCTTATCCCATCTTCTTACCCCTATTCCCACAACCCACTTAAGTCCAGAAATAAATGGGAAGTCACTAGAGAAGGTCTCAGAATCCTGGCTGCCCTCGATCCTAAGACCTGCTTGCAATAGTTAGGAATTGCATACACATATTTCTATGGCCAGAGCACTCCCTTTAATAAAAATGCTGGGAAGGACATTTATAAGGTCTTTTTGCTCATGGCCTTTTAGTAATTTTAACATTTCAGAGGTGAATCACTCTTTCCATTTTGCCTACTCAAATTTATATGGGTTCGTTCTGTACTTTCACCAGTGACTAATGAGATTCTTTTATCTTTAATTTTCTTTAACAGTAGTAAGGAACCTCAAAACCTGTGACATAATTTCCTCAAATAGCACTGATAGCATTTTCTGGACTCGTTCTCTGGAGTCCGTGAGTTGCTAATAGGGAAATGTACCTCCCATAGACTTCCAGTAGATGGCAGGTACAGTACTTCAAACCTCTCGTAACGGAAAACCCAACAGCTCAATACATAAATATAGATTATTACTGTGTTTTAAATCTCAAGAGCAATAAAAAAGAGGGAGTAAAACTTTTGTTTATGGATCTAGTATCATATTACCATATAAGTATCTTCTTATTTTTGTCTTCTACTAAAAATACAAATGCAACGAACGAAAATATGTCTTTATCAGGGAATGCCTGCAATTCCAGATTGCAAATTAAGCATTTAAATGTTGAATAATATAATCACCACGTTATAGATGTTAATTAAAGTGCTTAGTGAACAAAGATACATTTAGCAATTTTTAAATATAAATTTTGGAGGATGAGAAACTATTGTTTTATAGCAATTATAGTTTAATAGGCTTGCATTTACATTTTATTTATTCAGGTTTTTTTTTAGAGATTCGTAGATGGCAGAAGTACAAATATAGATGATAAACAGATACATATGTACATACATACATACAAAGACAGATTTATCAATCCATTCTTTTGTTTGCTTTGAATAATTAATGTTATAGTGTTTTCTTCAACTTACTCCAGAAATGAATTTCTACATGTATTTGGAAAGAAATTCTCTCTGCAATCTATGGTAAGAAACAAAGAGAAAGGCTTAGGCTGGCCCCTTGTAGTAGGAAGTGATCGCTCAGTCAGACCATACATCACCTCATTAGTAAGACAGATGTTCTGAGATAGATGACTGTGAAAGCTGCAAAATATTCCATTACACATTAGTATACACACTTTCATTAAAAATATGTCCAGGCATGACACATCTAAGGTACCCAGGACTTGCAGAAATATTTTTTATTAACTCAGTAAAATACTTTTAAAGGATTTAGAAATAGTTTTAACTTCAACATATATTTTGAATTCCTTATAAATTTGTTATATATGTATTATACAGAACATATTCCATGTGACTTGTCTGAATGAAACTCAGCCAAAACTATAGCTATGTGACTTTGGGTTGTTTATTTGGTTTCCCCAATTTTAATACTATACATTTTACTTATTTTATTTATTTTCTGTCCTTCTCCTTAAATTGTAAGCAGAGTTTATTTTATTTATTTTATGGTTTTATTCATTACTGAGTCCACACAACAGTTAGAACAATGCCTGGCACTTAGTGGATGCTTAGTAAGTAACTGCTGACTGGGTGAATGAATGGATTTACTTTATAAGGTTGGGTTGCGGGATAAAAGAAAATAACGAACATTGAGTAGTCACTCAATAAATGTTGGATTGGTTCAGTTCCCTTTTCTCTCTCTTGTCTTCTCTAGCACACTAAAAACTTTGAAATCATCTTTGACTCTTTTATTTTCCTTCATCACACTGGATTAGGTCATCATTTTCAAAATCTTGGCTCCTCAATGTGTGGTCCACACACTAAGTAGCATAGGTATTACCCAGGCAATTGTTAGCAATTCAGAGTTTGGGGACTCAGAACTACTGAATAAGAATTTGCATTTTAAGAAGATTCTCAGGTGATTCGTGTACACAGTAAAGTTTGAGAAGCACTGATCTAAGTCACTATGTTTCTCCTTCCACGTGTCCTAGATTTTTCACCTCTCTCTAAACACCATAAGAAAGAAAACATCTTCTAAGTTAGTCCACTTGCCTCTAAACTATACAGCATACCACAGCCAGATTCAACTTTTTTGTGTGTGTGTGAGGAAGATTAGCCCTGAGCTAACATCCGTTGCCAATCCCCGTCTTTTTGCTGAGGAAGATTGGCCCTGGGCTAATGTCTGTGCCCATCTTCCTCTACTTTATATTTGGGACCCCTGCCACAGTATGGCTGGATAAGCGGTGCGTAGGTCCGCACCAGGGATCCGAATCGGCGAACCATGGGCTGCTGAAGTGGAGCATGCAAACTTAACCACTATGCTACCAGGCCTGCCCCAGATTCAACTTTTTAAACAAAGATTTGATCACATTACACCTCTGCTTAGGGATCTACAATTCCTCCTTTTACCTAGTTACAGGAAGTCTATATAATTCCTCATTCTGGAATTCAAGCCTCCCTATCATCTGACTCCACCCTCCCAAACCAATCTCATCTCTTATCACAAATTTTTTCTTCAGTCAGATTTCTGCAAATTCTACTGTCATCCTTGGCTACTTTGTCTCTTAATCTAGAACACATGCAACTTTTTATTTAACTAAACGATACTCATCATTCAAGGTTTAACACAAAGAATTACTCCTCTAAGGTCTTCCCTCATTGCTAGAGCCCACATGGATTGGTCCATTTTCTACTGCACATAATTATGCCACATAATGTTCACTATGGAATAAGGTGTATTACGTTGGAGAGTTTTATTATAAGTGAAAGTCTTGTTTTCCCAATAAGATTTTAAGTTAATCAAAAGCAGAAATTTTATCTTTTTATTTCTTTGGCATCACTCATAAGTGATTCAGAAACTTAAGTAAATACCTAGGTTCCATGTTAAACTAGTCTACTTTTAGGACTCTCTGGGTTTCCAGTAACGCAAAGCAAAGCCAGCTAGCTTAAGCATAAAGAAATATCTCACAGACTCAAAGGGCAGAAGTTCAGTAGAGCATGGGAAAGTGCAGGAACTAGAGCATGGAAAGCTGTCCAGAATTCCTTCACCTCTCAGACTCCTTTTCTTTCTGCCTGGTCTGTTGATTTCCACACATCATTCCACACATCGTTCTTCTCTCTTTCTCTCTGCATATTAGCTGTCTCTGCTTCTCTGCTTCTCAGGTCCACATGGAAGGCAGATCATGCTCACCAAAGTCTTTGGGCCTATATCTTTTAGGACTGGCCTCTTGAAGAAATTGAGTCAGGCTCCTCTTACCCCAATTTCAAATTACTGATTAATCCAGCTTAAACCCATCCAGTCAACCAATGTCAGAAAGGGAAATCATCGCTGCCAGGCCTTCAATGTTTTTGTGATAAACAGTTAATAGTGGGGAAGAGGAGTCATAAGTTAGGAAATTATTTCCAAGTATGTACATTATAACCAGCTAAAATAGAATCTTAGCTCATGTCTATTTATGTAAGTAAAAAATAAAGCTTTTTTTCCCCTAACAAATACAGAAAGCATAATTAATTCAACAGTGTAGATTTTTCTTTTCTCAAAATTCTCAATTACAGCTTTTGTTTAGTCATCTGATCAATAAGATAGGTATTTCGCTCTCTACTTCCTCATGGCCACAGCAGAAGAGATCTCCAGGAGTTATCTTGCCACCCTGCTTTCTTTCAGGAAAGCCTGTCTTTTTAAAAAGCTCTCTAGGGGGCAAACCCTGTGGCATAGTGGTTAAATGTGCGTTCTCTGCTGCTGGTGGCCTGGGTTGGGATCCCGGGCGCGCACCGATGCACCGCTTGTCAAGCCATGCTGTGGCGGCGTCCCACATAAAGTGGAGGAAGATTGGCACAGATATTAGCTCAGGGCCAGTCTTCCTCAGCAAAAAGAAGAGGATTGGCGTGGAAGTTAGCTCAGGGCTGATCTTCCTCACAAAAAAAAGCAGCTCTCTATGTGTGAAAATTCCTTGGCTCCGGTTAAGAATCTATCATACAGTTCCAATAACCCTGAATATACACTTCTGCTACATGGAAAACAAAGGTGGTGGACATAGTTCTGTTCAAGAAAATATTGCAGGGGTATTTCTATACCATAAAACTTTAAAATAGGTGACCTCTGTTCTTTCTGACTCTTAATACACACACACACACACACACACACACACACACACAGACTGAGGTCACTGAATCCGTATGAAAAAGAAACAAGAATAGAGGTAAACTCTAAAATTTGGAGTTCCCCATTAATGAAAAAATATAATTATGATTTGAAACTATGGTCAAAGAAATAATATTTCGGGATGATGAAAATGTTCTAAAATTAGATTATGGTGATAGATACACAATAATGTAAATATACAAAAGAACACTGAATTGTATGCTTTAAATGGGTGAACTTTGAACTTTGTAGTATGAAATTATATCATAATAAAGCTATTAGAAAAAGAGATGATATAGGATTAAAAATCAAATTTAAGGAAACCTAAAAAGCAACAGGTACAATGTTGTTTGGATCATTATTTGGACACTAAAATGACACTAAGTACGTGCAACTCATCATTTTGATAATATTATGGATTTATGAGCAAAATTATTGAGTTGGTTTTAGGTTATTAAATATTTGAGTAAGGTGAATTATTAAATAAAGGCCAATGACATAGGAAAATTATAGCTGTGCTATTGTAATGGATGGTATAGATGAAGCAATTCATTTGTAACAAAAGACTAGTAGTTTTGATGAAAGTGATACGTGAATGAAGCTAACTATAAAGTTGAGGAGCAGTGGGCTCTTAGCATTTGGATACTCACGTAAAGTTCAAATGTCAGGGAACATTGAGCTAATTATAAAAACAAGTTCTTGAAGAAGAATCATATGGAGGTTTTTTGTGTATGAATTATCTGGAATGACCAGCTACTTTGAATTTGGTGGATTGATTATTCAATTCTTCATTTCACTTTGCTGACAGAGTCCCAGCTTGGCTTCAGTAATCAGTGTTCACAGACTAAGATAAAAAGACCTTACCATTGGCGCTTGCTTAATGCTTCAGTGAAGCTCTAACAAGACTGTTACACTGGGTCTTTCTCTGGATCATTACACAAATCATACAACCTCTAATTCCAGTGATCAGTGTAGGCAAATGAAATATCTTTCAGACAAATTAAAAGGAAAAAAAATGTCACTCACTGTCCTGCAAAATGCCTTCTAGGCTACAGTAAAGTTGTGTCTTGTTCTCATGCCATGTTCTTCAACTCTATAAACCGATTTTTAATTTTTCATTGTTCATTAGAGATAATCCTGGGCTTAGTGATTTCCTGTGCCTTCTGATAGCGTAGCCCCTAATTGTCACCCACTACTTTTTTCTCAATAGATTCCTCTATATTTTTCTTTCTTCTTCAGTCACCTTGTGGAACAAGCCATATTGACTTGTATGCCACAGCCTATATTTATATGTCTACTTTATCAATAATTTCTATGGCTCATGCTATCTGTCCTTATTTGTACCTTCAGTGGCCAACTTCTATCCCTGCTGACTATAAAACAAAATTCCTCTGTGATCAGGGGAAGAGGTGATGCCTGTCAAGATCTATTCAAATACTGTGTTTATTGAGCTCTTACTATGTGCCTGGACCAGTGCTTGGGATACAACGGTAAATTGCATAATCCCTGTCCTCAAAAGCTCATAGTTTAATTGAAAGACACAGATATGATCAGATACTATGAAAATATGTGCAAAGCATTATGGGAGCTCAAAAAAGGGAAATAGCCTAGCTTATCCTAGAGTAGGGGTGGGAAGAAGGGTCAGGAGAGATACACTGAAGAGACTAAAGTCTGACTTGAGCCTTTTCCCCTAACATTTTATTATGAAAAATTTCAAACATATAGTAAAGTTGAAAAAATTTACCTAAGTTGAAAGAAAGCTTCTACCATTACCATTTCACTATATTTATCACATCTATCCATTTGTTCATCTCTCTATCTATTCATCAATTCAGGTTATTTTTGATGCATTTCAAAGTAAATCTCATCAGTACACTTTTCCTAAATGTTTCACCACGCATCATTAACCAGAGTTCAGTATTTGTGTCCAGTGTTTTTCTTTAGATGTAAAATATATATACAATAAAACACACAAACTGTAGCATTTACTGAATTTTTATAAATGCTGAGTTTTGACAACTATGTAACCAAACCCCTATCAAGATATAGAACATTACCATCACTTCAGAAAGATCCCTCATGCTATGTGCATCCATCTCCACCTGTATCCGCTGACCCCACAGGCAACTATTGTTTTGATTTTTCTCCACCAAAGATTAGTTTTGCCTGTTGTAGAAGTTTGTATAAATAAAATCGTACAATATGTTCTCTTTTGGGAAGGATGAGTTGTGTCTTAAAAGATGAAAAAGGGCAAGTGAGGGAACTCTGCGAGGGAGGAGAAGGGAAAGTTTGGTCAGATTGTACCACTCACCACAGCCAATTTAGGGCCACGTTGGTTAATTTCACAGACTCTTGACTCTGCTCTCCTGTGAAATCCTGACTTTGACCCCTTGACTACCTAGATATGAAGAATAGTAGTCAGAATCTTTTGATTTATTGTGATTTTTTAATTTTTCCCTCTCATGACCCACATGAACCTGTTGCCACTAGAGTCTTGATGTGATAATCCAGAATCAAATTGCTTTAGTGGAACTCTTTTTTTTTTGATGAGGAAGATTCGCTCTGAGCTAACATCTTTTGCTAATCCTCCTGTTTTTTTGCTTGAGGAAGATTAGCCCTGAGCTAACATCTGTGCCAATCTTCCTCTATTTTGTATGTGGGTTGCCGCCACAACGTGGCTTGAGTGGTGTAGGTCCATGCCCAAGTCCCGAACCTGTGAACACGGGCCACTGAAGTGGAGCATACCAGACTTAACCACTACGCCACGGGAACGGCCCCAGTGGAACGCTTTTTAAATGTCAGTTGATATAGGTATTGATACTATATCCTACCCCAGGAGTCCCAAGTTCATCTTGGTTCAACCACCTACCAGGAACACTACTCTCCTCGCGGTTCCTGGCTCCCAATGCCGTGATTCACTACATCCTCCTCATGCCTGTAGGTGCGAAAGCACAAACAAGTACTTCTTGCCTTTCAGCACTGTTAGTGAAAAAACATAAATCCCAGATGACGGGAATGTTACCACATGAGAAAATTCCTTAATCAGCTAACAGAGCTTAGCATTCATAGCTATCCAAAGCAAGTAATCAGACATTTATCCTTTGAAAAAGCAAGTGACAGAGTTATAAAACACTACTTCCAAGAACTATGTCAAAATTAAAATAAATATCCCCCCAAATTTGGAATAAACAGTTACTTTACTACAGTGCAAATACATAACAATGAGCTAAGTAATAGTAAAACAATTTTTAATTCAATTGTATGAATTTTAAAGGTAAATTTGGGGCACCAAGATCACACAGATGTAGTTTTTTAGACATTTAAGTAACGTCTTTCATCTATCCCCGTTATCGTTGTTTGCAAATGCATTGCCTGTCCTTAGTTTTACTATCACAATATTCAACAGTCTTCAAAAGTATGAGCATGGTATCCAGATCATTTGGGAGAATTCTCCTTTTTCATTCAGTAAACTATTCTAGGCCTCCAATCTGGTGGTAGGATTCGCTTCATCCTCTGACTACTCATCTTTTACAATACAACCCAACAGCCAAGATTGCCCCAGACAGATTCCCTCTATCATCATGAAGAGGAAAATGCCCAAGTCTTCAGGAATCACTGTAAGGATAACAATCATCAAAGGAATCTAGCTATATTTCTGCCCTTACAAGCTGTGTGACTTTGGATAATCCAGTGTATTTCTTTGGGCCTATGCTTTCTTACTTTTAAAATGAAGAACAGTGTGGTTCTACCATAAATAAAAATGTCAACATAAGAAGTACAGAAAAACAAAAGTTATTTTTAAATGTAATTTTAACATCCTTGTTTCATATAGGCCCTCTGGATACACAAGTTCAGATCATTTTGTGTTACTAGTTTTGTTGGAGATTTAATGTGTACAATCACAAGGGCTTTTTCCAGAGTCCTTGTAATTGTAAGGGTTAGAGTTTTCTTTAATAAGTTCTTGAATCTCATTAATTAATTCAATTATACATTACTTGTTTCTCTATTATGTGCTTCATATCATTTCTACAGAATTTAGCTTGTATGTAGTAGGCAACTAGAAAATAAGAAATAAATGAATGATTGAACAGAAAATATGGTATCCTAACTTTCAAGAAACTGGCACATAAGGTGAAAGTCCTTCTGCCCTGCATTTCTGCTCTGTGCTCTGGTCCCCTACACTTCTGCTCTCCCTGATCAGCTCTGCCCACCCACAGGGCACCTTCATGGGCATTAGAAAAACACACTTCTTCCGCAAGGAAAAAGCATTTATGTCAGTATATTTTCTCATTTATCAATAGCAAAGTTGTAACAAATCGAATTGTTACCCTAATTAGATTTTGTTACAACAAATGGATTATTATTATTAAATATTTGTTATTAAATATAATTAAATGTGAATTATGTCTTAGTAAAGTACTTGTAGATTTAAACTGGGAACGCAGCAAACATTCTGGCAGAGTAAATGTAAATGATCTTAACTGCAAAACGAAACATTAGAATTATCCAGATCAAACCATCAGGCAACTTTTTTAAAATATGAAGACATCACAGCATTTTTCACAATAGCCAAGATGTGGAAGCAACCCAAGTGCCCATCAATGGATGAATACATAAAGAAGATGTGGTATATATATACAATGGACTACTACTCAGCCCTACAAAAAAGACAAAATCGTGGGGCCGGCCCAGTGGCGCAAGGGGTTAAGTGCGCGCGCTCTGCTGGAGCAGCCTAGGGTTCCCCGGCTCAGATCTCGGGTGCGCACCGACGCACTGCTTGGCAAGCCATGCTGTGGCGGCATCCCATATAAAGTGGAGGAAGATGGGCACGGATGTTAGCCCAGGGCCAGTCTTCCTCAGCAAAAAAAAAAGAGGATTGGCAGATGTTCGCACAGGGCTGATCTCCTCACACACACACACAAAAAAAGACAAAATCGTCCATTTGCGACAACGTGGGTGGACCTCGAGGGTATTAAGTTAAGCGAAATAAGCCAGGCAGAGAAAGACAAACATCGTATGATTTCATTCATATGTGGAAGATAAACAAACACATGGATAAAGAGAACAGATTAGTGGTTACCAGAGGGGAAGAGGGTGTAGGGGAGGGCAAAAGGGGTAAAGGGGCACATATGTATGGTGACGGATAAAAACTGGATTATTGGTGGTGAACACAATGCAGTCCATATAGAAACTGGTATGTAATAATGAACAGTTTTACACAGTTCATTCACATTCACAACTGTGAAATTTACACAGTTATAAGCCAATATGACCTCAATAAAATAATTTAAAAAATAAAAATATATATAAAGATATGTCCCCCAACTACCCAATGAGCTCATCTGTCAGAAAAGAAACTTCTCTTTTAGAAGCAAAGATTACAAAAGTGTTGTTAGATCAACATGACTTTTCTTGAATTCATATCACCTTTGTAAGTCAAAATGGAGCAAACAAGACCAACTTATAGGAACAAGCCTAATCGTTTCATTTATTTGCTATGATAAATGCAAGAAAATTGCCATAAGTATACGAACTGCCCATCTCTGGATTCAACAGTATAATGAAAACATGCAAAATTGAAAAATAATAAAGATGCTAATTAAAACCCATTAGATATGGTGCTTTTGTGTAGTGCACAACCTAAACAACTGTGTGCTGCAGGCCTGTTCCTAATGTATGACTCTTTCATATCTCAGCCATTTTCATATGCGGTCCCCTCTGTTGGAATGCCATGGCGACCTTTATAATTCTGACAAACTTCTATTCACTTCTTGGCAGACAAGTCAAATTAAACCTATCTAGTGGGATATTCTGAAACTTTCTCCTCTTGGTTGGTTGAGCATTCTCTGTACCCCCAGAACACGTGGTTCATTTTGTGTTGCAAAACCCTCATCAGGTTGTTTTATGATACAATCAGTGGTGTGCTAGTAAACAAGCTCCCTGGAGGGTGTGGAGGAGCCCTGATTAGTAGCATTTGTCAATTTCCACGGTATAAATACTCCCACCATGACCAATTTGAAGCTATCAATGGTTTAAGAACTGCCTGGCAAAAATCCCCAAATGTTTAACACTTGGCTCTCATGAGCCTCTTCAGCCAGCTCCTGCACACCAATGGATATCATGGTTTTAGGTATTGCTCTCCTCTACTGGATTGTGAATTTCTCAAAGCCAGGAATGCTGTGTCGTGTATCTCTATACCCCTACAAACTAACACAGCGCTTGGTACAAGATAGGTGCTTAATAAATATTTTGAGATATTAGCTTAAAATCGTTTTCTATCCGGAGATTTCATTTTCTAGTCCACAGTTCAAGCAATTGGCTTTGAGTTCGTTGATTCAGAGAATATGCTATAGGGTAGAAAAGAGAAATAAAGGCATATGTCTGGTTTTTGTAAACCAAAAGCCTGAGCCCCAGAAAGGGGAAAGTATAGATAAAATGTATGGACAAAATGTATATGAAATATAAATACAAAGTATAGATAAAATGTCTAGAATACAGATGAAATGTTAAGACATTGTATCTGATTAGATTTTATAGACATTTATGTGCCCTCCAGTTGTGGGGTACAGTCATTAGTTGTGTTGTCCAAATTTCCTATATCGTCAACTTTTTTTTCCACTTGATCTGTCAGTTATTGATAGAGGTGTCTTCGTCATAGAGAATGGATTTTCCAATTTCTCCTGAAAGTTGTATCATTTTAAAAAAACACCTTTTCAATTGTATAATGTACGTACAGAAAAGTGCACTCATTGTTCATATCAAGCCATAATGTTCAGCCTGATAAATTATGACAAATTGAATACACCCAGGTTAAGAACGCCAGAAGTCCCCCTCACGCCACCTCCCAATCACTAACCCCATTCTCTTTCCCAGAGGTAACCACTATCCAAACTTTTAAATCACAAGTTAGTTCTGCCATCTTTGAGATTAATATAAATGGAATCATACAGTATATACTGTTTTATATACTTGATTTTTCAATCAACATCAGGTTTGTGAGATTTATTAATGCTGTTGCATGTAGCTTTAGTTTGTTAATTTTCATCACAGCATAATATTTACTTGTATGAGTATACCAACAGTTATTTATTCATTGCACTGTTGTTAAGCATTTAGGTTGTTTCCAGTTTGCAACAATTAAGAAAAATGTTTGTCTTTTGGAACACATTTCTAAACATTTCTGTTGGATATATATCAGAAATGAAATTGCTGGTCATATGGTGTATGTATGTTCAACTTTAGTAGATAATGCCAAGCGGTTTCTCAAAGTGGTTACACTAATTTGCAATCCTATCTGCAGTGTAATGGGAGTTTCCTTTGTTTTACATCCTTAGAGACACTTTATATTTTCAGTTTTTTTAGTTTAGTCATTCTAGTGGAATGTAGTATTCTCTTATGGTGTTGCTTTTTAAATTAAACTTTTTATTTTGAGATAATTGTAGATTCACATGCAGTTATAAGAAATTACATAGAGAGATCCTGTATACCCTTTTCCCAGTTCTCCCCAATGGTAACATCTTCCAAAACTATAATATCATATCACAATCAGCATGTCAACATTGATAAAGAATATTGTCAAGATAGAGGGAACATTCCTATCACTACAAGGATCCCTCATTTTGCCATTTTACAGCCACATCTAATTCCTTCCTACCACACCCCCTCCTTAACCCCTTACCACCACTAATCTGTTCTCCATTTCTATAATTTGTCATTTCAAGAATGTTATATAAATGGAATCATACAGTATATAATCTTTTGGGATTGGCTTTTTTAATCCAGCATAATTGTCCAGAGATTCATTCAGATTGTTGCATGTGTCAAGATTCTCTCTCTCTTTTTTTTTTTACGAATAGTGTTCACGGTGCAGATGTACCAGAGTTTGTATAACCATTCACCCATTGAAGGACATCTGAGTTTCCAGTTTTTGGCTATTAACAAAGAAAGTTGCTGTAAATATTCATGTATAGGTTTTTGTGTGAATATATGTTTTCATTTCTCTAGGATAAATGCCCAGGAGTGTGTAACTGAGTCCTATGAGTCTTGCATGTTTAGTTTTTAAGAAATCAACAAATTGTTTTCTAGAGTGGCTATAGCATTTTACATTCCCGGCAACAATGTGTGAGTGATCCAGTTTCTTCACTCCCTCACCAGCATTTCTTGTGATTATTTTTTTTAATTATTATGATTGGTGTGTAGTGGTATTTCTTTGTGCTTTTCATTTACATAACTTTAATGATTAATGATTGAACATCTTTTTGTGTGCTTATTTGCCGCCTGTTTATCCTCTTCAGTGATGTATCTCTTCAAATCTTTTGTCCATTTTCTAATTGGATCTCACAATCCAATTGTGAGAGTTCTTTATATATTCTAGTTATTAGTCCTTTGTTGGATATGTGGTTTGCAAATGTTTTTTCCAGTCTATAGCTTGTCTTTTTATCCTTTAGTGGGATCTTTAGCAGAGAAAAAGAGTTTAATTTTGATAGAGTCCAATTTATCAATTATTTCTTCTACAGAATGTACATTTGGTGTCAAGTTTAAGAACTCTGCTTAGCCCAGGTCCCAAAGATTTTCTCCTATTTTTTTTTTTTTTTTTTGGTAAAAGTGTGTAGTGTTTTTTTGGTTTTCATTTTTTTTTTTTTTTGGTGAGGAAGATTGGCCCTGAGCTGACGTCCACTACCAATCTTCCTCTTTTTGCTGAGGAATATTAGCCCTGAGCTAACATCTGTGCCCATCTTCCTCTATTTTTGTATGTGGGATGCTGCCACAGCATGGCTTGATGAGCAGTGCATATGTCCGCGCCCGGGATCCGAACCTGTGAACTCCAGGCCGCCAAAGAGGAGCGCACAAACTTAACCACTACACCACTGGGCCAGCCCCAAAAGTTTGTAGTTTTATACTTTTCTTTAAGTCCATGATCAATTCTGAGTTAATTTTTATATAAGATGTCATATCTAAGTTGAGGTTCTTTTTTTTTTTTTTTAATCTATGATGTCCAATTGCTACAGCGCTGCTTGTTGAAAAGGTTTTCTTTTGTCCATTGAATTGCTTTTTCACCTTTGTCAAAAATCAGTTGGGCAAATTGGTATGGATCTATCTACGGATTCTCCATTCTATTCTATTGGTCTATATGTCTACCTCTGCCAATAGCACACAGTTTTGATTATTACAGCTATATAATCTTGAAATTGGGTAGACTGATTCCTCCCACTGTATTTTTAGCTTTCATAATTGTTTCAGCTATTCTAGTTCCATCGCCTTTTCATATAAATTTTAGGATAATTTTATCTACATCTATAGAAAATCTTGCTGGGATTTTGATAGCAATTGTGTTAAATCTGTATATAAATTTGGAGAGAATTAACATCTTTACTATCTTGAGTCTCCTAATCCTTGAAAATGGTATGTATCTTTATTTATTTAAGTTGTCTTTGATTTCTTTCATCAGTGTTGTGTAGTTTTTAGTATATAAATCCTCTGCATTTTTTATATTTTTACATCTTAATATTTCATTTTTTAGTGATTGTAAATGGCATTGTATTTTTAATTTCAGTGTGCATGTGTTCATTGACAGTATATTGAAATACAACTTATTTTTGTTGATTATTTTGTAATCCTATAACCTTGGTGAACTCACTTATTAATTCCAGGAATGTTTTTGTAGATGCCTTGGGATTTTCTGTGTAAACAATCATGTCATCTGCAAAGGGGAACTTTTTATATTTTCCTTTGTAATCTGTATGCATTTTATTTCCTTTTCCTGACTTATTTCATGGGCTAAAACTTCCAGTGCTGTTTTGAATAAGAATAATGACAGCATACATTTTTGCCTTGTTCTCAATTTTGGGGGGAAAGCATTCAGTTTTTCAGTCTTTCTCCATTAATTTTAGGGTTTTTGTAGATGCTCTTTATTGAGTTGAGGAAGTACCTAGACCAGTGTTTAGGATACAAAGGTAAATTACATGATCTCTATCCTCAAGGATCTCAGAGTTTAGTGGAGAATACAAATGCAAACAGATAACTAAAATACAATGATGAAAATGTGTACAAGGCATTACAGGAACTCAAGGGAGGGGGAAATAGTAACATTTATACTAGCATGGAGATGGGCATGAAGGTCAGGAAAAATATGTCAAAGGACCTGTACCAGAGTTGAGTCTTTTTACCCCCATCATTTTCTTATGAAAATTTTCAAAAATACAGCTACATTGAAAGAATTTTAGAGCTCCTACCTCAAGAATCTAGACAAAGAAGAGAAAAGTAAACCTCAAGTAATCAGAAAAAAGAAAATAATAAAGATAAGAACAGAAACCAATAAATTTAGAACAGAAAAATAGCATAAATCAATGAAACAAAGACCTGGTTCTTTGAAAAGATCAATAAAAGTAACAAATCTCTAGCAAGACTAACAAAGGAAAAAGAGAGAAGACACAAATTACCAATGACGGAAATGAAATGAGATATCTCTACAGACCCTGGGGACACCAAAAGGATAATAAAGGATTACTACGAATAGCTCTTCACACATAAACTTGACAACTTAGATGAAATGGTCCAATTCCTCGAAAAACACAACTCACCTAATAGGAAAGTGATAATTTGAATAGCCCTATAACTGTTAAGGAAATTGAATTAATAATTTAAAAACTAGCAAAAAAGAAATCTCCAGACCCATATGGTTTCACTGGAGAATTCTGCCAAACTCTTAAAGAATTAACACAAATTCTACACAGTCTGTTCCAGAAAATAGAAAGGGAGGGAACAATTCCCAATTTATTTAATGAAACTAGTATTACCATGATATCAAAACCAGAGAAAGACAGTACAAAAAAAGAAAACTATAGACCATTATCCCTCATGAATATAGACATGAAAATCTGTACCATAAAATTAGCAAATAGAATCCAGCAGTATATAAAAATGATTATACACAATGACCAAGTAGAGTTTATCTTATTGTGGTTTTAATATGTATTTTCCTGAAGACTAAGGCCCTTCTCAAGTATTTATAGGAGTGCCTTTTTTTTTGGTGAAATATCAAATCTCTTGCCATTTTTCTTTCTTTCTTTCTTTTTTTTTTTTTGAGGAATATTGGCCCTGTGCTAACATCTGTCGCCAATCTCCCTCTTTTTTTTTTTCCTCCCCAAAACCCCAGTACATAGTTGTATATCATAGTTGTAAGTTGAATTTCTTCTATGTGGGACGCCACCTCAGCATGGCTTGATGAGCGATGAGTAGGTCCTTGCCCAGGATCTGAACCAGTGAACCTCGGGCTGCCGAAGCAGACTGCCCAACCTTGACCACTACACCACTGGGCCGGCCCTGCCATTTTTCTATTGCATTGTCTGTCATTTGTTTATTGATTTATGGAAGTTCTCTGTATTCTCTGGATAGGCGTTGTAAATATTATCTCCCTTGTGACCTGCCGTATCCCTCTCAATGCTATCTTTTATAGAAGAGAAATGCTTAATTTTAGCATAGTGTAATTTGATAATCATTTCCTTTATGCTTAGTATTTTTGTGTGCCCTATTTAAGAGTGTTTTTCCTATTATGAAGATATACTCCTTTATTATCTTCTAGAAGTTTTTTTTTTTTTTTTTTTTGTGAGGAGATCAGCCCTGAGCTAACATCCGCCAATCCTCCTCTTTTTTTTTGCTGAGGAAGACGGCCCCGGGCTAACATCAGTGCCCATCCTCCTCCACTTTATATGGGACGCCGCCACAGCATGGCTTACCAAGCAGTGCGTCGGTGCGCGCCCGGGATCCGAACCAGCGAACCCCGGGCCGCCGCAGCGGAGCGCGCGCACTTAACCGCTTGCGCCACCGGGCCGGCCCCTCTTCTAGAAGTTTTATTACCTCACTTTTCGTGTTTGATTTGCAATCCCTTGATCTTTGTGTATGGTTTGAGGTAGAGATCATTTCATTATTTTTTTCCAAATTAGTATCTAATTGATCTAGCAAAATTTATTGAATAGACTATCCCGTTCCCACTGCTTTTCAGGGCTTCCTTTGTCATTATATGTATGTATCTATTTCTAGATTCTCTACTCTGTTCCACTAGTCTATTAGTCTATCCTTGGGATAATGCCTCAAAGTTCTCTAATATTTTTTAATTTTTCTTAAAGATGATTCTGCTATCCTTAATCCTTTACATTTCCATGTGAATTTTAGGATAATCTTGCCAACTTCCACCAAAAACAAAATGTGCTGTCACTTGGATTGGAATTGCATTTAATCTGCAGATATTTTCAATACAATTAATGAACATGGTCTATCACTTTATTTATTTCTGTATTCTTTCATTTCTCTCAATAGTGCTTTAAAATTTTATGTGTCTGGAGGTCTTGCATATCATTAGATTTATTCCTAGATATTTGATTTTTTTATGTTATTATAAATGTATCATTAGTCACTTAAATTCTCCATGTTTTATTTTCCTAATTTTTACCATACAGATACTTTAGATGAAGAAAATAAAGCATGAAGAGGTGAATTATTTTGTACAAGATCACACTTCTAATAATTGGCAGAGACAAGATTTAAATCCAAGCAATTTGACTCTCTAGCTTATACCTTAACCACCACCTTATGAGATCTCATCAGTCATTGCTGATTTCAGAAATACCCCAGCGGACTGTCATGAGACGGGTCACAGAGAGTGCTACAAAATGCCCTATAACTCTGGGCACATACAGGATGGCAGGCAGAGAAAAGGAAGAAGGGTAAACGTAGCCTTATCAATTTGCGGAAGAAATTAAATTCTCAGATTCCCAAGAAAATACCAAAAAAAAGTAAAGGATTAAAGGTGATTTTAAAAGCCTTGTTTTCAATTCTTAATTTCAAAAAAAATGAGAGAGAGATGGGTGATTCCCATCTGAGCTTCCTGGAAGGCAGGACTGAGACCCTCCTGAGTGACCTACAAACAAAGGAGGTAAGATATCTGTCTTATAATGAGGCTCTCCTACTCCACACTTGCGGAAAGATCACCACAGAGCCAGCCACTGTTATTAGAGTGGGAGCTACAGTCCTCAAAACCCAATTTGGGAAAGAGAAACAGTCCCACACTCGAGATGGAGGTAGAGAGTGATATCTGGATGAAAGTGAAATTTCTTTGCAGAAAAACAAAGAATTTCTGGAAGAATGTACCAAGATAATATTTTTTTCTGATGTTAACATATGTCCTATCCTAGTATTTCCTCTTTTCCATTCCCCCCATTAAGACAGTTAAGATAATCTTAGCCTCAGAGAAGGGATGTGAGAGCTTTTAGAGAGCAGATTAAATAGCTAGGACAGAAACATGAGAGAAAAAAAATGCCCAGAGTAGGGAAGAAGTTCCCTTGGATCAGAAGGATGTGAGGAGAAAATGACGTTACTTTGAATGGCTTTCAGAGAGTATGTCTGAAGACAGCCAGGACTCTGGGCGGCCTCACATAAGGGATCTCAGGTCCCAAGCATGGCACAAAAGCTGAAGGGGTTTCCTGGACCTTAAGGCCTTGCTGACTGCATCATTGAGCATCTTAGCAGTAACCTGTGCGTCTCTCTCCTCTGCCTTGTTGCCACATCACCTCTCTGAGACATAACACAACCCTGGAGAGAATTGATAAGACTCATGCTAAGATTTCCAAACACAGCCCAGTATGACAGAGCTTAGAGAGAGTTTTATTTCTTAGACTTCCGAGTTTGTGGTCTGAAGTACATTAACTACTACATTCTATCCTACCATACCTAATACAACTAATATAGAATTTCCCAAAATGTGTTTTTAGGATACAAAAGGGGGTTCCTTATTTAAACAGTTTTGTGGAATGTTGTCCAAACTATTAACAGTGGTATTTCTATTGCTCGTGAAGCAAGAATTTGTAAGGTGATCAGTGCTAGAATTGGCCTGGGGTCCACAGCAGAGAAGCCCACAATATAAGTTCAGAGAAAGCTGGCTATTGGGACAGCCACGTTTCCAAAGGCGTACTAAGAGGTAGCATTCAGCAGGACCAGGTTCTGTGGAACCTGGAGGGGAAATGGGCTTCCCCTTCTCCAAGTTACCAGTACTTGAAGATTAAAACTCAAGAGTCGGCCTCAGTAGGTAGCTGAAATTGGGGCTTTAGCCTCACAGGGGCATGTCACAACATAGCACAGAGAAGCACATGCTTCAGAGGAATACAACATGATGTTGCCAGCTACCAGTCAGCACAAAGATATAGCTGAGTCTTGTATGGGCCACCAAAGCCAGGGCTGCTAGGAGTGAGTGGGACAGAGGGTCCTACTGGAGTCGCCACCTGTCTTACATCAAGATGATGAGAATAAGCGAGAACAGAAGTTATAGCCACTTGCCAAGACAGTCTGTTAAGCAGATATTAGTATTTTCCTTCCATCTTCTGCCCCATCAGCAGAGGAACAAACATCGTTTTGAGGAAGGAAAATAGAAAGGTGTGAAGACAGACTATGTCTTTTTTTTTAATAAATATTTCATGGTCAAAGACATTTGGAAGACTTCATATTAAACAAACTAAATAAGTTTCTTTGCTGCACTTGCTTCTTGGAGCATTTAATAATATGAAATCCTGAAAAGGGAACATTAGGTACAATCTGCCCAAATTCATTTAGCCACTTAATCCTTTTTTCACAGCATGGTATAAAGATGTAGGGTACTGCTGAGTACCTTTTAAGAAATGTTAGATTATTTTTCTGTACAGTCAGAAGCAGGGGTGGGGAGTTCACAGAATACGAGGGAAATATCCAACTTCATTCCAACCCCATGCTTAAATAACACCCATATGTCTTTTAAAAAATTTAGGCAAGTATTTTTCTCTTCAAAGATGAAATGGTAGTAAATATCAAAAGGTTGAAAGTCCTTTCATCTGTGTATAGGCTGCAAATGTTTTGAGTCTTCAGCAGCTTATCAAGTGTTTAAATGACCTTGTTTTCCAGAACAAAACATTCTGGAGAAAATATTTCTTTCTGAGCCTTTGGCTGCTGGAGAACAAGATAAACAGGTTTTATTGAAAGAGAAAAAAGTTAACTTTCATTTCAAGAAGTAAACATGTAATTCAAAAAAATAAGTACATCTATCATCAAAAATGTCTATCTAATTGTATTCTGAACATTTTAGAAATGTATTCACGTTTCTATTTACTTCCCATTGGCTTTTCCACCCCCTCCAAAACACATTCATTTTTAAAGATTAAAATTTTTTCTTGCTTAGTCAGTCATTCCCCAACACACACACACACACACACACCCTTTCATACCTATCTTTCTTTAAAAATACAGATGAGGCCATTCATTACCATCAAATATTTCCCTAAAAAACCAGTTGGATTTAGTATATTCTAGCCTGGGAAAACATGGAATTAGAAATGACTCTTTATTGATGATTGAATCCCTGAGGGGGGTGAGTTCATCGGTGTAAAGCCTCCGTTTATTTTGTCTTTGTTTCACTTACCTAAACTGGAGTTAAGACACCTGAAGTAAAATTTTGTTGGAAAAACCTGAAGTCAAGCTGCAACAGTTAATTTGTTCTCATTTCCTGAACTTCTGGAATCAAATGGAAGTGAAATTTAATATGAAAGCACTCTTTTCAATCACTTGCACTTCACTCCTTGTCTCCATCAAAATACACAAAACTCTTCTCAAGGAAAGGAGTTAATGTTGGAAATACAAGTCTGATGATACCTAAAGTCAAATTAGTTTTTACCAGTGAGTGACACATAACTCTGAAAAATATCAGGGTAATTTTAGTGAGTAGGATTAGGAATCCTAACAGTTGCCAAGAATGGTAAACAGACCATAACATACACGTTGCACTCATTCACCTCTGGTTTTCAGGTGAAGATATCAGAGAATAAGGTGGGAGAATGGGCAAGGCATGAAGGAGATAATTATCAAGTGTCACAGTTTGTCTTGGGGCCACGTTCAGCACCTCCCCTTTTAGCACCTCTTTCCCTCCAGATAGTCTCAGCTTCTAAGCCATCTTAATAAACTGAGACATATTCAATATACAGGCAAGTACAGGATTTCAGACACGGGGACCACCTTCCCACTGCTTCTCAATCACACCATAAATACACACAAGGGCTGATTTACTGATGTAAACATAAAAAAACACAGTTTGTTTCTCAATTGTTGTTTCCTGTGCTTTTCCTTGATTTGTCTTCTGATTCATATGATTTGCTATAGCAACTACTCAGGTTATTTAATAGTCAAAACATAAAACACCACTGGAAAGACAAAACACTAAAAAGATCATTAAACTCCAAACTGACTTCTTGTTCCAGCAATAATGGATTTTTATTGACAATTTTAAAGAGCGGTAATGAAAAAAGCAAAATGGCATGTAACAAGCTGACACACTGAACAAGTCCCATAATATTAGGTGACCATATGAAATTGTTGAGATTTCACCATTTTTGACATGCAAAAATGGCAGTTTGATATGGTTGGATCTAATAACCAAGCACGCAGACCTTGTCTAAACTGGCTTGCTGTTGCCCCCCTTCCAGGTCCCCAAAGGTCAAGATTCCATGTGTAAATTAAGGAATTCCTCTAATTGCTAAATCTATGCAATGCTGAACTGTGGTAACAATGGTAATAATGGTAGCTACTACTCACTGAGTGCCTACTATGTGTCAGGAATCTTATATTATTTATCATATTTAATCATTACAGACAAAACATTGGCTTCTCCATTTTGCCAATAAAACTCAAGGAGGTTAACCATTTTGCCGAATTCACACAGCGTGGAGGTTCTGATGTTGGCAGTCTTTGGATTGAGTTTTGCCTAACTCCAGAATGTGCACATCACATCCCCTCCCACTAATCATATAAGTTCGTTATTGTTTCATTTATTTTTTTCCGAAAGACAATCTCTTTCACTATGTTTTCAAGGCGTCAACTTGGAGTTAAAAATAATTACTTTCTCATTCAGTGCTGTGTTACTAGAAAAAACAAACTATAGTTGAAATATATGAGTTCAAAATGAAACTAATAGTTGCAAAGTTTAGCTAACCTAAATAAAAAATAATAGAAAGTGAGAGCAGTTTAAATTTCCACTTTACCGCCTGGCTTCCTCTAACCCTGGTTAAACTGTTACTTGCATTTCTTCAAATGGCAGGTAATAGAGACCAGCCTAAATAACCTTCATTTTTTTTTTAAGTGAGGAATATTGACAGTGAGCTAACATCTATTGCCAATCTTCCTCTTTTTGCTTGAGGAAGATTGTCCCTGAGCTAACATCTGTGCCAATCTTCCTCTATTTTGGATGTGGGATGCTGCCACAGCATGCCTTTATGAGTGGTGTGTAGGTCCATGCCTGGGATCGAAACCTGCGAACCTCGGGCAGCCAAAGCAGAATGCGGGAACTTAACCACTATGCCACCAGACTGGCCCCTTGAAGTACTTTTTAGTACAGACTCTGATGAGCTTAGTGGTTTTTTAAAAACAAAAAATCTCTCGGTGTCAAGTGTAGCCAGGTGAATGCACCTTTGAGGTTTGCCCTTTTCTTTAGATCCAGTACTTTACAGAGGCAGCCAAGAGAGCTTCTGTGCATTCTGCTGCCCGGTCCAAGTGTGATCTGTCAGAGAGAGTACACGTCACAATCCCTGTGAAGGCACCTGAGGAGGGAAATACAGAGAGCCTCAGTTCACATTCCAATCAAACGTGTGCACACTTTATTACTAAGACATTTATCTGGGAATTGTACTAAAATATTATAGCACATAGTTGAAGGAAGCATGTGTTCCAAATGTCCACTATCATTTATTCCTCTATGATACTCTGAGAGTTATGCAGGACATTTCGGTTTCTAGTGAAATGACAACAAAACCTAATTTAATTTGAATCTTTGGCATCTCTGTACTGCTTATTTTATTTAATGTCATCATTTTCATATTTGATCAATTCTAGAATGCACTTTTCCCCTTCATTTTAACAGCTCTGAAATCAGGAGCTCATAATTGATGACATCTTCTAATTGCTGTTGACCCCATGACACAGTTGTAATATAATTTTCATTGCTGCTGCATGCAGGAATTTCTTAACTATTCCTGCTAATGTAGCTGGGCAATGGCAATTCCCTGACCTTTTATTCAAGAAAAATTTTAAGGATCGCTTGAAGGCATGTAAATCCTAGACATTGTCTAAAAACCTTCCTTTCACACATTCTTGTAAGATCAACAAAGTGCCAGCATCAAAGCTTACAGGTTCAAAGAAAATCCCAGAAACAATAGCAGAGAACTCTTGTTGGCACAGAGGACAATACTATATGGAAAAAATTGATTTTGACAATTCTGAGTATAAAAATGACTTGTAAGAATGAGATTCTGAATGTGAAAATGTTTTAGGAATGCTTTAACCAGTTTATTTTGCTTGCGTTTTCCTTTTCAGAAGAGTGAAGTATGATTAAATAAAATTCTGTCTAAATAAATCTAAAATAGCTCTTTCAATTAAAAATCCTAAGCGATAAGAAAGCATTATGTCAAAGTTTAGTAGAGTTTTTTTCTTTCTTGGTGATAGATAAAATAATGGTGCATTTTACAATTGAAGTTGACAATGATTGGTCATAATCTAAGCCGAGGATCATCCAAGGCTTCCACAACATCTTCCCCCCCTGTGCCCAATTAATTACGAGACCTTGTCACTTTTGCTTCTGTAATATAATTTTAATCTGACCATCCTCCCCCATTCCCACTGTTTCTTCCCTAATTATGATCCTCATAATTTCTTCCAAGATTGTAACAATAGTCTTTTATAGATCTCTCTGTCTTGGATCTCTTCCCAGACCAATTCATCTTTCTAAACGACTGAGTGATCCCCATGAAATGGAGTTACATTCACGTCACTACTCAGGTTGAAAACCCTCAACAGCTCTTCATTTCCTAAAGCGTGGTTAATAAATATACTGTGAGCATGTCCTCTCCCCACATGTCCATGGCTAATCAATCAAGGTTCTTTTTCTCCTTTAGTTAATATGCTCAATGAGGGCATCTACTAAGTTCCAAATCCTTAGCACACCACTGGCACATAATATGGTATCAATAAATTTTTGGTGAATGAATAAATGAGCCAAATGTGCTTCATAATCCATCTAAACACCAAACTCCAGGTAGCAACTATCTCTTGGAGTTGGCACTTAAAGTCAGCCATCCCAAACCTGCATGACTAAGTCCTACCCTCTTTAAAATAGTAATCAAGGTCATTAAAAGTCTATCCCTATGTTCTTTTACAGTTTCATCTCTTGTTTCTCTCCTTCATGCACCCTTACACTCCAACCTCATCAGACCACTTGACATTTCCTGAATAATCTTGCCAAAATTCATAACTTCCTCTGTGCTCCCCTCATACTGCTAACTCAACATTATTACACTGAGTTAATTGTATATGTGTCTGTTTGCCCTCTAGAAAGTGAGCTCTTGAAGGAATTAGGCCATAGTCATTTTTTATGCCCTGAATGCCTACCATCATTTCCACCAGAAAAATGTGCTGACGTAGAATATTCATGGATGACTGTGTTAGTTTCCTAGGGCCGCCATAACAAATCACCACAAACTTGGTGGCTTAAAACAATAGAAATTTATTCTCTCACAGTTCTGGAGGCCAGAAATCTGAAATAAAGGTGTTGGCAGGACCACACTCCTTTCAAAGGGTCTAAGGGAGAATCCTTTCTCACCTCTTCCAGCTTTTGGTGGCTCCCAATGCTTCTTGGCCTTCATCTTCACTTGGCTTGCTCGTCTTCTCTGTGTCTCTCCTCTGTGAATCTCTTATGAAGTAGCTTGTCATTGGATTTAGGGCCTACCTGAATAATCTCCTCTTGAGATTCCCAGCTTAATTACATCTGTAAAAACCTCTTTACCAAATAAGATTACATTCACAGGTTCCGGGATGTGGACATATCTTTTTGAGGGCCACCATTCAACCCACTAAATGACTTTCTAGCATACACACTTTCCTCACAAATAATTCTCAGAGTATGAAATCAATAAAATGTAAAGGTATATCTTAAAGGGACTGCACACAAAAAAACCTCTTACATTTCAATAGTACTACCATGTACTCATGTTGCTTAAATCTCAGGCTAATGTTGTTATTTTGTATTACTGCATTTTTACTGATGTTAGAATTATGGCCATTCTATGGTATATCACTAAAATGCAAATAAGTGATTCTATTACAGACTGTGAATTATGATCTCATCTCTCTACATTCAAAGTACGCATTTTATTCATATACTTTCCAAAGTCAAATCAGTTATTCTACAGACTATATATATGTGTGTTCATATATGTGTATATATTTATTAATATACTATATAAGTATATTCATACATCTACCTATATATCTAGGAGTGGTGTCAGCTTCCTGCTATTGCTAGCTCAAGGGAATTACCATCTCTTGTTGGTTTCCCTTTACCCTGCCCACAAATTTCAAATAATCCCTTAATTAATTTCTCTTTAATCTTTTATTTTGAGTGTGACATCTGTTTCCTTCTATGATTCTAAAATACAGTAATTGGCATCATGAGTGACCCCAGGAATTAGCCTTTAAAATGAGATTCTGTAATTGAGTTGCTAACACATTTGGGTAGAATGAAGATAACCTCCTTGCTGTAGGGAAATATGACGAGTAATCATGGCACGCAGTGGCATCACTATTACTCAGATTATCACATATGGTGGCATGGAATAGAGAATATAAAGAGGGCAAAATATTGTAAGATCAAGTGACTAACACTTGATCACTTTGGGGACAATGGTGATTACAAAATTGTGGCTTAAGCTGGTTATTTCTGACTATTCTCTGGAGTGTGTAAAGAGAAGAGACAAATTGAAAGCTTTGAATGTCAAAGTTATTCATAAAGGAAAAACACAAAGCCTTTAGGGTTGCTCTAAAGGAATATTTTATCCCCTATAGCTGCAGAGCAGATATGGTTGAGCATCAAGCCTATGGCCTAAGAGTTGCAAAGTTGTCGTGCCAATTAAATATGCAGCCTTGTCAAGTCTTTTAGGCCTATTTGATCTGGTAAGTAGGAAGTAGAGAGCACACTAGCTTTACTAAAACACATACATGCCAAGGGATAGGAGGTAAACCCCACGAAAGTGCTGGGTCCTTCACATAAGTGAAGTTTTTAGGCCTCTTGTCTGGAGCCTGTTGTGATACTCCTTCTAAAAGGAAAGGCACATCATACTGCCCACCACAAAAAAAGAGGCACAATTTGGTGTGTCTTTTTGGATAGCAGGGGACAAATATACCACGTTTGGGTGTGTTGTTCCCATTTAATTACTGAGTAATCTATAAGACAGTTTTGAGTGGTGGTAAGAGCATAAAAATATTCTGTAGCAGCTGCAGGTGCGGTGTAAACTGCCTTGCCACCTAGACCTTACGACCCAGCGGACCAATTTGTATTGGAAGAGTATGTGGCAGACAGAAAGGATCTATGGCGTATCTGGTAAGTCCTGATAGGAATGCCCTAGGGTTTTAGAGTAATGTCATGTCCTCTTCTGCCATTAACTATTTTCCATTTGAAAATCAACTCCTGGCTTGCGTTACTAGAGATTGAAGACCTGACCGTGGGATATCGAGTGACTATGCAATCTGAACTGCCCATGTTATGATCCACTGAATCAAAAATTGTATAGGTGCAGTGGTATTCCAGTGCTAAACGAAAATGGTCTGTGTGAGTTTGAGCTTTAGCAGATCCAGAAGGCTCTACAAAAACGAATGAATGGGTAGCTCAGAATCCCATGGTATCTGCTGGTACTGCTTTTTTTTTTTTTGTGAGGAAGATCAGCCCTGAGCTAACATTCATGCTAATCCTCCCCTTTTTGCTGAGGAAGACCGGCTCTGAGCTAACATCTATTGCCAATCCTCCTCCTTTTTTTCCTCCAAAGCCCCAGTAGATAGTTGTATGTCACAGTTGCACATCCTTCTAGTTGCTGTATGTGGGACGCAGCCTCAGCATGGCCAGAGAAGCGGTGCGTCAGTGCGCACCGGGGATCCGAACCCGGCCACCAGTGGTGGAGCGCACGCGCCTAACTGCTAAGCCACGGGGCCGGCCCTGCTCCTACTGCTTTGCCACTTCTTTCTTACCTCGCATTCCGGGCTAAACTATACTGTATGCTAACACATGCCAGAAAGTAGATAGCCACTGCATTACAGCTCCACTCAGAGGTGGCCCTGAGAGACAGTGGCTAAGAAAAACCTCTAAAAGAACAGAACATCTAGTTGTCTACTTGACAGGGAAGGAGAGATGGTCTGAGATGCAGATCTACATTGGTTCATGAGTAGCTAGGAAGTTTATTAGTGGGTCAGGGACCTAGAAAGAACATTGGAAGAATGGTAACAAGGAGGGATGAGGAGTAGCATCCGGATGAGCTCTTAATAAATCAATAAATAAAGCTTTTAATAAACCAATAAGTAAGATGACCTGACCCATAAATATCAGTCAGTTTTTAATCCTGGTCACTCTTAATGCTTGTTGAATGAGCCCATGAACGAAGTGCCAGGATGGCAGGGATGGAGGTCTTGCATGTACTCAACAATATGGACTTTCTCTCACTAAGGCTAATCACTAGCTACTCAATTCCTGATCCCACACAACTCATCCTTCTCTCAATTCATCCCCGAGCCCCATCTCATCCCTGGGAGAAAGGCCTACCCCTGCAGGTAGGAAAAGTCGAAGCAACAGAAAAACTGGTGCTTGAAAAGCAAACTTTACTCCTTTTACACGTGTGCCCAGAATTTAATCCCCTTCCCACCATTTCCTTACAGCGGTATTTTATAGTGTACAGATGATGGCTGTATGGGATTGGTTTTCCACTCATTTCACACTTTACACAGAAGATGAGAATTCAGGTCTTTTTTGTGTGAGTGTGAGGAAGATTAGCCCTGAGCTAACATCTATTGCCAATCTTCCTCATTTTTTTGCTTGAGGAAGATCAGCTCTGAGCTAACATCCGTACCTATCTTCCTCCACTTTGTATGTAAGTCACCGCCACAGCATGGCTGATGAGTGGTGTAGGAGGTCCGTGCCCAGGATCCAAACCTGCGAACCCAGGCCACCGAAGTGGAGTGCGCCAAACTTAACCACTATGCCACGGGGCAAGCCACCCCCTAGTCTTTTTAGAAAAAAGGCATTTTAGAGGAAACTGCAATTCTCTCTTGAGTTGTCATTTTAAAAATTTATTTGACTTGCTGCTATAAATATCTGAAAAATTCAGCAATTACAGAATACAAGTCTCTCTGTTGACTTGGACCTTGAGGGAGCTCCAGATGTTCCTCTCAGCTTTCCAAAGCCTGTGCTCTGACCCTGCATTTGTGTAAATTGGAATGCCTTTATTAATTTAGAAAACTTTAGAATTTGGAAACACCACCTTAGAAGTAATCTAGATTATTGGTTCCATTTACAAATAGGGAACCTGGATCTCAGTCAGATATACTGACTTGATGAAGGTCACACAGACCTCAGAGTTAGGACTCAGACCCACTCTTCTGTCTCTAGGTCACTCAGGGTATTGTAGACAGGGATGTTTGCCTGGCCTCTCTGGAGCATACTCTACTATTTTCATGAACAAACCAACAAATCCAATTAGTCAACAACAATAAAAAATTAATAGTGAAAAGGAAGCACCAGGTCTTTACTGGTGATGTGAGCATCCAGTTTCACATGGTCACTAAACACATCAGTATCTCTGTTCTTTCTCTCAGCATACAGTGTGTGTTGATGTTGGAGTCCCATGTGACATCTGCCAGCCACTCTGCCCCCTCAGAATTCAATTTTTCTCACATGAACAGAACTGTCCATGAAATCGACTGATAGATGGGCACAGTTCAGTTATTCACTTACCAGGAAATTAGAAAATTAGAGTTTGACAGGAGGTGGGGGGGACGTTGTGCAATCACTGTCACTTTTGTCTGTTGATTTCAAGACATAGTGATGCTAGCATGGCATAATGTTCTCCCTGAACTTCTTGTTCAAATTCAAAGACTGATTAACTAGCAAAAGAAAAGGAAAATTTATCAATATATACATTTTAAATTCAGCAGCAGAAATTTCAGGCCAATTTCCTCTCCTTGAGCCATTATTTATTGGTCCCGTAACTTCTTCAGTTTCAATTTCCTTATTTAGGTTTCCACGAGTTAGTCATCATTTAGAGTCTGCATTTTTATTTTGTCAGAAGGTCCTATGATCCCTTTAAATTTAGGTTGTTTGAGCTGTGAAAATGCTTGTAAAAATAAACATGCTTTGTTTAATCTGTTCTAGTTCTCAGAAGACTGCACCCGATTCATGCTTTTGTTCTGTTCATTGTCTTTGCCTTTGTTTATTTTTCTGATGGAGTAAAGCCTCTGAATTCTAGTCTAAATTTTTTGTGATAAACTTGTGATTATTTTAACTTATTTCCATTTCCATTGTTCCCATTATGTAACTTATTTCCATTATAGTCTGTGCCTATTTTATTTAGTTTGCAAAGTATCTTCTGGGATATTTAGGGGCTAAAAAACTAAAGATTAAGTGGGGAGTTTAATTTTGGTTCCTGAATTTATTGACAAAATATTATACCTAGATTATTCTTTATTTCCCTATGTCCCATTCAAATAATTATAAAAATTTACATTATTAATTATGTCCAGTTGAGCAATATAAGCTTAATTTTGTATACATTTTAATGAATCTCTTTATCTGTCACTCCTTGATTAAAGTAAATATATTAAATGAATTCATTATATCACATTTATTTCTATATTTTTTTAACTTAGTATCAGCGATACTACAAACCAGTTTCTGAAAAGACTGATTTGGTTATCACCTGGTGCCAGACAGCCTCTTAAATGCAAATGGAGAAGTCCACTTGATTTAGTCAGAAAATTTGCTTCTAATGACTTTATGTCTGTTTAAACTGAAAACCCAGGACTATAAATTTTTCCAAAAATAATTGAGAATGATTCCTTCTAAGATCATATGGCTTCAATTCCATCTTCTTTTTCAAATGTACTAGACTACTAATATTTATTTAAAATATTTGTTAAAATAGTAATTTCTTTTCACTTAGCTTTCTAATCAATTAAAACATGCATAATGATTCAGTTAGCATACGAAAATTTGAAAAATGGAACAGTGTATAATAAGCCATTTACCTCAACAATTGGAGAGCAATGCATATAAGACCTGGTGCTGATTCTTATTTGATTAATATCTGAGTCATCAGTCCATGCATTTCCATGTTCAATGTTGAAATGTATAAACAATAGGAGCTATGCCTATACATATTTAATAAATGGGTTTTTTCCATCACACTAATACTTTCAGCATGGGAGAAGAGTTGTGTCTGTCTAAATAAACACGTGCACATACACCAGCAGTCAAGGGAAGTGATTTTAAACCAACTAAAATACACAGACCAAAAAACGCTTTTATAACATGGTCTGAGATAAAAAGAACATTTTAAAAGAAAAGTATTCTACTGATTACCAATTGCACTACTGCTCTTTGAACTTTTTTTTTTAAATGTACAGCTGTGAAAAGAAACAATGCCTTTCAGTCTCTGTCAATATGATGGTCATTCTGTTTAATTATCTTTACAACTCAGAGGCCAAACCATATGGCAGAGAATATGTCAGGATCATCTCTGGAGTCAAGTGTCTCATACTCATGGTTAAACATCAGAGATAAGAGCAAAATTGTCAAACTACACCAGAAATTAGTGGGTGAACAAAATTAACATGGCATTATTTATTCTCATCATAAAATTTTAGGCATTTTTTTTAGCCCTTTGGGAAAGTCTGACTAAAAATGTAGAACATATTTCAAATTTAGAAATTCTGATGGGTGGGTTTTGCCAGTTGACTCTCGAGATTTATAAAAGGACAGACTTTTGTGAAAGATACACATCCTCAGCATCTCAAAGTACGTGTTTGGGAATTGTATATGGACCCTAACTTCTTTGGTGTGCCCTGGGATGTTGCCTCACACATTAGTCTCCATTCTTGAACATTTTCAACATATTCTGCTCCACAAGCTCCTTTCTCTCGTCCTCCAGGCACGCACAGGTGTCCCTCATTCTGAAAATACCTTCCCTCAACCAATCTCCTCCTCTTGTTACCACTGCTCCTCTCTCATTCCCTTCACCAACCAGCATTCTTGAAAGAATAGTCTTTATTGGTTGAGTTCATTTCCTCAACATTTATTCTCTCCTAGTCCCCTTACAATCTTGGTTCTGCTTCTAGTACTTGATTAAAAACTGCTCTCACTGAGGTCATCAAGAATATTCTTCGAGAGATTGGGAGGGGTCACTGCATTAAAGGCTGTTGAAACCTCAGATAGGATTGTGTTAAATCTAGACCTCCAAATGGGGCAGTTAGGAGAAAAGCAACCTAGGCTTTTCATTGTGGCATGTCTAGGTGTCATGAAATAGAGTGTGTACTCCCAAAGGTAAGGACGCACTTGTTTTTTTGTTTTTTTTGCTGAGGAATTTCACCCTGAGCTAACACCCTTTGCCAATCTTCCTCTTTTTGCTTGAGGAAGATTCACCCTGAGCTAACATCTGTCCCAATCTTCCTCTATTTTGTATATGGGTCACCGCCACAGCATGGCCGCCAAAGAGTGGTATAGGTCCATACCCAGGAACCAAACCTGGGCCACCAAAGCAGAGCACACAGAACTTAACCACTAGGCCATGGGGCCAGCCCCAAGGAGGCATTTTTTAACATTCCAAAATGTATGCCCTGTGATTTGGAGAGGTTAAAGCTTAAGAATGTTACCCAGTCAGTTAAGGTAGCAGAGAGACATTCTGAGATAATCAAGAAATCTGAAAATAGAAATTTCACATGTTTTTAAGGAAAAAATATTACTCAAAAATGTATATAATTCAACCGAGAAATGAAGCAAAATTAATAGCTCATGAATAGGGAACTTGTAAGAAATTATATAAAATGACAAGTAACGAAACAAGACAAAAATAGGACTAAGTCTAAATGATTCAAAATTTCATTGCAAAACTAATGTCAAAAATGAATATTGCAAAAGGAGCTATGTAATATAAAGATCATGTTTTAATAAAATTATTTGGGTCAAAAAATAATAGATTATACTAACAAGGAGCAGTATATAATTGGGGAACCCAAAAGGAAGAAGTTTGTAAGATTCAAGCTGACCAAAGAGATATGCAAATCATTCATAACTAAAAGTGTATAGGAGTTTAAACCTTCCCAATAAAGAAAAAGATTTTCATGTGGAACAAAAAATTAAAATAAATGCAATTATATGTTCTTTCCTACAGCTACCTCCATAAATATACAATTCACGTATTTTGGCTTCTGGTCCAACATGGTTTCAAGTAATACATATAATAGGTAACTCCCTGTTATAGAAACTGAAGGCTTAGTTGTTTTTTAAAAGGCAGAAAAATATATCAAACAATACAAACTTTTTGAGAGTAGTTTTTGTAGTTTGAGTAGATTTCAAGGCAAAAGAAAAAAAATTGTAAAATATACTACCCACAATGAAGATAAGTTAGTTATGGACTTTTAAGCACAGAGAGCATAAAAATATATGAAGCAAAATGTTTTAGGAATACAAGGATTCATTGATAAAAATGCAGGAGAAGTAGGAAACCACACTACTCTATCAGTATTTGGCAAATTAAGGCAAAACACAAATAAGGATAAGATGTAAATAATATAATTAGAAAGTTTGATTTAAGAAATTGCAAATATGTCATTTTATGTCCTATGATAGAGAACACCCATTTTTCAGAATCCACAGAAGATTTGCAAAACTTAATCTTAGAGTAAGCCATAAAACACTCAACATAGTCCACGTATTCTGACCACATTGCAACAAATGTAGAAATTAATGCTTTAAAGTTTAGACCTAGGCAACTTGGAAACTTAAAAAAATTACTCTAGTGCTTGAAATACACAGTATTAAAACAGAAATTCACAGTGGAAGGAGGGCTTATATTTAGTTTATTTTCGAATTCAAATAAAATTTATAAGCGTAAGACTTTCATATTTGTTAAAGAGATATTGCATTAAAATTTTGGGAAACACTGATTTTGAAAATAATTAAAATGAATATTCTATATATGAAAACTCATAGGTACAAAGTCAAACTTGAAGCAATCCTTAAGTGTTTCTATTATTAACCAGAGAGAATTAAATTACATCTAATGCTTTAAAAGGTAGAAAGAGAAAAACAACCATCTAAAAAAATCAGGACAAAAGAATTAATATATTCAGTTATGGATATCAATACAAAAGTCTTAAGTAAAATGTTCGACAAAAAATTGAAAACATACTTCAAAATGATTAGTGAAGGAAAGAGTAGATTCGTAGGAGGAAAAGCTACTATCTTTGTATTAGCAAATCAAAGAAGAAAACGTTTCACTATCCAGAATACTGTTAAAATATTTTACTAAACTGGAAAGATAAATTATCAACATGATCAAGAATTTCTATTTCCAATCAACTGCTGGTCTTAAACTTAATGGAACATTTCTATTTAAGTCAAATTTAGGAAAGAGGTGACCTGGCATCACCATCTCTATTTTTTTTCTGGAATTCGAGCTAACGCTATGAAGCAAACCAAGAAGGGAGGGAGAGAGCGAGGAAGAGAAGAGGAAGGAAAAGAAGAGACGCGGAAGAGAGTGAGAAAGAGAAAATAAGTGGTATAATATTGGAAAAGACACAAATATACTTGGAGGTAATAGGATCACCATATCGGTGCCCTAAGGAAATGTCAGCTATTAACAAAAAAAGCCATAGAATTTTTATGAAAATAAAAGCAAACTAGAAAATATTACAAAGATTTAAATGAATGGCCATTTATTTCCTACTGGGTATTTTGGTAAGACTCCATATGGTATATATATCCATTTTCCCCAAATTAATTTATATGCTAAATGCAGTTCACATAAAAATTTTAACAGAACCTGAAAGCAATCTTAAAGTACCTCTTTGGTGCTTCTGGAAGAACACATGAGCAAATATTGCAAGAAAAAATATAAAAAAGAAGAGTAATGAGAAGGAATGTGCCATGCTGATATAAAACACGTTTATAGAGGCCGGCCGGGTGGCACAAGCAGGTTAAGTGCGCGCGCTCCGCTGCAGCGGCCCAGGGTTCGCCGGTTCGGATGTCGGGCGGGCACCAACGCACTGCTTGGCAAGCTATACTGTGGTGGCGTCCCATATAAAGTAGAGGAAGATGGGCAAGGGTGTTAGCTCAGGGCCAATCTTCCTCGGGAAAAAAAAAGAAAGGGGGAAGGATTGGCCTCAGATGTTAGCTCAGGGCTGATCTTCCTTACAAAAAAAAAAAAAACACGTTTATAAAGTTACGGTATGTAGTTAAAACATTGAAGTATAAGAATAGTTAAGTCAGGGTGACAAAATTAAAAACCTTGGGACAGATGTTTGTATTTTTAATCATATATGAATGTCAGAGGAGAAATCGATACCTCAGCTCTAGCAGCGAGGTGAACATTTGTGTCTGAAACATGAGGCAAATCCGAATAAGGACCTTCAGAACCAACACACATACCAACATAATCATGTTTTTTTGCAAGTTAAGAAATGAAAGCGCTTAATGAGACTGAGTAAAGAATGAATAAAGTGTAAGGAGAAAAATTCAAAATCTAAATATATAAAAGAGGGCATGCAAAGTAATCCTATACTTCTAGTGGATAAGGAGTAAAGGAAATTTGTCAAAAAAGAGTTATTGGTAAAGCATTTAAAGTAGTAAATTGTCTTTTAAGTTTTTATTGTACAAATATTTGTAGTTCAAGAGCAAGTAGAAATGACGAAAAATCATCTTTCAAGTGATTTGATCATTCATAAACAAATGCTCCTCCTTTTTGTTATTTAACTTCATTTCAAGTAGCAGCTGCTAAAACAGCTGCAGGATTCTGTGTTCTTAAAACTGTTATTAGAGTCTTTGATGAGTCTTTAAAGTGGAAACAAAGCTGACCTTGGAGTGCAGTCATTTGTCATTAAGGGCTCTGTACAAAATAAACTTTAAAAGTCACAAATGAAGACTTATCGTCCAAAAACTTGTCACAAGATAAGTTTCCTGCCTGAGGACTTCATAGGAGAAAGCACTGAACTTGCTCCGGCAGTTTTCAGATGGTGTTTCATTTACAGACAGAATAAATGAAATATGATGCTTGTCATAGCAGAGTTTATTTTGCAGCCACAAACACTACAGGTGGAGCATGACTTTTTAAAAAAATTTTTTACGAGATTAAAACACTATCATGAGAGTCATGCCTCCTCCCTATCATTCCAGAGGCTATTCTGGTCAGAAAAATTTTTCTAACGGGAACGCTGTTCACAGAATCTCTTTTTTGCAATGTTGTTCTTTGCCAGAGACAACAATCTTCCAAATCAGTCTTTGACTCACCTCCTGAGTCGCCTTTCAAAGACTTGCCAGGAGGGAGGATAGGGGAGTGGACAGAGGGCCGGCCAGAGGAAAAGGAAACTGATTTTGATAATAGTGCATTGTATAGCTTTGTTCAAGTTTACTTCTTTATCTGAAAAGGGGGGATGACCCCGTTTCTGCCCAACAGCCCAATATGCTGGCTCTTGATTTTGTTCATTTAACACTTATCTACATGATGCCCCCATAACATTATCTAATTATTTCAATATGTTAAGAACAAGAGACTATAACATATATTTATTATATATCCCCCACAATGTTATCATAGGGCTAAGAATAGTATTTAATACTTCTGTGGAGTATCACAGATTTTGAATTGAATGAGAATTATCATTCCATATTACCATGTTGAATCACTTAAAAGTCTAAACTGATAAACAAATATAAAATTTTATTACTCTACTCTCACAATAACAGAAATTGGAGATTTGCTAATAAAGGAGGTTTCTCTCCTTTATTTTATCTTATTTAGTCCAAAAGTATTAGAGTCCAAATTCTATTATAATAAACTCTTAGGGGATGATCCAAATTATATTGTTGCCTTAAATTTTTTGTCGTATTCAGTAACACTTCAAAGTTGGCTGGAGGCTGGAAATAATTGTTATTCATAATTTTAATACTTTTTTGATAGAACTAATTTTAGATTTTGTTTCAGGTTAATAATTATCCGTCACTAACACTAATCCTCAGTTTATCTTCAAAATGGTCAAACATATTTTTTGTTAACTTAGATCTCAATTGCAATAGTTTTTTTTTTGTTCCAAGTGAAAGTATATTTTCTTATTGACATATATATCTTCAGCCACAGCCAGTCTATTACAGGTGAACAATCTCTTGTTCACGTTGATAAAATTCAAAAAACTCTGAAACCTGAAAACTTTTTGTGACTCATTTAGAGCCAGAATCAAACCCAAGTGAACTCATTAGGCGGCAAAACTTGGGTTAAGTGCTGCTAAGGTGGCTCGTATTAATGGCAGCATCTCCCACGGTTGTTTTCAGCCTGCAGAGAATACACACTACATACTTGTCAAAGATGGTTCTATCTGTTTGTCTGTTTGTCTTCCCATATTTTCTTTTTTCTAAACCCTTATCTAAAACTTTGTTTCACTATATAATGATATTCAATTTGTTTTGGTTCAGAACCTCAGAATCCATTCCCACATATATCCCTGCAGGTCTTTGCCAATATAACTTGGCAAAATATTGCCCTCTTTTTGGTGTATAAGCTTTTTCTTTCTGGGTTTAATTTTGCAATGGCTTTTGAAGCGTGCTGGAATCTGACATGAGTTATGGGTCTGAGGCATCGAGGGGTATTGGGAATAGGTTGTAAGGAAACTTTCATCACCTTGCAAGGTGACTGCCCCAGGCAAGGTGCTTACATAATTTTCAAGGAAAGCGGGAACAGCTCATCAAACACTGGAGAAAAAGCGAGTTCTTCTAGTTTAGTAACTTGGAGTATTCAAGGTACTCTTTTTCAGAGTTTTCCCATTTGTCCCAATTATGATTGGGATTCCAACGTCTTACCTTTCAATAAGAGACATGGTACCATTTGAATTCAACTGAAGTAATTCAGAAACCACAGGATTAGACTGTGCATTTACTTCTCAGTTTCATCAGCCCTGCAGAGATGAGAGCTAATTTTAGGGTAATCATTTTATCGCCCTGGCTTTTTGACTGTCTTTAGTTGAGAATTTAAAACTTTAAGCTTGTCATTTCCTTTCTTTCAAAGCTCAGCACATTTAGAAGTCTCAACTCCCCCTAAACCTCTTGCATTCTTCATGCCCATTATACTGTTCTAAGGCAGCAACCATTCCCTCCCCCAATTCCTTGCCTTTAACAGCCACTTTATTCCAGGTGACCAAGACCACACATGATAAACTAAGCAACTGTTCCACTATAGTGCACCCTGGGCACCAGTGCTCTTTTCTCTAAGACCAACCGCATCCTCAGAGCTTTCAAACCCCATCTCCCGAAAATGAATCCGAGATCCACTTCCATGAGGGTTCCTTGTACCTCTCATAGAAATTCTTCTATTGTTAAAAATCTTAGTTGCAAGTAACAACATTCATTCTGCCTAATTTAAGCAGAAAAGGCATTTTTAAAGATGCTAGATAGCTTATATACTCATTGACAGGGTTGGGGGTAGAAGCAGGCTAACATGACCAGAACGTTACCCATAGTCTACTGCCAGCTCCTGAACTGCTTCGAAAACTATCGCAAGGAAGAAGCTGCCTGTGACGCTGCCAACTCCACAACCACTAGAGAAAATGGACGCTCTCCAGAGCCTGCCCTTTCTTAATCACTACCAAATTGATGACTCACGTGGGTGCAAGTGACTGGTGGAAACTAGTCCCCTGCCTGCAATCCTGGGCACAAGGGAAGCTGGGAAATGCAGTTTTTAATTTCTATCTTGGGAAAGCAGGATTCAAAAATGTCAAAATGCAATTGGGGGTTCAAAGTATTGTTGTGCAGCCAAAAGTGACAAATTTATACTATATATGGCTGCTGTGTTTAAAATACTGTCATAAAACTTGTGAAAATATTTCAATAATTATACCTCCTTTTCTCATATATTTGTGATATGGAAATGATTCTTAAATAAGTAGTATAATACTTAGCAAAGTAATAATAACCACAGTTGTACTAAGAGCATCTAGATTCAAGATGCATTTTTAGGAACAATATCCCCACATGTATAAATTCTACAAATGTTATTGGAGTTTAGGTATATGATTCTTGCCATTCAGAATTTATATTTGCTGGAAATTCTTAAGTGGCAGTTAAATCACAAAATTTATCATTATTTTTTATCTGTTCATATGAGTTATTGATGTAAGATGTACAGTCCTTCATTAATATATATTAATATATGATATTGATATATTATATCATATATTAATATATTATATATTAATAAACGTTAAGACTCATTACTAGACCCTCTTCTTTTCTCTATTCTTTTTCCCTAAGTAATCCATACATGCCCAGTCGTTTAAAAACCATCTACCCATTGATCACCTCCAGATTTATATCTGCACTCTAGACTTCTCCTGAGCTTCAGAACCATATATCCAATCAGATACGTTAAAAGTGCATCAAGCTCAACATATTCAAACTCACATTCTTCCCCTCCAATCCTTGTCTTCTTGTGTTTGCTACCTCTATAGGCATTGCAGCTTCCGTTTTGCTATGTTGGAACCCTGAGACCACCACAGTGTGAAAGAGTCCAGGATGAAAAAACCACATGCAGGGAGAGTTCCAGCCCTCCCAGCTGTGCCAGCCATCCTAGCTGAGACTCCAGGTGTGTGAAAAAGGCCACTTTAGAGCACCCTGCTCCAGTGAAGGCAAGTAAACAAATTCTTGTCTCCAGATTTACTTCTAGGGGAACCCGCATTAAGACACCTACTTAAGATCTCCCTCTCCATCACATGCCAACTCCAATCTAATCTCAAATGCTTTCAATTTTACACTATCTCTTGAATTCTTTTACATTGATTTTACTTTCAACCTACCTATGTTGTTGTATTTGAAGTGAGTTTCTTACAGACAGCGTATTGTTGGACTACATTTTTTCTTGTTGTTGTTTTGTTTTGTTTTTAGTCCAATCTGCCAATGTCTGGCTTTTAATTTGTGTATTTAGACCATTTATATTTAATGTAACCTTTGATATGTTAGGGATTAAGTTTTCCATTTTATTATTTGTTGTTTGTTTGTTTCTTTTTTCATTCCTCTACCTTCTTTTATTATCTTCCTGTGAGTTACTTGAACATTTTTGAGGACTCTATCTTGATTTACTTATAGTGTTTATTAGTATATTGGTTTGTATAATGTCTTAGTTATTGCGCTAGATAATACAATATACATACATAACTTGTCGCAATCTACTGTTATTGACATTGCACCACTTTGAGTGAAGTGTCAGAGACTTATTTCCATTTAGATTCCTTTACCCTCCCCACTTTTAAAATATAATTGTCTCAAGTATTTCCTCTGTATTCAGTGAGCACCACATTAGATAGTGTTACAATTTTTGTTTCAACCATCAAATATGATTTAAGAAACTCATGAGAAGTAATATAGTCTGTTACATTGACCCTTATTTTTAACCATTCTGGTGTTCTTTTTGCTCTGAATTTTCTAGTCTTCTGTTATGTCCTTTCTCTTTAGAGAACTTCCTTTAGCTATTCTTTAAGGGTTGATTTCTTGGAAACAAATTCTATTCATTTTCTTTTGTCTTAGAATGTTCCTATTCCCCCTTCACTCCTGAATGATGTTTTGACCAGATATACAATTGTCTTTTTGTTAAGCTTTACTGAGGTATAATTGAGAAATAAAATTGCAATATATTTAAAGCAAACAGCATAATTATTTGATAGATGTATACATTGTGAAAGGATTTCCACAATTGAGTTACAATTCTCAACTGAAGGAAAACTTTCAGTACATTAAAAATGTTGTACCACTTCCTTCTGGCCTCCTTGGTTTCTGATGAAAAATCTACTATTATTTGAATTGTTTTTCTCCTAAAGGTAAAGTATCATTTCCCTCCGGACACTTTCAAGATATTTTCTTTGCCTTTACTTTTCAGAAGTTTAGTTATGATATGTCTTGGTATGGAATTGTTTAGTTTTATCTTACTTGAAGTTCACTCAGGCTCTTGAATCTGTAGGTTTATATATTTCATCACATTTTGGAAATTTTCAGCAGTTGTTTCTTTGAATACTTTTTCAGTCCCACTCTCTCTCTCTTCTCCTTCTGGAAATCTGGTGATACAAATAGTAGCACTTTTGTATTGCCCCATCAGTCTCTGGAACTTTGTTTATTTTTTTCTCAGTCTATCTTCTCTTTATTGTTTAGATTACATAAATTCTATTGACCTGTCTTCAAGTCCACTGATTCTATCCTCTGTAATCCCCACTCTATTATTGAGCCCATCAAGTGAGCTTTTATTTCTGATATGGTATTTTTCAGTTGTGAAATATTCATGTTTTTTTTTTATAACTTTTATTTCTTTGTTGAGATTTTCTAGCTTTTCATTTTTTCTAATAAAATTTATAATGACTTTTTGGAGCATTTTTATAATGGTTGCTTTAAAACTCTTGTCGGATAATTCCAAACATCTGATTCTTCTCAGTATTGGAGTGTATTGATTATTTTTTCTCATTCGTTTTGTGATTTTCCTGGTATGATAAGTGACTTTCCATTGTATCCTGGCCATTTTGGATATTATATTATTAGATTCTGGATTCTATTTTATCTTCTTTTAGAAGGTAATCCCCTGGTGAGATGCAGCCCAAGGGCTGGGTGAGTGTGTATGTTCAGCTTCTTGCTAGGGTCCACCAACACCATTCAGGCGAAAGTGGAGCACTGACTCGCACCGTCTCATCTGTCAAGCCAGAATTCTGTGTCTAGTGAAAATATGCTACAAGAATTAAGGTAAAATAAAGATCGTCTCAGGTGAAGAAAGCCTAAGAGAATTCAAATGTAGCCAACAGACTTGCTCTAAAAGAATTGCTAAAGGAGGCTCCTCGGATAGGAAAGAAATGGTACCAGAAGGAAATGTTAAACATTTGGAATGAAGGAAGAGCAATGAAATTCATGGAAGAGTTACACAGTTGCTGGGGATATGAGGCAACAAGAGAGAGTTGTGCCACCTGGACACACAGGCCAGTGATCCAGAAGACACGGATGTGGAACTATGGCCAGCTTCAGACGTGGACCCATTCACCATGCTTTATTTAGATACCAAACCTTCTTACATTGGAAACTACATCTACTCTTAAGTCCTGGAGACATGTCATCTGTCTATGATTACAGCCAAATAATAAGATACAACTCAACAAAAGAAACACATCAAGTTATCAACTCATTTCACTTTTCATAAGACTGATTTATTCCATCAGGAAGAAATGAAATGGTGGGAAATCTATTGAGACCACTAGATTTTTTGGGGGCAGAGGGGAGGCCCCTCTTGTACCCTGGTTTCATACGGACATGCTTCTGGAGATTTTTTTTTTTACTCTCTGGTCCACTACAAAGGAGTCACTTTTCTATTTCCCTACATTTCTAGCTTCCAAGAAACTGCTTTTGAAGCTTAAATCAGTCTCTGCCCTTGCAACCAACTGTATTGGCAGCTATTGTGAAGAATAGGCTTAGAAAACTGCGGCAATCTTTTTAGCATTTCTTGTAGTCCTAAGGATTCAAGCATAACACGTATAAGATGCAAGCATTAATTTCTGAAGTAAGTGTGTGCACAAAAGAAGGATGAAAAAGACAATAAAGGGCAAAAATAAATTTTTTAAGTTGCTATTTGAATTTATTTTAAATATATTTATTTATTTATTTAAACTTTTTATTTTGAAATAATTATAAATTCACAGAGAATTGCAAAAATTGTATAGAGAGGTCCCATGTAACAGTCACCCAGTCTTTTCTAAAGATTACATTTTATGTAACTATAGAACAATATTGAAACCAGGAAACTGATATTGAAATAATGTGTGTGTATAGTTCTGTGCCACATCTGTAGATTTGTGTAACCACAACTGCTCTCAAGATACAGAACTAGTCTATCACAACAAAGATCTGCCTTCCTTGTGCTACCCCTTTGTGGTTACAGACCTCTCCCCTCATCATCTCTAATCCCTGGCAACTTCTAGTCTGTTCTCAAGTTCTACAAATTTGTCATTTTGAGAATGTTTTATAAATGGATTCATACAGTAGGTGATCTTTTTATATTAAATTTTTTCATTCACCACAATGTCCCTGAGATCTATCCAATATGTTGCATGTAGCAATAGTTCCTTCTTATTGCTGAGTAGTGTTCCATGGTGTGGATGTATGAGAGTTTGTTTAGCTATTCACCTACTAAAGGAAATTTAGATTGTTTTCAGCTGTTACAAATAAAGTGGCTATGCATATTCATGTACACATTTTCATTTCTCTAGGATAAGTGCCTAGGCTTGCAGTTGCTGGGTTGTACGGTAAATGTATGTTGAGTTTTTAAAGACTACCAAACTATTTTCCAGAGTGAGCAGACCATTTTACATTCTCATCTCTCAGTGTATGAGGGATCTAGTTTCTCTGCATCTTTGCCAGCATTTGATATTTTCCCATTTTTTTTATTATAACCATTCTAATAGGTGTATAGTGATATCTCACTGTGTTCTTAATTTGCATTTTCTAATGGCTAGTGATGTTGAACATCTTTCATGTGCTTACTTACCATCTGTATAGCCTCTTTTGTGAAGTGTCTCAATGTCTTTTGCCCATTTTTAAAATTAGATTGTTATTTTACCGTTGAGTTTGAGACTTTTAAAAAATATATATATTCTGGATTTGAGTCCTTTGTCGGATATGTGGTTACCAATATTTTCTCCAAGTCTATAATTTGTCTTTTCATTCTCTTAACAGGGTCTTTTGTTTAATAGCATTTTTAATTTTGATAAAGTCCTGTTATTGATTTTTCTGTTATGGCTTATTGCTCTGGACTGAATATTGTGCTCCCCCAACCCCCAAATTCATGTTGAACTCTAATCCCCAATGGTATTTGGAAGTGGGGCCTTTGGGAGATAATTAGGTCATAAGGGTGGAGCCCTGATGAATGGGATTAGTACCCTCATAAGAAGAAATACAGAGAGCCTACTTTCTCTCTCTCTCTGGGCTCCACCAAGTGAAAATACAAAGAGAAAGTGGCCATCTACAAACTAGGAAATGAGCCCTCACCAGAACTTGACCTTGATGGCACCCTGATCTTGGACTTCCCAGCTTCCAAAACTGTGAGAAATAAATCTCTGCAGTTTAAACACCCAATCTATGGTATTCTGTTATAGTAGCCTGGACTGAGATACTCATGCTTTTGGTGTCATGTCTAGGAACTTTTTAAAATTATGGATTTAATTTCCTTGACAGTTAAAGGGTGATTCATTTACCTATTCATTATTTTGTGAGTTGTGGTATTTGTGCTTTTTGAGAAATTGCTCCATTTCATCTAAGTTGTCAAATTTATGTGTGTAGAGTTCTCTATAATGTTCACTTATCATTTTGATGTCTGTAGGGCCTTAGTGATATCTTTTGCTTCATTCTTGATATCAGAAATTTGTGTCTTCTCTTTTTCTTTGTCAGTTTTACTAGAGGTTTTTTCAATTTTATTGATTTTTTTTAAAGAGCTGAATTTTTATTTCATTAATTTTCTTTATTTTTTTGTTTTCAATTTTATTAATTCCTGCTCTTTATTATTTCCTTCCTTCTGCTTGCTTTGGGTTTATTTTATTCTTCTTTTTCTAGGTTCTTGAGGTGGGAGCTTAGATCTTTGATTTGAAATTTTCCTTTTTTAATATATGCATTTAATGCTATAAATTTCTCTCTCATCATTGCTTTAGCTGCATCCCACAAATTTTTATGTCATATTTTTATTTTCATTTAGTTCAATGTATTTCTTGATTTCTCTCAAGATTTCCTTTTCACCTCATTGTTTGCTTAGAAGTGTGCTGCTTGGTTTCCAAGTGTTTTGAAATTTTCCTCTTATTGTTCTGTAATTGATTTCTAGTTTTATTCCTTTATATCGGGGAACATACTCTGTATGATTTCAATTCTTTTAAGTTGTTGAGATTCGTTTTATGGCCTAGGATATGGTGTATCCTGATAAATTCCCCATGAGTATTTAAAAAGAATGTGTATTCTGCTCTTGTTGTGGGGAGTGTTCTATAATTGTGAATTCAATGTTGTTGGTTGATGGTGTTGTTGATTTCTTCTATATACTTGCTGATTTTCTGCCTAGTTCTACCATTTCTTAAGAGAAGGGTGTTGACATCTCCAATTGTAAGTGCAAATTTGTCTATTTCTCCTTTCACTTCTATCAGCCGCCTCCCCCCTATCCCCCATGCAACACTCATTTTGCAGTTCTGATGTTTGGGGCATATATGTTTAGGATTGCTATGTCTTCTCAGTGGATTGACCCTTTTATCATTATGTAATGTCTTCTCTGTCCCTGGTAAATTTTTTCACTCTGAAGTCCACTTTATCTGACATTAATATAGGCACTCTTGCTTTCTTTCCGTTAATGTTTACATGGTATATTTTTCCATCTTTTTACTTTCAATATTTCTATAGTATTGTATTTGAAATGAGTTTTATAGACACCTTACATTGGGTCATGATTTTTAATCCACTCTTGTCCATCTCTGCCCTTTAATTAGCATATTTAGATCATCTACATTTAATGTAATTATTAATATATTAGGGTTTAGATGGGCTATTTTGTGTTCTGTTTGTCCTGTTTTTCTTTTCTGTTTCTTATTCCTGCCTTCCTATGTGTTACTTGAACATTTTTTTTTAATAATTCTATTTTGATTTATCTATAGTGTGTTTGAGTGCATATCTTTGTATAGATTTTTTTAGTTATTGCATTAGGTTTTACACTATACATGCATAATTTATCACAGTGTACTGGTATCAACATTTTACCCATTTGAGTGAAGCACAGTAACCTTATCTTCCTTTAAGTCCCTTTGCCTTCCACCATTTATAATATAATTGTCTTTATTATTTCCTCTATATAGACTGAGAACCACATCATATAATGTCACAATTTTTCTTTCAAAAACTAAATCTAGTTTTAAAAACTCAAGAGGAAAGTCTGTTGTATTTACCTATGTATTTATTTTCCCATTGTTCTTTCTTCCTTGTTTATGTTCCAAGTTTCCTTCTTTTATCATTTCCTTTCTGTTTCAACAACTTCCTTTGGGCATTCCTTCAGGGTAGGGCTGCTGGCAACAAATTCTCTTTAGTTTCCTTTCATTTGAGAATGTCTTGATTTTCCCTTTATTCCTAAAGGTTATTTTCATTGGATATAGAATTCTGTGTTGACAGATCTTTTCCTTCAACACTTAAACAATATTGTGGCTCTTCCTTCTAGTTTCCATGGTTTGTGATGAGAAATCCACTTTCCTTGGAATTCTTTTTCCTCCAAGGGTGAGGTGGTGGTGTCTGTTGATTTTCTTTTCCCATTCAAGTTAGCAATTCCTGGTTCTTGTTTTGACACTGATTTTCAGTTGTATCCTGGACATTTTGGACACTCTGGATCTTATTTAAGTATGTTTTAGCAGGTCTCCTCTGACACTGTGTGAGAAAGGGAAGAGAGATACCATCTAACTACTGCCGGGTGGAGGTGGGAGTCCAATTCCCCTGTCGGTCTCCACTGTCACTCCAGTGAGGAGGGTCACCTCATTGCTGAATGGGTGTGGAATTTCAGGCTCCTCACTAGGCCTCTGCTGACACTCCTCTAGCAGTAGGGGAAGGGATGCCTCATTACTACTTGGAGGGGGTGGAAGTCCAGGTCTGTCCTGTGCTTTCTACTGATAGGAGATTGTTGACACTTGGAAGGATTCAAAGTCCAGGCTCCCCACTTGGCCTTCTCTGATATCATCCCGGGGGTAGAATGGTGGGGTGTTGTAAGTATGTGTGTGTGGGGTGCCTGTTACAGTGGGATGATGAGGGTTGAAGTCTAGGCTTCCCTCTCAGTCTTTGATGATGAGTCTGGGTCCCAGTTTTTCCCATGGTGTTAGGCTGGAGTAGGGCAGTTATTGTCTCTGTTTTCTGTCTTACTAGGCTTCTCCTTTCCCAGTCCTTTGGCTAGAGAAAGCAGTCGTTTTTTGCAACTTTTCTGTTTGCATCTCTTGGTATTTCCAGGTTGTAGGCTTCTCCAGCCCCCGGTCCGGACATATGAGGCAAAAAGAAAACACAGGGAACTTACTTCCGTGTTATTCCTTGGGTCTCAAAGTCCCTAGTTAGTCTGTCTTCTTTTCCCTACTTTTCAGAGTCTCCTATGTTTCTTTGATATACAATGTCCAGGATTTTTAGTTGTACTTAGCAGTAGGAATAGGAAAAGAGTATCCACTCGTGTTATCCAGAACTGGAAGCCCTGTAAACGCCCTTTAAATTTCTATTTTTGTATATATTTTACACCAGTTATATAACATTAATATAATTATGCATATATTGAATTACAAATAAATATACAAACACATATATAGAAGGTACATGCTCAATTTATTTTACTAATGGGATGTATAGCCAAATGCAGATCATAGGCCACTTGTGTAATCAAAGCAGCGTTGAGTCATTTCTTGGCCTGGATCTTCTACTAATTTCTATGATTTGGAGCATTCCTTTTTTTCACCTCTAAAATGAAGCAATTGTGTAAGATGGTCTCTAATACCACTTCTACCTTTAAATTCTACAAATAATACCAGCTGGTATTCCTTCTAAAAGATATAAAATACTACATGAAAATTATTTCCCTTATTTATGTTTTTTAAAAGCCTTTTTAAATCCTAAAAAATATTCTTTCCTTCAAGGATAAACTTTTACACAATTTGTATTATAATAACTTAATCAAGATTGATCTCATACAAGTAATTGTTACACAAAAACAGCAAAATTAATTTGATTAAAAAGAGTCTCTTATTGTCATTTTCTGTGAATTGTTTAAGTTCAAGGTTGCAGTATCTTATTAAGTAATTTAGTATTTTTCTTTGACGTTTTTCAGTAATACGCCCCTCTCTCCTACTTTTCTGATGAAACTGAAAAGGTAAAAAACTGGAAAGAGAGGCTGTTGTGCTCTGTGCCTAGTGGTCCAAGAAAATAGACCTTTGTCTTTTGTGTTCTGTATGTATACATAAAATATATTCATTCTACCTTAACACATTATACGTTACTGTCTTAATTTGCTAGGGCTGCCCTACCAAAAAAAACCATAGACTGGATGGCTTAGAGAAATTTAGGAGCAGAAATGTATTTTTCCACAGTTCTGGAGGCAGTAGGTCTAAGATCAAGCTGCTCACGGGGTTAGTTTCTCTTGAGGCCTCTGGGCTTGCAGACGGCTGCCCTGCTGCCTCTTCACGTGATTGCACCTCTGGACTTGCATGCCCCATAGTCTGTGGATCTCCATCTCCTCTTCCTCCTAGGACTCCAGTCAGATTGGATTAGGGCCCACCCTAACGGCCTCATTTTTAACTTAAAGGCCCTATCTCCAAATACAGTCACATTTTGAGGTCGTGGGGGTTAGGGTTTCAACATATGAATTTTAGGGGGGACAGAATTCAGCCCATAACAGCCACATTCACCATTCTGCTATTAAGAAGTAAATTCTGTAAGATTTTGAGATTAGGTCCAGAAGGGCTATTTTATAATGACCACAGCTTTAGTTTGGCTGATACAAACTTATTGGGAGATGTGTGTGAGTGACATATTTGTTCAAAAGAAACCAGCCTTCCATGGGTTGTTTCAAGGCTACAGGCTGTCAAAATGCTCTACAGATATACAGTTTAACAGTACCTAAAAATATGGGTCAGTTAGAGATACTGTAGGCTAAATAGAATAGTGTTGCTTAATCTTTTTTTTTGATCTAAAAACTCGATTATTTTATCAATTGTATCATTACTCAATAACCTGTGACTTTGTAATCTTGAAAACTGGGATTGGTTTGTTAAAATGGAAAGTTTGCTATTAACATAATTTTACTAGGTTTTAAAAATCAGTTTTAAACATCCACTATTCCATCTGCTTTTGAACCATGTGCATTATAATTTTTAAAGTACTATACTTTAGCATTAAGAAAATTAAATTGGCACTTATATTTCTAGCCAATTAACAAAAAGTATGGTTGGAAAGTAGCAAAGCAAATACTTTACAATTTCACTTGTCAGTGATATTTCATGAAGTTAATTAATTTCTGTCATAATAAAATACAGTAAAATATATATATTCTATCACTTACTTTCCAAATATAGCATACCTCAGTGTTTTGATTTCTAGAGCAGAACTGATGTTCTCCTGAGGTGTCAAACTTGATTTGAATATTCAATTTAAAAACCTATAAAATGTCTTGCTAATTTAAAAAAATGGTTTTTTAGATTTTATGTCAGTTTAATGTATTTCACCATTATGAATTCTTTGAAATTTTATGCATCTTTAAATGATTCTATTTTAAAAGTCTCTAGATATAATCCTTGTTAGCAGAGCCAATCCCTCCCACAATTTATTAGTCTTATTTATATTTTTTCTTGCAACTGCATTTCTAAATCTTTATTTCAATTTATGAATATATTTTCTGCCCAAGTAATAGCGCTATTATTTACATTTAAAAAAGTGTTCTAGCAGAAACAGAAATAAAGTAAAGCTTCAATGATAGGGCGTCACAAACCATATTCTAGAATACTCTGCAGCCATCTCAAATGGTGCTCCTGAAGAATATTTAATGACTCCAGAAAAATGCTTTGGTATATTAAGTTTAAAAATCAGATTAACGAACAATATTTTTAATAAAAATTTCAATATTTTTAACAATATTTTTAACACATAGAGAAAATAGAGAAGAGATTAATATTAACTGAGTTAGGAGATGATAGATGATTTTTATTTAGATTTTTGTTTTTTCCAAATTTTTTAAAGTAACACATATTACTCTGATAATTAGAAAAAGAACAATACATGTTATTCCAGAATGGTTCCCACAGGTATAGGATGCAAGTAAAATCAATACCACGTGATAGGTCCTCAAGTGCTGGCCCTAAGGAAGTGCCACAAGCCAATCTGAGCAGGGGAGCCAACTACATCACTCTGACTCTGACTAGATCACAAGAACAGAACTTACCTGAACCTCACTAACTGAGTCCCACAAGGAAATGTTTGTCTGATTTAGAGGCGGTTTCTGTGACTTGAGCTTTTGACTGGGGTGGATATAAAACACTACTATCTTGAAAAAAATGTGAGCAAATTTTTAATCTTCAAACTAGTTAGTTCAACAATTTATTCAAAAAGCATATTAATAAGCATTTACTATGTTCTGGTACTAAGGGATAGAAAGCTGAGTAAAACAAGTCTCGTCCTCAGGAAGCTCAGAGTCTAAATCAAGTGTTTTTCTCTGTCTTGTATAGCATGGACACCTGTGATAATTTCATCTAAATTTTTTGTTTAAAATCAGACAATAGGAATTAGAAAATGTTTTCCTTCTTTTGTTTTGGCTGTGAAGAAGGTTAGAGCTAGATCTTACAACAGAAATCATGGATATTAGTTGAGATATTTGTGCTACTTATTTATTTTGATAAGAAATTTTCTATTTATTAAAATGGCTTTATTGTTTTTTGAAAAGGACACAGGTGACAAATCATACATTAAAACCACATAAATGATTTATCATTTAATTATAAAGTATTTAAAATTCTATATAAAAACAAAGAAAATTTGTTTGGTAAAGGAAATAAAGAATAAAATGAATCTTCCTCATTGACGACTTAAATTGTTTTACTTCTCCAAAGCAAGTAAAATTTATTTCAATGACTAAATTCTTTAAAAGTTCACCTTGCAAGGTCAGATGTAGATGAACATGTATTGAAATAAAATAAAGAGAAGACAAGATGTGTGGGCAGTGGTAGCACTGCTGTTGCGTGGACAAACGAACAAGCAGTCAAATCCCATTATCTACTCTTGTCGACTTTGGGATCCAACAAAAGCAGCAAAGCGCAAAATTTAAGGTATTCTAGAATGTTCTTTCATCTAAAAGAGTAACTACTTAATTCTTTTCTTGAACACATTCTGAAACAAGTTTAAAATTTAATGATTTTTTTCTTTGTTCAGTTTATGAGGACTTCAGTTTTCCTAGACAGTCTGGATGACTGAAAAAAACAAAATATATTTACAAAAAGTATGTATAATATACACATATAAAGAATTTATATTTTTAAAATAAATATAAATTAATATTTAATTCAAGAAGTAAATATTCTACTTAAAGCTATATGAGGCAGAGATGTTTAGTTTGAATGCATGTTAGATCAAATGTGTAAATAATTCAATTTTAAAATAGTAAAGTATGAGAAAAGAAGGTTTACTGTGATTGCAACAACATGATTTTTCAGGATTGTATTTTTGAGGATAAGAATTAATAAAGAAAATGCAGCTTGATGATTAGATAAGATATAGCTTTAATTTCATATAAATGACCTCATTTTAATTATGCAGGCTTTATTCCTCGTGGAATATAATTTTATAGTAATAAGTTAATTTAGAAATAATACCATTTAAAATTTTTCTAAGCCACGAAAAACAAATTATTTTTTCTTAAACTATTAAAACTATTTTTCCTGGTTATGTCACTAAGAAATAAATTTGCCAGATTCTTTCCCTTAAAAAGTTCATTTTCCAAATCAAGCATTAGAAATCACATACAAGAAATTTCAGCTCAAAAATATTTTTTTCCAGGAAGGAACTCAAAAAGTAACTTTGGATTAATTGTACCTCCTTTATTCTTTCTTATTAATTTTTCAAAATTTAGTCAGTGCTTTATAAAATGTACTGAATAAAAGAATGTAAAGTCTCACAAAATGACATGTACTAAAGAGAATAAATTAGGTTATGGAATATTATCAACTAATGGGATGTATTTGGTAGTCATAGCTGGAAAATGTTTGGCTAGCACAACAAATAAGATCCACTAAGAATGGAGGAAGAGTTTATCCCTGGAAGCAATGAGGCTTGAAAATAGGATTAGAAGAATTGCATCTTTATAAAAAAATAAATGTGCTGCTGGTTTCTGAATTTGAATGTTGGATTGACTTAATAAAAGCTGATGTGCACAATTAGAGTTGGCAACTCTAAGCTATAGCCTTCTGTGTATACTGAAGTCCAAGGAAAAAGTGTTTCATTCTGTTTTCTACAGGGGACCTGAGCAAACTTTATGATACCTTGGAGCCAGCAGATTTTAGTTCTTATTAAAACGCAGAGTCAAAGTTATTACTAAAGTTATTACTGTCCAGGAAGGAACAATGTTTAGGGAATCAAGTTGAAAAAAAACAACAACGGTATAACAGAGAAATGGAAATGTTGGTATTTTGCATGTGTGCAAAAAGTAACGACTTCAACATTTTGGGCAAAAAATTTTAAAGTTCAGTCATGACTTTAAAAATTGGAGAAATATAGGTTAAAGCATACTTTTAAAAACTTAAAGCTAAACACTGGAAGCTGGATCAATTTCTCCTAGCCCATTGATGAATACAAAAGGAAGTAAAATGTCCTCCAATAGCCAAGACAATTGACTTTGTAGGAAAAAATAGGTCTAGGTTTCAATTCATGTACTCAGATAGCTTCGAGACTGATTAAAGTTCTTAAAAAACAAAATAATAGTAAGAGTAAGAATGGGAAATAAAAACTTTAGATGGCTACGTTTCTGATCAGATTAGGGAATGTCTTTCTAAGCAATTTAAATAAAGATGGCTTGAAAGGTATAACCCCACAAAAAATTAAAATATGAATGACAAAAAGTATTTGCTTTTATATATAACAAAGGAATAACATTCTTTATATATAACAATCTCTTATTCATTAATATGCAGAAAAGGAATATTCCAATATAAAAACACATAACGAATTTAGAATATAATATTCAAAAGAGAAGACATACAAATGATCAATAAGCACATTAAAATGTTTAACCTCGCATAAAAATTAAAATGGAAAACTCAAGTTTTGCATATAAATTAATTATTCAGAGGCAGGACATGTAAAAATGTAACACTCTTTCATATAGCTAGTATGTGTTGTTTTTAGCTTAAAATAACCTTTATTTTTATTTACTCTTGTTCACATAGCTTATGTCTATTTTCATTCATTCTCCTTGCTGATCTGTATTCATCTAGAACTTAAAGTGTAGGCACACTGGTGTCAAGTTTATTCCTCATCTAGATCATTTGTGATTTTGTAGTTGAAAGCTTGTCTTCAAGGGCCTCCTGTCGTTTTTGGGGTCTCTGACTCTACGCTCATGTCTGTTTTTTCTTTGAATTTTTGAAATCTGCTTTCTTAAAGAACAAATCATTTTTCTTCTTGGTGAAAATTAACTTCGCAAGTTCACTTCTTTTCTCTTTTATTTTCCATGAAATTATTAGTAAGATAAGGCAACATTTTGTCACATGCTCAGATTTTAGCAGAAGATATCTGTATGGCTGATGTCTCCATTAGGGACTTAATTTTTTGTTGTGCCAGTTTGTGACATTATTTAACCTGATTTTACAGACTATAATTTATGAACTCTCTTAAACAAACAAAAAATATAAACGGTTTATCATATACATTAATCATCTATCATCTATCCATCCATCCATCCATCCATCCA